>NC_138746.1:17103328-17490828 GCF_965113295.1 Leuciscus leuciscus | reverse complement strand
TTCCATTAGATAACATTAGTTTTCTCCATTAGTTAACATGAACTAACAACGAAAGATACTTGATTTCAACATTTCCTAATTTAATATCAAAACCAAAGTTGTGTCTGTTAATATTATTTAGGCCTAATGGACCAGAGCTATATGTCTTAATATACTTTATACAGTATTAAACTCACAATTTTTAAAGATGGAAATCATCTTCTTATATATATCATATACATAACAAATATATGTTGAATAATGGCTAACTTTAGCTCTTTATTAACATACCGTTTTCCCATTATTGTGTAAAAGGTTAAAGGTGCTCTAAGTGATGTTGGGTGACGTCACTTCTTGTTGACGTTTAAAGTATTGTCAAACAAAACGGAGGCTATCTAGACCCTCCCTCCTCCTCATCCGTGCACTAACCCCCCAAACCCCACCCCCAAATCCTTCTTGTCGGTTATTGGCTGGAACAGTTTGTTATGTTTCGTGGTGAGGGTTAGCCCAGTTTGTTTTTCTTGCTGTTTGTGGAGCCTGGGGTGTCTACAGAGATCGCGTTTTACAGTGTGCTCAGGGGACAGGCAGCTAGCGGATGGTGAGGAGATGTTTGCTGGATGTGACAAAAAAATTTTTGGCCTAAAAAACACGTGACATCGCTTAGAGCACCTTTAAATAAATTGTTCGATCTTGCTACTGTACTGTAGCTATAATAGGATCGACTCCTATAATTTGCACTGGCTTTGTTTCCTTACAAATATTTATTAATCAATAGTTAATATTGATAATTAATAAAAAGTTGCAACTGTAAATCCAGGTATGAAATTTCCCGCAGTAAGCTTGCAGGCTATTTATCAGTTTAATTCCCCATTTTTGATCATCGTGGTGACAGATTAACTATATACAGTGCCCTCCACAATTATTGAACCCCCTGGTAAATATGATCAAAATGGGCTGTAAAAAATAAATCTGCATCGATTATCCTTGTGATCTTTCATTCAAAAAATGTGCAAAATTCTAACCTTTCATTGAAGTAAAAGAATTGAAAGTGGGGGGAAAATCACATTATGAAATAAATGTTTTTCTCCAAAACACGTTGGCCACAATTATTGAAACCCTTTTATTAAATACTTTTTGCAATCTCCTTTTGCCAAGATAACAGCTCTGAGTCTTCTCCTATAATGCCTGATGAGTTTGGAGAATAACTGACAAGAGATCAGAGACCATTCCTCCACACAGAATCTCTCCAGATCCTTCAGATTCCCAGATCCATGTTGGTGCTTCTTCTCTTCAGTTCAGCCCACTCATCAGGTCAGGGGACTGAGACGGTCATGGCAGAAGCTTCATTTTGTGCTCCACAACAAATTTTTGTTTTGATTTTGATGTTTGTTTTGGATCGTTGTCCTGATGGAAGATCCAACCACGGCCCATTATAAGATTTCTAGCAGAAGGCGTCAGGTTTTGATTTTTTATCTGTTGATATTTGATAGAATCCACAATGCCATGTATCTGAACAAGAAGTCCAGGACCTCCAGCAGAAAAATATGCCCACAACATTAAAGATCCAATGGTATATTAAATTGTACACATGGGGTACTTTTTATCCTTGTGTTCACCAAACCCATCTAGTGTGTTTGCTGCCAAAAAGCTCTGTTTTAGTCTCATCTGACCACAGAACCCTGTGTTGTTTGAAGATCCAGTCGTGTCTGACAATTAAATTTGCTGGAATTTGTTTTTGGATGAGCGAGGAGGTTTTTTTTTAAACCCTCCCAAACAACATGTGGGGATGTAGGGGTTGTTTGATAATTTTTTTTTTAGGCTTTCTGACCCTAAGACTCAACTAATCTCTGCAATTCTCCATCTGTGATCCTTGGAGAGTCTTTGGCCACTCAAACTTTCATACTCGCCGTGCATTAAGACAGTATAGACACACGTCCTTTTCCTGGCAGATTCATAACATCTTTAGTTGGTTATAACTTCTTAATTATTGCCCTGATGGTCAAAATGGGGATTTTCAATTCTTTAGCTATTGTCTTACAGCCACTTTCTAGTTTGTGATGCTCAACAATCTTTTGCTACGCATCAGAACTGTATTCTGTGGTTTTACTCATTGTGATGGATGATTAAGGGGATTTGGCCTTTGTGTTTCCTCATATTTAAACTCCTGTGAAACACGAAGTCATAGCTGGACAGTTTCATGTTCCTAGTCACCCTGGTGTACTAAAAAAGGTAAATATTAATGGGAATATACTTCAGAGATATTTTACTCGTAAAAAATTCTAGGGGTTTCAATAATTGTGGCCAACATGTTTTGGAGAAAAACATTTATTTCATAATGTGATTTCCCCCCACTTTCAATTCTTTTACTTCAATGAAAGGTTAGAATTTTGCACATTTTTTGAATGAAAGATCACAAGGATAATCGATGCAGATTTATTTTTTACAGCCAATTTTGATCATATTTACCAGGGGGTTCAATAATTGTGGAGGGCACTGTAGTATTTTAGGAGAAAAATATACTATAGGCCTATGTTTACCAAATTACATTACATTATGAAGGTGATTTAGATCAGACTGTTATCCTTTTTGTCTATTTAAACAGGGAAACATCTAAGATAACGTAAGTAGATTATGGAGTGCCACAAGGATCTGTGTTAGCCCCTCGCTATTTTCAATATACATGCTGCCACTTGGTAATATTATAAAACAAGGAATTAGTTTCCACTGCTATGCCGATGATACTCAGTTATATATTTCATCACGACCAGATGAGTGTGTTAAAGATATTAAACATTGGATGACCAGAAATTTTCTTCTATTAAATTCAGATAAGTCCGAGGTATTACTTATTGGACCAAAAACCTGTACGCAGAATGTCTTAGAATTTGCATCTAGAAGAATGTACTGTTATTTAATCCTCTACAGTTAAATACCTGGGTGTTATATTAGACAGCAACTTGTCTTTCGAAAATCATATTTCATTTTACAAAAACAGCCTTCTTCCACCTCAGAAGCATCGCCAAGCTTCAGAACATGCTGTCTGTTTCAGATGCAGAAAAATAAGTTAATGCATTCATGACCTCTAGACTAGATTACAGTAATGCATTACTAGCTGGTTGGTCGTCCTGCATTATAAATAAACAAGCTACAATTAGTCCAAAATACAGCTGCTAGAGTTCTTACTAGGTCAAGAAAATATGATCATATAACACCAATTATATCATCTCTAAACTAGTTAGGCTACCTATTAAGTTCCGTATCAATTATAAAGTATTGCTACCGACCTATAAGGCCCTAAACAGTTTAGCTCCAGTGTATTTAACCGATCTCTTATCACCTTACAATCCATCACGCTCTTTAAGGTCACAAAACTCTGGGCTTTTGGTAGTTCCTAGGATATCTAAATCCACTAAAATAGGGACAGCGTTTTAGCATTTGGCTCCTAAAATCTGGAATAGCCTTCCTGATATTGTTCGGGGCTCATAGTCTCTCTGCCATTTTAAATCTCTTTAGCCAAGCATTCATTTAATGCATCTCATAACCTTGTACTCCAGTTAGATCAGATCAAATGCACATGCATTATCTGCTTAATGTTACGAAGAGCAGCAATGCTATTTTTTTTTCCATTTGCTTTTCTGTTTTTGTCTCGGGATGCCCATCCTGAGGTAACTAGAGAGTATGTCAGCTCCAGTTTGGATCCAAACTTTAATGAAGACTTCAGATGCCCAACACCTGTGAAGAGAGAGAGCACTAACTCCTGCAAGGACTTCAGATGAAGCAAGCTCTGAATCAACATGCACCAATGCTACATTTTCTAGATCCTAATCATTTGTTAACAACATTTATTCATTATCAATGAGCTTCAATGAGCTCATTGCTTTTTGCCTTTAATACATTGTTAGTGACCTCTGATTGCAGACCACTAAAATTGTAATGTAGACACATGCATTTTCTCTGTAAAGCTATTCTGAAACGTGAAAGTATTGTGAAAAGCGTTATACAAATAAATGATAATTGAACTGAATTACCATAGAACTACAAAAGGTAGGCTATGTTAGAGGACATCTTACAAAGCGTAACAGGTATCGGACGGAAACAGTCTGGAAGAAGCTGGCTATTGAAACGACTAATGCATTGAAACTTATCGCACGATTTGGTATTTTCTTTAATCAATAGTGGCCATTAATAGATAATAAACCGAACGATAGGTGGGAGAGAGAAACGGTTACGTTACATGAAGCTATTGACCAGTTAGATCAGTGCAATCTCTGCCATCATCTGTCACTGTGGATCCATTTCAGCACCCTTTAAAACAAAAGACTCACCTTTTTGTTTTAATACGCCCCGATCCTGCTGTAATAAATAGGAAACTCGATCGATCTCACCCCGTTGAGTCGATTCAAATATACAACTTCCTGAAGAAGCCTGCAACATTTTGCCACCATTTGTTTACGCCTTCTATAGACTGAAAAAATTATCGGCCAAATGTAAGAAACTCATTATAAAAGGATATTTTAATTGTTCTGTTAGTTTGATGCAGCGGAAATATCTAAGTCCACCACAAAATTCGCCCCGTTAGATTATAATTCATTCGATAAAAGAGCGAATCTGATCATATGCAAATATGCTGTACAACTGATTTAAGGGAAACCCCGCCCTCTGGAGGTGAAGGAAGAGAAATGTCTAATGTTTCCTCTAGTGGGCGCTCGGCGGCCCAAAACCCTGAACCGCATTTAAATGTCAAGGGGTTTTTTTTGCCACAGAAGACAATGAAAGTAAAATCGATTGTAATATATTTAAATGCAAGGTTGAACATGGTATACTCATTTTTTTTATATATATTTTTTACCTCAGCAATAAAAAAAATTAAAAAAGGAATTAATGCCCATTAATTAACCGCAAACGACTGTGATTGGTCCAGCTTGACAGCGCAGGGAAACGTCACAGGTACCACATGATAAAAGTAACTGGTGCAGAGCAGACGTCCTGAATAAACTGCAGACCGGAATAACGCCACAATATATTTTAATAACATTAACAATCATATTTTCATTAAGAAATAAATATTAATTAAGTAATAAAAAAGGGGGAAAGAAAAAAAAATAATAATATTTTAAGACACATCTTACCTGGCTAATTAAAGACAACGTCCGAGCTGCTAAACCTCGCCAATTCCAACAAGTTTTTTTTTTTTTTTTATATAGGCTACGTCTCAATCAGCTCACTAGTTCAATAGCCAGGCAACTGATCAGGGAGTCTGTCATTGCAAGGGCTGTCTCAATCGCACAATGCTTGAAACGTTTGCCCCCTAAAACGTCCCACAATGCACCGTGAAAACCAGGGAGCATGACTTGTTGCCTCACTGCTCTATCAGGCACTGGCTGTGTCCGACATCGTGTCTGGAGCGGTCGAATGTGGTTCTACGTATACATATCTGAAGATCTATTTTTGTCTGACAGTTTAATATGTGTGTGGGGGTATTTCGATTTTTACTATGTTTTTGTGTCTAACTAAACCAACCAATAACTCAAACTTAAATAAAATAAAATAAGGATTAGCGTGCTAGCGGCACTAAGACTATTTGATAATTTATTTGACTAATGTCTGGGACACACAAGGCCTGTAATATGAATGTAATTTGATACTTTCGACTGATCATGCCCAGACGCGCAGAGACAGTTGCGTTCTGTCAGTCTGTGTTTAAAATCTGCTCCAGTCACTGGAAACAGTCTAACTGGAAACGTTAGTGTTTCAACGGCTCAAAACCATAGAAAAAACACACTTTGCTATTTGACTTCTCCATTCCATCAGTTTGTGAAGTGTTACAGTTGTCTAAATATATGAGATGAATACCAGATAAAGCTGTACGATTTTAATTGTTCTTATATTATAAATATATATTTTTATTTTTTAACAATAGGTAAGAACGTTTCCTTGTTGCCAAGTCCTTATAATATTTGTAAGCTAAAGTTATCTTAAATCACCGCACGATGTCACTATTGCTCAACATCGACCGCATCTTAAAGCGCTTAGTGAAAAGTATTGGAATAACTTTAAACACCAGAGGGCAGATACTATTTACGTGCCCTCAAATTCACTTTTGATTGGTCGATTTTAAATCTCCCTTTTGGAATAAAAGAAGGAAAATCAGCCCGATTGCTTCACTATAGTCGTCTTAAATTATCCTATTTTGAGCCTATTAAAATGTGGAAAACACACAGATACGCAATAGAGCGTTTCTTCTGCTTTTTTCACTAGGAAGTGAGGCACATGACCAGGCGCAGCTGATGTCAGAGTTTCACATTGTGCAAAGTTCATGGATTAGGAGGCATGTTTCAGCCGGCCACTCACTGAGTGTTGTGATGTGGGACCCCAGAGGAAAGCCTTCTGTCCAGCCATAAATCTACGTACACAAGCCTTATCAAAGACTTGAGATGCCACCTACCAAACAACAGGTATGTGTTGGGTTACAGTATGACTGAACTGGAGTTTCGCCTGGGGTTCATATTAGTTTGAGAGGTTAATTCAGATATCTCACAGAGACTAATGTTGACAGCTGTGGTTGTCATGTTGTTGTCTCACTGAAGTGTATTCAAACTAGTTTTATCGCTTGGCGGCTCAACTTGCTGGAACACAGCAAGATAAAGTTCAACAAGGAAGCTTGACTGCTTTTGGTCAGGTACTTTCTTAGCCTAATTTGTTTGTCCGTAAACTAATTTATTTGATCAGATATATTTTATTGTATCAGGTTTAAACATTTCAGTAAGAGACAAGCAAGCTACTGTACAGAATAAATATTCTTTACCGCAATCAAGGCGTTGGATGCAATAACGAGATGACATTCATGTGCTGTATTTAGCCACAGAGTGAATAAACTGGTGGGAATGTGCAGTGCGAACATGTCATTTCTCCTGGAATGTGAATTGTCTTCCCTGTAGCTAAACAAGCTCACGACTTGACATCACAAGATCACATTAACGTGCAAACAACTCATTGTAAGTTGCAGGAAAGCCCTCCAACTTAATGCGGTTGCCTTTCAATTAATATTGTCATATGCTTCAGCTTCAATGTTTATGCTGTACTATTTTTTTGTGATATTTTCTTAGAAAGAACATGTTTTATGGCTCTAGAGACTTGAGTTCCTTTTTATATTTTAGGCATCAATAATAAATGATATTCCTTTTTATGTTTAATTTATAATGTTGTCTCAGATGTTTCACCTAAAATTCCCTAGAGCTGTAAAAATAAAATAACAACATATACCAGATCATTTGTTTTTGAAAGAGTGTGAAGGATAAAAATCAGAGAAAAAAAAGGATAAAAATCAGAGAAGCAGTTATTTGTGCAATAACTTCCTTGATAGTCACTTCATTGAGAAAGCAGATTTAGTAAATGTTTTCAGAGAATAGCAGATCTGATATCAGTGTGTGAGCGTTTCATTGTAACCTTTCGTTCATCACCTTTTTTCTTTTTCTTTTTTATAGGAGCCGGGTGGAGAAATGGACAAAATCAGTAAGGAGAACGGGGAACTTAGTGCGTCAGGGGAGAGTTCAGAGAGCACAGAACTGAAAACTACCCAAATGAACAGTGAGACAAATGGGGACCTGAAAGCAGATGAGGATCTAGTGATGCTTCTGAGAGATCAGCTAACTCAGTTGGGCCAACGGTCACCAGAACAAACAGACCAAGAGCTCAGCCGACTACTGCTTCTGTTCATCCAGGTACAGAAAATCAGTGAGAGGAAGGAACGAGAACTGATTTTTATAAACTGGCAGTCAAAAGTTTTGGACACGCCTATTAAAATTATTCACAAAAATAATTTAAATAGCTTTAATATGTATAGTTGTATGAGAGAGAGAGACACACGTGTACTATTCCTGTGATGGCAAGGAATCATTACTCTAGTCATTACTCTAGTCATTCATTCATTCGTAGTCTTTAGTGTTGCATAATCCTTCAGAATATGCTGAATAAGCATAATAGATAGCCTTCTAATATGCTTATTAGAATGACTTCAGCTTATTATTATCAGCTGAAAACAGTTGTGCTTCTTAAAGGGATAGTTCACTCAAAAATGAAAATTTTGTCATCACTTACTCAACCTCGTGTTTTTCTAAACTTGTATGGGTTTCTCTGTTCTGTTGAACACAAAAGAAGATATTTTGAAGAATGTCGGTAACCAAACAGTTGATGGACCCCATTGACTTCCATAGTGGGGAAAAAAAAAATACTATGGAAGTCAATGGGGTCCATCAACTGTTTGGTTACCGACATTCTTCAAAATATCTTCTTTTGTGTTCAACAGAACAGAGAAACCCATACAGGTTTAGAAAAACACGAGGTTAGGTAAGTGATGACAAAATTTTCATTTTTGAGTGAACTATCCCTTTAATATTGTTTCATGAAGAGAATGTTCAATCACTTTACTATCTTTACTATCACTTTTCGTCATTTTAATTCACCCATAGTTAATAAAAGTATTAATTACTTAAAAAAACGTATAATTCATATAATTCATCATAAAAACAAGTCAAGTGTGGAGTGTTGAAACATTTGACTGATAATGTATATTGGTCATATAAAGATTAAATCCCAAGATTTTATAAGAACCTAAATATTATACACCTTTCATAATATTAGCTGCTCTTCAGTGATTGGATAAAATTTGCGTCCCTTTGACAGAAGCACATTGCTTTATGCTAACATCGATTAAGCTAAAATCTTTCATTTCCCGTTTAAATTCCATCAATGATCTGTCACCAGTAGACAATTTGATCTGGTATGTGGCTGCATTGACAAGCACTCATGACCAGATGTAATCCCACTCACAGGCTGTGGTGGTGCATATGTGGAGGTTTACACACACACACACACACACACACACACACACACACACACACACACACACACACACACACACACACACACACACACACACACACACACACACACACACGTGTGACTCGTTTGACTTACCACTCATGCATTCTTACTGGGATTTAACCAACCATAGAGTAAGGAGTAAGGCACCACATCCGATTGAAAGTCGCACAGAAGTAGGGATTGAAGTTGGGAATGTTAGGTGAAATAATCACTCAGCTTAGGGAAATGAAACTGAAAATGTGAAGATGTTTTTGTTTTTGCCTTGTGATAAGTGCTGATTATGCTATTGATTTACTATATACATGATTACCTTTGTGAGAAACTTGTCATGAACCTCTCAAACCTATTTATAATTATTGTGTTCGTGTTTAAATATTAGCATAAACAATCTTTCCACTATCTCTTCATAAGGTCTCAGAGAGCGGCGGCGTCCTCGATGATCTGGATCTCCAGGGCCTGGCGCTGCAGGTTGGAGAAGCTCTTGTCTGTCATATACAGCAGAGAGTGGCAGAAAAGCCAGCAGGTACCTAAAAATAACATTTAATTCAACGCAGTATGTTAATAAAGTTGCAAAGTGATAACAGTGTGAAGTCACTAAAGGGCAAATACTGGCGGTGTTTAAAGGGAAGTAGCACACTTCTTTATTTCACAAACATGCAACAAAATGAATGTTGACCATTTTGGCTATTGTTCGTGTGCATTTATTTTCGGTTCTTCTTTCTTATACTTAGTTTAAATTAAATAATTCAAAATGTGTTTGTCTGTGTATGAAGAACCTAAAACCTCACTTATCTGTTGTGTGCTAATATATTATAAGATCAAATGGCTTTAATTGTGCTTTCTGTTGCTTTTATGGCTTTGTTTAAAATAGAGGAAGCCCGGTATGAATTGGAGCAGTTGTTTCAGAGGTCAGAGGTCAAAAGCAACCAAGGATGGCTTCTGCTCAAATCAATATCTCTTTTGTCTAACAGAGACACTGTAAGTCGTACTATGAAAACGGATATAATTGTTTATGCAATCAGTTTCATAATTATTTCGCTAGTGTTTTACCAATACCTATACATTTTGAAGATATAGTTAAAGTGCAATTCTGTTGCATTTGATGTAGTTTAGGTAACACTGTACAATAAGGTTTCATTAGTTAACTGCTTTAGTTAATATGAACTAAGAATAAACAATACTTCTTGACTATTTATTCATCTTAGTTATTGTTAATATCAGCATTTACTAATACGTCATTAAAATCAAAAGTTGTATTTGTTAACATTAGTTAATGCACTGTGATTTAACTAACAAACAAACAAACAATGAACGACTATTTTTATCACCTAACATTAACAAAGATGAATAAATTCATGTATTGTTCATGTTACTCAATACATTAACTAATGTTAACAAATGAGACCTTATTGTAAAGCGTTATCTTTTTTTTTTTTTTACAATAATAAAAAATACATAAATCACGAGTTTTGATTGCTGAGACAAAAATGAGTTCTGTTATTATTAAATTAGTCTTCTGTTTGACTCGACCCTGTGTAGTCATGTTTTGACAGGAAGGTGTTGTGTTCTTTGACAGGAAGTTGGTGTTATGATCAAGACAGGTCTACCTGCTGCATTAGTCAAGTGTCTGTACCTGTTTGTAGCTTTGCCTCCCAGAAAAGAGAGCTTTGACCCTCAGAAGAATGACGAAGTGGAAGTCAAATGCTCTTTTCAGGACACTCTTATTCAGGTTTTTACATTTTGATATGCTTTATTTGATGTTGTAAAGCAATTACGCTACAGATGCTCATCTTGTGTATCAAAATGGGATACTGTTTCTCCATTAGCACATCCAGTTTCAGAAAGCTATTTCTTTGTTTAGTATTATTATTGTTTGAAAAGTGGCAAAAAATTATTTAGTCCATTTAATCTTACTGTGAATGACCATGTAGAACGTTTTCATACATATCTGATGCATTTGTGTCAAACTAATAGAAATATACCTCTTCAAACCTTCACCTCTGCTCAGGTGATGTTGCAGCTCTGCAGGCATGTGTGTTTTGTGGAGGTTCTGCTGGAGACCCAGGAGCTTTCAAGTGTGATGATCTCTCTCACCCTTCTGTGGGATCAGTGCAGCCCCTCATGGAGACAGCAGGCGTCCCGTGTGCTCCGAGCAGTGTCTGCTGCACAAGCTCGCAACACTGTACCTGCACTGCAAGGTCAACAACCACACACACGAGCCCCAGCCCATTCTTCGGCCAACTGAAGGCATCTTATTAGATTGTATTTTTCATAATAAATGATTCAAATTTAGTTTATTGAACAAGTGCATTGGTGTATTCTACTTTAATATCTTGGTAATATCTATGTTTATCAACAAAATGATTGTATTTTGGCTAAATATGGAAAGAGACATATGGATATATGGACAATATGGATATAAGCACATTGTCAGATGACTATGATATTGATTTACTTTCACATGATGCTAAATTGAATTACTTAGTTGTCCCAGACTTATGATTACATAACATTTGTTTTTTAGCTGGAAATCTTCGGTACAGTAGGTCGCAGTTTTAAAATCTTGGGCACTATATAAAAGCTTCCAGTTGACCCCCTTTTTAGCGGTCCTGGGTCTAGGATATTAAATTGGACATAATCCAAGTTAGATCTTATCTCCTATCTTGGAGCCAGTGACAATTAGGACAAATTTACAGACTGACTTGGGGAAACTTAGTTCCTGGGTTGTTAGTATATACCTCAGGTACTTATTTAATTGTATTACACTTATTTATAGTGTTTTGTTTCCTTTAGCTAGTAACTGCATGAAGATCTGCATCCAGAACATGCATAAGATCAGCGAGGACGTCCCTGGTCATGTTCTAGCTGGGGTGGCTGTGAGTGTTTTCAGCTTTGTGAAGGACTCTTATCCAGTCAGCCCTGCTCTTTTTGAGGAGTTTGAGAACAACGACGGCTATGGCATCTTTCAGACCATCTTGTTACGGTAAATTCATGATTTTAGTCAATATAATTGGAGATTGTCACTAAATAGTGCTCATATGAAAGGCACAGCTGAAGACTAAATGTCTCTGAAGCTTAAAAAAATTAGGTAGACCACCACCTCGAGAAAATGCATTTGCTTAATGCATTCTTAGGTACTTTCCATTCCTTTCTGTAGCTCTCTTTCTTCATCTCATTCTCAGCTCCTTCCTCCTGCAAGTTTCTTTTTGCATGCCGCAGAATTCAATAATTAAAGAGCTCGTAATGAGATCAGCAGTAAATTGAGCTCAATCATATTACTGAACATGCCAGCTCTCCAACTCACTGTGTGTCTGCGCTTCCTCACAGCAAGGGTCACTACAGGACAAGACCGCCCTCAATGAACAATAGGTCTCATTCACCAAGCATGTTTAGACATGTATTTGTACGTAAAACCTGTGCGAGCATCTACATTTAACCCCACAGAAATGTTTGTGTTACTTTTCTGTGCACATACTATAAGAATGCTTGGTAAATGAGACCACTGTTACCTAGTTGTCTGTTACTTACACTACCATTGGGGTCTGTAAGATTATTTAATGTTTTGGAAAGAAGCAGTAGAAATGTCTTACATTTCTGATCAATATAATGCTTTTTTGCTGAAGGAGAATATACATTTTTAAATTTTTTTATTTAATCAATCTGACACACAACTTTTGAACTGAACTGTACTTTTGACCAAAGTAAGTTTACTGAGTTGTAAAGAGAAAAATATTCAAAATACCATTCATACTGTATTTTACTAGAATTTTAATATTTTTTCTTTGAGCTGTTGCAAACATGTACATACAAGTATAAACATGAAATGCTGGATTAGAGAATGATTTATTTTTACCTTTTGCAGCTGTGAGCAGGAAGTAACAGATGAGCACCTTCTAGCCGTTCAAGACCTTCTAGGCCTCATCGCATCATTTACGCTTTTTGGCAAGGCTGAGCTGAAGGTGGCCATATGTGTGAACAACCCCCAACCACCAGGCTTCAGGTTTGACCCCACCCTGACTAACGGTAAGCCGCCATGACAGACAGTGAGTGCCACTCTGCATCTCTGCTGTGCCACCTCATAGTAACGCCACATAAAAGGCAATTATGTCCAAGATGATGAAGTGTAGCTCTCCTCACTAACCTGGTTAAGCCACCCTGCATCCATTCTCTTCATACATACAGCAATTCCCCATTCATCACCACCAGAGCACCTCACTCCTGAGAGAGAGAAACACAGCACCTTTTTTAAGCTTTATTTCATTTGGCTTTGATGTGATTTTAATTATGGGTGAAACTCAATCTTATTACCCTCTGCAGCTATATTTATTTGCCATATACATCAGTGCACCTTTGTCCAAAGAGCCAATCAGTCTTTTCTCATATGTTGACGCATTTGAATGTTGATATAGTTCTAAATGTGGTTTAATCTCTTTAATGCGTGCCATATAACACAGTTTCATCCAGCATAAGTGTAAATAACTCAATACTGATGCAGTTTCTCATTTGCATGAGCTCTTACTTGTTCATAATGTCATCAATAATGTTGCTCTCTCACAACTTACTTTTAGGAATAGCGTTACAAATTGTGTATGTAATGTGTAGTCTACATTAAGTCAACTAATACAAGGTTGTTCTACTCAAACACGATGCAAAGTACTTTTTGTCCAGTCAAGTAATTGCATCTCAAATCAGTTTTATTTAATTGTATCTGGGTGTATTTTATGGTTATTTATTTCTTATTTTCTTCAATTTGTTTTGTGAATAAAAACAAAAAATTGACAGTCCATTTTTAGCCTAGAATTTTTTTAATTAAACACTCGACCAGTTGCCCCTTTTCCTTCTCATTTTCTAAGCGCCTCACTGTCTTTATATTTTCAGGTTCGCCAGTAAAGAACCTCACAGCCTTCAAAATCATCCAGTCCTCCTTCTTGCGCTCAGACAACACAGTGATCTGCTGCCAAATCCTGCGCACCATCCAGATGATCTGGTCTTGGGAAAAGGCTAACTTCTTCCTGCTGGAGTGGACTCTTCAGACTCTGGCTCAGCTGGCTGAGTGTGTGTGGCAGAAATTGCCACCTGTTCACCTCATTTTCTTCGAACTGTTTGAGACAGTCATCTTCCAGCTCTCCTACATCCCACACGAGACCCTCAAGAAGGTCCAAGCTGTGCTGAAGCAGGGATGTTCGGAGGCCTTCAACGTCGCAGCTCTGGACTGCTTCTACAGACTCATCATGCACAGCGGATTGCTGTCTGAAGTCCTGAGTGATGGAGGACTTATGGAGCAACTGTTGTTTGAGCTTAAAAGAAGGGCAAAGATAATCAGAAAGTCAGGTGTTGCTGGTGAGTCCTTCAGGGTTTACTCTGTACTATGAATTAAGAAAACAAGACAGTTTGTTCTGATCCTGATCTGAGGTTTTATTTATCGACAGCAGGTGAGGATGAAGAGAAGGCTGACAACTATGAGAGGAAGTTGACCGCGAATATTTTGAATGTGGTTGCAGCCCTGGCCTTGCAGTCAGTCAGGAACACTGGTTGGTTGAAGCCATTTTCTTTATAATTAAATAATTGCAATAAAATAAAAATTAAATAATGTTAAGATTAAAATAGAATTACAAAAATAAAGATCCTTTATGGAGGAAACAATCTCTGTATTTGAGCACAATTAATATTTGAAGAAAGGAGTTAATCCAAAGGACTGTACATCTGAAGTCATGGCGTCTGATCAGTCTCTTGGCTTTAATAGTGTTCATCAGGGACTTGGGGATGATTCCCTATGTGAAGATCTTTCTGGATGTTGAGCAGTTCCGCGGTCCTGCTCTGTGCATCCTGGAGCAGCTTTCGGAGGTGAATCCAGAGGAATACATGAGCACCGCCATCGGAGCCATCTGCTCCTCCATTGAGAGTGAGCTCAGACTCAAACAGGATCTTTTACAGGTATTTCCTCAGTTGCTGCTTTTTATTTTTGGCTCTCCCACTTCCTCAGTCACATTTACATACTGTAAAGACCATTATGTATTTCCATGGCTATTTTGGTCTTCCTGGTTTGGGCTGTTTTGCTTTTTTTTGCATTATTTATTATGCATGTACAAATATTGAAATACAAGTCACAATTTGTTATTCCAAAACATGATGGGATTAATAGAGAGGGCATCTCGTACCACCTACTAAAACTAAACTGTGAGTTCAGGTAGCCTGTAACTGTCTGTAAATGTAGCTTCCATTTTTAATTCTAACAAATTATAACATGTTTAAAGCATAATGAGCCGGTGAATTTATTATATCAGCTTTTGGGAGCCTGATTCCATTATAGCCAAATTCAGATTGATTTGCTAATATACAGTTAGCTGTTAACTCAAGCTTCATTCGATTAAGCCTGCAGCCTTGTGGTGCGACACACACAAAATTATGAGCAATATCAGATCAGAAAATGTGAGAGAAATCCAATTATGTATAACTTTGTTATTCAGTTACTGTACATGTCCATTTTTTAGATTTAAGCTCAGGAATACTAACCTGCAGACCATTAAAGTGTAACTGGGTTAAGGCTGCTGACAATTGGATTCACCCCGACCACTCTGTGAAATGTGTCAAAGCCATTCTGATTACTTCTATTGGTGCTAATTAGGTTTGGGCTTCATTTTATGACACATTAGCTCTTTGATGTATTAGCATGGTAGATTGAATAAGGGCTAATCCATTTTGTGCTAGGCTCTTTGAAACATGAGACCCCTCCCGTTTCACTTTTTGTAGTGATGCATTATTTTCGAACAGATATTTTGAACAATTCTAGGCAGGCGTAGTAAAACCTTGTAACTAATTCCAATTATATTGATGATTAATAATACAATTTGATAAAGATTAACGTCTGTACTATACGGAGCCCTAAAGGGACATGGTGGTGTAAAAACATGTAATTGGAGGAAAAAATCTATTTAAAATTGTTTGTTTATTTGCAAAACTTTTGTGTTCCTCGAGAAACGTTGCGCAAAATTTCTCGGGGGAACGCAAAATATTTGAGAGAATGCAAAAACATTGTCCCTTAGGGAGCTCTGTAGAACTACTCTAACATTCAAACTTGAAAAGTTTGGGGTCAATGAAAAAACAACAACCTTTAATTCAGCATGACATTAAGGACATTTATAATGTTACAAAAGATTTCCGTTTCAAATAAATGCTGTTCTTTTGAACTTTCTATTCATCAAAGAATCCTGCATGTATCACGGTTTCCTCAAAAGTATTAAGCAGCACAATTGGTTTCAACATTGACAATCAGCATATTAGAATGATTGCTGAAGGATCATGTGACACTGAAGACTGCAGTAATGACTGCTGCTTGCTTTGCCATAATAAAATAAAATAAATAGTAAAATTTCACAATATTACTGTTTTACTGTATTTATGATCAAATAAATTCAGCCATGGTGAGCAACATAAGAGACCTTTTTCAAAAACATTTAATAAAATCATACTGACCCCAAACATCTGAATGTAGTGTACTTGTAATACAGTGGCGGCTGCTGGTCTTTCAAAGATGGGAAGCTCATTTTCAGATTTATTTTTTAAATATTTTTTCATATTAAACCTGACGGAGGAAATGTGGTAATTAGGTTAAACTGAAATAAGGAATGTGGTGCATAATTGTGAAATGTATGATGAAAATTGTCTAGCAATTTCGCCAAGCAAATACCAAGAAATAGGTTGCAGCAGTTTGTCTTTCAACTACACTTGCAAAATCCGCGATGGGACTGAGCTCGAAAAGCTTCAGCGTCAGTGACTTTTTATAGTACAAAATCGCTGTCAATCAAAAGGAGATGCAGTCTTTCGACAGACCCTCCAATCATCACGCAGAAGCCCGGAGTCCAGGCCTGCCCACTCATCCATTCACCCCCAGAGACGCTGAGTGTCCGTGGGCGGGACATAATCGCAGCATTTATCCAATGACCGTCTAGTTTCGAAGCACTGGAAAAAACTGTTCAAAGCAGCCCCATTGAAGTCAATGGACGCTAGGCTTCAACAGGGAAATGCACTGTGACACTACGAGAATGTATAAGGAAATCGAGTCAGCCGACCTGCTGTATGTAGCTGATTCTGAACGAACTCGTCTTCGAGATGAACGTGTTCTAACGCATTTTTAGTCAATAACATTATTTTGTTATTTAAAAAAAAAAATTTTTTTACTGTTTATTTGACAGGGACAGCGCACAATTTAAGCAATTGCACCAGAGTTAGCTAACAGCTAATTTGCATCTGTTGTCCCTGGACAGGTAGACAAAACAAAAACAAAAGACTCAAGACAACCACTAAACAACAAATACACTACATACATTTAAAAAAAATACATATTATCCATCAATTCAAAATTGATAAAAACGGTTTGATGTATACACCAAATACAAAATACAGAAAATACAATGCAATCATTAGTGGTGACACTCTTGTGCTGATTTTAGGCAAATTTTGAGGCTGGCTTTAAATACTGCAAAACTTCCTGAGTTTCTAATGTTTGTGGGTATTGAGTTCCACTTCCCCACTACTTTAACAGAGAAGGCGGATTGACCAAAGGTTGTCTTTCTAAAATGCGGTACCAAATCACCCCTAGTTGATGCTCTAGTCTAGTTCTACTGGCACTGCCACTGCCAGAGAATACTATGCATCCTCTAAGAGGAGGGGGTGCAAGATCATGAATAACTTTAAACATTAGACATGCGTCCGAATAAAATAAGAAATTATCAAAATTGAGAAGGTTATATTTTTTCAGGATATTACAATGATGATAATCCTTATTTTTTTGTCTAATACTTTAAAAATTTGTTTGTAAAGTGAATACATAGGCTTGAGCGTAGTCACTCCTGCCTGTGACCTGGTTGTTATACAGCAAGACAAATGGGGAAAAATCATTGTGTGTACAAAAAGTTTTGCAGCAGACAGTGACAATTTATGCCTGATACTCTTAAAATTGTTTAGATTAAACTTAACAGTCTTGATGACCTTACTAACTTGTTGTTTGAAGTTCAAATTTGTGTCAATTATGATTCCTAAATATTTAACATGTGTCACAGATGTAATGACTTCACCGTTAATTAAAATATCAGGATTAACTGAATTATTAATCCTCGCTGTAAAATACATGCAAACTGTTTTACTTAGATTAAGGGTCAAACATGAATTTGCCAGCCAATCCGACACCTTACTCATCGAAGCTGTCAGTTTTGCTGCAGCGTGTTCTTTAGATCTTGCATGGGTAAAAATCACAGTGTCATCAGCATACATTTGGATGTTAACATCTGGACATGTTTGAGGAAGGTCATTTATATATATACAAAATAAAAGAGGTCCTAAAATAGACCCTTGAGGGACCAATGAAATACAGTTTGCAAATGAGGAACACTTATCACCCACTCTTGTACATTGTTTTCTGTTATTCAAATAGGATTCCATCCAGGTCATGGTATTAACGGATAAATTAAATTTAGAAAGTTTCAATAGTAAAACGTTGTGATTAACGGTATCAAATGCCTTCTAAAAATCTAAAAACACAGCTCCGATGACACCGCCTTTATCAAGTAGACTTTTGATTTGTTCCACAAAAAAACAATTTGCTGTTTCTGTCGAGTGATGCTTTCGGAAGCCAAACTGCATCGGGTGCAAAGTAAATTCACCTTCATTTAGATGAGAGACTAGCTGATCACAAACAACCTTTTCTGTAATTTTAGAAACTATTGGAAGTATACTAATGGGTCTATAATTTGATGTGAGTGTTCTATCACTACTGCAGAGTCACTACTGCAGCCTTCCAGGATGAGGGAAAATAGGAATTTGTTATTGACAAGTTTATCAAATGAGTTAAAGGCTTACATAGTATTAATTTATAATTTAAACAAAAACATCCTTAGACTTGGACTTGTTTTCATTAATGTATATTCTGAGACATTTTTGATTGTGAAAACAGGGAAATCATTATTTGCCGATACAAGTACT
This sequence comes from Leuciscus leuciscus, assembly GCF_965113295.1. Taxonomy (NCBI): domain Eukaryota; kingdom Metazoa; phylum Chordata; class Actinopteri; order Cypriniformes; family Leuciscidae; genus Leuciscus; species Leuciscus leuciscus. Next base: position 17,471,988 of record NC_138746.1, on the reverse strand, counting down.
CTTGGTCTTAGACCAAAATTCTTGGCTAGACACTGTAATGAATCTACAAAGAATGAATTAAAGATCGTAGCTATTTCTCCTTTATCTTCTATCACTTTTGCTCCTTCTTTGTAATGCTATTAATATTTTCCCAAATGAATTTACTATTTCCCTTAGAGTCATTGATTAATTTAATAAAGTAATCAGCTTTAGCCTGCCTTAGATCTTTTACTACTATATTTCGTAATTCTTGGAATTTTCTCCTGTCATGTGGTAGTCCGGATTTAAGAGTTGCCTTCAGTGCTAAGTCTCTTTGCTTCATTAATATGGAAGTAGAATAATGTCAAATGTTTTTGAAATAAAAAGCCTGTTGAATTGCACTACTTGAAAAAAAATAGGCATTGCATTAACCATGCTTGCATTTTAATGCATTGTATTTTTAGTGCTTACATTTTTATGGGCTGAAATTCAACATGGTTGAATATTTAAGCTGTGAATATTTCAATTAAAAACATTTCAAACACCTTTTCATTATTAAAAATTCAATAATCCATATTCACCTTTCATATTTCACTTCCAAAATATTCAAACTGTTTAAAAATACAACCAATAATATTCAACAGGCAATTTTCGGTCCATTTTATTTCGCTTTGCAAATTCGCTTCCACAAATTCAGTGGTTCAAATTCGACAGTAAATTCAACATTGACGTCCAGGAACTGCAGGAAAAGCAGTAGATTGCCGAGCATACTCTCCATCTGCTGTTAGTCTACCTCACCATCAGATGGTGCAAAAGCGCGTGTTGAAGACCAGCAACAGTTAGAACAAGTCATTAATTCATAAAACTCATTTACAGCAATGTAAGTGTATTTGTGATTATTATGACGGCTGTTATATGTTAAATTCAGTGTCTTCACGGTTACTTTTCCTGTGTAGCCTACATGCATCTTTCTCTACCGTGAACGAGATTATAATGTTATTCCCCGATGCGGATATACAGATCCAATGTTACATTTTTGAGGTTGACATTTCTCTCTTGGTTGTTTAGTTGCCTTAACTTTATATTGTGGCAATGTGCTGCATGCAGGCTATTAGGGTTTCCCTCAATACTTAAGGATTCCCCTGCTGGATATATACAACGCTTAACGTAGCTTAATGGACTACAGTGATGTAAAAGACCAAACTCGCAGGCAAGCAGATGGACTCAGAATAACGCGCAAAGCTTAATGCTGAGCGTTTCCCAGTGATAGACTGGCATACAGAAGGCTTGATGTTGGACATTCGCACATTTAGGGACCGTCTCTAAAGTGTATACGACTTTGGTACACACGTTTCTAACTCCGATAGCATTTGAATAGAACGACTTACAGTCATAAAACCAACTGTAAAGTGTTCATTTAGTGTCAGGCATAATGCACACCCTTTGGTTTTTGATATTTATTCAAATAAATTTAAGTTTGCTATTGAAGTTAGAAACGTGTATGCCAATGTTGTATGCAACTTTAGAGACGGTCCCTAAATGTGCTAATGTCCAATATCAAGCCAATTTTACATTTAGTCATTTAGCAGACGCTTTTATCCAAAGCGATTTACAGTTAAACTAACAATAGGAGGACAATATGCAAGTGCTGTGACAGTTTAAGCTAATGCAATACACGTATGCATACTATATATATATATATATATATATATATATATATATATATATATATATATATATATATATGTATGTGTTGATTTTATGCCAGTATATCACGAACGCTCAGCATGAAACTTTGCGCGTTAAGTTCATATTCTGAGTCCATCTTCTTACCTGTAGCCTATATAGTAGCCTACAGCCTACTTCCCTAATAAGGTGCAAGATTGGTCTTTCATATCACTATCAACGGAAGGGAAATCCTTGAGTATGAGGTATTGAGGGAAACCGATTATAATCCTGTTCATGGTAGAGAAAGCTGATGACATGTAGAATACACAGGGCAAGTAACAATGAAGTTATTGAATGAAACATAAACACAGCTTTTGTGTGTTTATCATCTTTTCCGCATATACTGACACAGATAATCATTTTCATTTTATGCATGAATGTCTTCGTCAGCAACAAGCGCTTTTGCACCATCTGATGGTGAGGTCGACTAACATCAGATGGAGAGTATGCTCGGCAATCTACTGCTTTTCCTGCAGTTCCTGGACGTCAATGTTGAATTTACTGTCGAATTTGAACCACTGAATTTGTGGAAGCGAATTTGCAAAGCGAAATAAAATGGACCGAAAATTGCCTGTTGAATATTATTGGTTGTATTTTTAAACAGTTTGAATATTTTGGAAGTGAAATATGAAAGGTGAATATGGATTATTGAATTTTTAATAATGAAAAGGTGTTTGAAATGTTTTTAATTGAAATATTCACAGCTTAAATATTCAACCATGTTGAATTTCAGCCCATAAAAATGTAAGCACTAAAAATACAATGCATTAAAATGCAAGCATGGTTAATGCAATGCCTATTTTGTTTCAAGTAGTGCAATTCAACAGGCTTTTTATTTCAAAAACATTTGACATTATTTTACTTCCATACATTAACTTCCAAAGATTCTCATTTAACCATGGCAGATTATATTTTTTACGTGAATGTAAGACTTTTTTGCAAAACTCATTTTTAGTCTCACTAACTCTGGTCATCATAATATTAGATGCCTTTTCTATATCATCATACTGCAGAACATCATTCCAGTCCGAGTGCTTTAATTTATCCTCAAATGGATAAATTTGATAAATATGTTAACACAATAGTTCATATTTGACCATTAATTTTTTGACATTATAGGGGAAGCCGAGCTTCCCTTGCAGTCTTAAAGAAATCCCCACTGTTGTAATAATCCATTTCATCTTGCCTTTGCACAGTCTATTATGAAAGTTCTGGAGAACCCAACCAGTTGGAACGCCTTCCGCACTGCTGGAGGCTTTAACGGTCTGCTTTCCGTTGTGGTGGACATGGAAGGATCCCTGCTGGAAGCCCCAACGGGAATGTGGGCCTCACTGAACCGCCAGAGCCTTGTTAAGCTCCTTCTCCTCACCCTGCACACCATCGCTCTTGCGGTGCACGTGCACCCGGTCAACGGACACTTTTTTTACACAACCGGAGTCTGCGAGAGGCTGGGTGAAGCTTTGCTACAGCTAGGTTGTTTTCAGAGAGAGGTCCCTGTGGAAACAGACAAAAACAGCTCAGACTTCAGGAGTTTCCAGGAGTTTGTGGAAGCAGTGGAGAGGCCAGAGCCCCAGTTGCCACCACCTTTAGGAGACTGTGTTAAGCTGCTGGGATTTCTGGAGCAGTTTGCTACTGGTGTGAGCTTGGCTGCAGATCCATGCACTGGCTTACAGGAGAATAATCATGCTGGTGAGAGTCAGATCACAGTCTCAGGTCAGAGGATAAGGGAGCCATCCAATGAGGAGGAGTTGTTGAATCGCACTGAGGCCGCACGTTTGTCTTTAGTATCAAAAGATTCTGGGAGGTGGGTACTCTCAATCAACTTTTGTCTATGATTAGATATTATATTATTAATATATTAATTTTATTTATTTAATCACAGAAAAAAAACAGATATATATATATTTTTTTAAAAACATAAAATGGCTGTACAGCATTACAGTAATTTGCTATAGATTTGCTGTTGTCCAGAAAAGTCAGTAAATCAATACTGGGACAATTTCAACTTTGCTTTGTCTGTCTGTCTATGATTGATAAACGTGTCATTGTTTATTCAGGGTTTACTCTGACCTCACCATTCTTCATCCTGGAGCTGTTAAGCTGATCATGACTCTCCTGCCCAGTATTTACTGTCCCAGTGACCCTTGTGTAAGTAAAACCACAATCATAGTCATACCTCAGACATAATTTGTATTTGGTGTAATGACTAAAAGGCAAGATTTTTTTTGTCTTTTTCTAAATTGTATTGAATTGTTTATATTGCACTACTGTTGAATGTCTGAGTCTCAACCAAATGCATTTCAACGTACAAATTGTCTTTTGAATATATGACCAATAAATAAACTTGAAACTTGAGATTAAACTAACAAAAACATAGCAAAGTTTACAATAATGGCCTACATTTTGTCCTATAGTTGTCTGAAGAGCTGCAGCTGGCTGTGGCTCATCATGTGCAGACTCTGGTGAAGTCAGAGAGAAACAGGCAGATCATGTGTGAGTTTGGTCTGGTGTCCACACTGCTGACTCACTGCAAACCTATCCTCATCGACAATTCCCATTCACTACAGCTGCCCATAGTTCGAATCCTTGAGAAACTCGCTTCTCAGTCCATGGATCACAAGTGCCTGAGGTCAGCATATGTTTGCAGTTAACATGCTCATGCATTCCTCATGAAAAATGTTAAATATACAATAGGATAAAAATAAGTTTACATATTTTGCATGCCATTACAATAGTGTACTTTTATCTTAGGCAGTTCCTGTGTCTTGGGGATCCTCTGATGTGTAGTGGAGAAAACCTGCTCTCTGTTTCCTGTGAAGAGGCCAACAGCACAAGTACAGTTCCTCCGAGTCCTTACAGACTTCCTTTTTGGATTACTTCCTGTTTCATGAAGAAAAAAGCATTTGATCAGATTGTTACATCTATTGTTTGAAGAGACTGTATTGATCCTTATACTTTTCTGTTATCTATTGCACAGACCAGACAATAGACTCTGAAGAGGATAACAGGAAACCCTCGAAAAAAGCAATGAAAAGGAGTTTCAGTCTACTGAAAACCTCTACAGACAGTGGGATGGCAGTTCCTCTTCATAGAATCATAAGTCTTGTCTCCATCACATCACCGCGGTCCTTTCAGCCACACAAAATCTCCATTTCCCCTTCCTTTGTGGAGTTTGACATGACAGACAGTGGCTATGGGTAAATGTTTGCAGATCGCTTTATTGACATACCAGTAGAGATTTATGTCCTTTAAGGAATAAACAATTCCTTTGAATATTGTGTTGGACAATATGGAGCCTTCGAATCAAGATGGTTAAAAACCACTGCTTTAGGGGCTTTATCAAAGAATACAATTATTAGTGATGAATTAAACTAAAAAAAGAAAAATTGAAAGGCACAAGTTTTGCACCAGACGTTGAAATTTACCATATCATTGCCAAATGCAAGATGTCACTGGAACTAAAACTACTGATATATTAATCTAGAATTATTTATTCTGCTAAATGACAAAAAAAACAATTTTGTCTCTACAGGTGTTTGTTCCTGCCATCCCTTGCCACAGTGAAAGGTGTCAGTGCAGACTTTATCTCCACTGGAGGCTTGGGCACTGGTAAGAAATACTATAAAATTACATTGTTGCATAAAAATAGTAAGACATTCAAATAAATACCCCATCTAAAATCACATATAAGTACAACTAAAATTAATTTGGTATGAAAATCTAATATACTAATATACTAATAAAAGGTTGGTTCCAAATGGATTTATCTGCTTCATAAAGATCGCATTTACCAGACACTTATAATATACATGAAAGCGCAATGCATGTCCGGTTCTTCTTTTATATCCTTTTTTTTATCTCCACAGACTGCAGAGGCTTCCCTCCTTCAGCCGGCTTGTCTTTCTCCTGCTGGTTTATGATCTGTAGGTTCAGCTCGGCTTTTGAATCCCACCCTGTGCGCCTGCTGACGGTAGTGCGCCACATGTCTCGTGCTGAACAGCAGTTCAGCTGCCTGTCTGTCAGTATCTCTGAAGGCTACTTGGTGATCTCCACTGAGGAGGAAGCATATCAGTTCTTAGGTGAAATCTCACTTGAGATTACTTTTAATGTACACTTTTTTTCTACTTAGTCATGTCTTATTTACAGCATATATTTTACTCCACAGACATGATGGAGCCAGAGGTGCAGACTCCCAGCACGCTGCCGTCCACAGTGCGGTTTGATTGTTCCAAACAGCTGATACCAGGCCAGTGGCACCAACTTTGTGTGGTTATGGCCAAAGAAATCAAGAAGAGATGTTTAGTCACTGTTTATCTGAATGCAACACCAATCGGAACAGCAAAGGTTGGTGCAGGGAGTTTATTTTACTTGAAAGAATAGTTCACCCAAAAATAATTTACTCACTGTCCTTTTGTTTCAAACATACTAGCTATATATCACTGACTTTCTCCTGTCGAAAATGTAATGAATGTTTGATTTAAATTACATTTTGCTTGAATGTTTGTTTTGTTATATGAAGGATATTTCAAAAAAAAAATAGTTGAATGTGTTCATTGTGACACATTACCGTTCAAAAATTTTGGGTCGGTTAGATTTAAAAAAATAAAAATATTGTGGAAATTGTAATACATTTATTTTCAGGATTCTTTGATTATTATCAAATTTAAAAGAACAGCATTTATTTGAAATAGAAATCTTTTGTGACATTTAAGTCGATTTACTGACACTTTTGATAAATTGAATGCGTCCTTGCAGATTAAAAATATTAATTTCTTTATATAAAAAAAATCTTATTGACCCCAGACTTTGGAACGGAATAAGTAAATGATGACAGAATTGTAATTTTTGGGGTAACCTGTTCCTATAATGAACTACTGTAGCTCAAACAGTAGAGAATGGAGCTAGCAATGCCGAGGTCATAGGTTCAGTTCCCAGGCAATGCATTACCTGAAGAAATGTATACCCTGAATGCAGTTTAAGTTACTTAGGATAAAAGCTTCTGCCATTATGAATGGCAGACCTACCTTGTGTTTGCCAGGTAAGTAGCCCCAATGCTAACATGTTGTTAAAAACGCTCTTTTTGCAGATTAAGTACATTCAGCCGTTTCCCGGTCAGTCCATCTCAATGGATCCCTCTGCAGTCGTTGACGTGTGTGGGATTATTGGCACTCCATCTTTATGGAAACAGCATGCAGCTCTGGTCTGGCGTGTCGGTCCTACATACTTGTTCGAGGAAGTTTTGAGTCCTGATCAGGTGGAGACTATTTATGGGCAAGGCACCAAATACATTGGCAACTACCTTGCTCTCAATGTTCAAGGTGAGAAAGTTTCCTACTCTTTGTCCAAAAATAGTTCAGAATTTGATGGAAATCTGTATTCACACAAGTACATATGTTTAATAGGAGGTGAGACAGACGGTGCAATGTCCCAAATTAGGATGGTCTCCCCAGAGAGGATTTCCTTTGCCATAAACACAGCGGTTTCCACCATGACAACAGTAGTAAATATTAGAGACCAGTACAATGAGGTGGACTGTCGCCTTATAGCCAAAGAGGTGCTTTTATTTTCCTTTTTAATTCATGGATTTAATTATTTTGATGATTGAATCATGATTGATTCTTCTATTATTTTGATCACAGATGGGGATTACGTCACGTGATAACTCTACTCCTGTCTTCCTGGCTCATAATATCAGCAAGCACCTCAGTGGAACTGCCCGGACGATTGGGGCAGCCCTGGTTGGTTGTTTTGGTAAAAAGCAAAAGCCCACTAGCTACTGCTCTAAAGTGCTTACTGTAAGACAAGACTGCAGCATTTGTTTATGAAGTAAACTTCTGATTTTACTCTTATTTCCAGGTGTAAGGACATTCAAGTCATTCAGTGCTGCTTGTAGCTTCCAGTATATTGGCGGCCCTTCTGCCATTCTGAGTTTGGTGGCGATGGCCTCAGATGATGGATCCTTGTATGCTGCTGTCAAAGTTCTGCTCTCGGTTTTAGAGACAAATCCTGTGATGGAGCAGGAGATGAAGCGTACTAATGGCTACAAGGTAGTGCTGTCAATTAAAAGCAAGTTACTTTACAGTATTACAAATCCAAGCTGCAGATTTGATTTGTTTTGTATTGTCAGCTCTTGTCCTTCCTGCTGAAGATGAAGTCTCAGCTGATCAGCTTCAGGATTTTTCAGCTCATTCTGTCTATAGTGGGCACAATGGAGCTGGGCATTGTCACTACTAGTATCCCAAACATCAGCGCTTTCCAGGACGTCCTCTGTGACTTTGAGGTAAGTTTTAGATTGGTGTGCTGTATGTTTCCTCACAGCTACAGTATTATCTGCTTTGGTGAATGCAGTAGCTCTATTCAAAATGAATTTGAATAGAGCTGTTCAGTCATGACGTCAATTTGTAGACTAACCCAGAGGGCTAACTTGCTGTCTCTATAAAAAGCTGGTCATGGCTTAGTCTATATTTAGTGATAAATACGTTTGTTCTTTAAATAAGAGTGTAAACCACAGCCACTCTAAAGAGATGACACATAGAAATTCACTTTTTAGAGCTAGCTAGCTTTTTTTTTCTTCAGTTATTGAATACAGGGGGCTAGCATGTTTTCCATATGTGATCACATCTGGACAACGTCATCACGTTTCACATGTGATCACATGGATTTCACATGGGAACTGTTCCAAAACCACGTTTCCCATGTGCAAAGTATGTTTCACATGTCTTTCACATGTGGCCTCATGTATTTTTGCACATGTGAAATTCGTGTGGTTTTCTGTAAGGGTGAAAATAGCACTAACACTACTTTCTGCATGCAAAACAAGGATGCAAGTGTGCATGCTTGATTAATGATGTGCAATTAAGCTAACAACACTTATCGTCCTTATGTTGCAACTTTTTGGCAATGTACACTTTTACCATTTAAAAGTCTTTTTGAGTCTGTAAAATGTTTTTGAAAGAAGTATCTTAGGCTCACCAAGGGTGCATTTATTTGGTAAAAAATATAATCATTCTAATAGGCTGATTTGCTGCTCAAAAATATTTAGTATTATTATCAATGTTGAAAACAGCTGTACTGCTTAATATTTTTGTAGAAACAATTATAACACTTTTTTTTTTTACAGTATTTATTTGAAATGGAAATATTTTTATCACATTATAAATGTTTTTACTGTCACTTTTGATCAATTGAATGCATCCTTGCTGAATAAAAATATTAATATCTTTTTTTTTTTAAACAACTAAATCTTGCTGACCCCTTACTTTTTAATGGTTGGATACATTTTTAAAGCACATAGCAGTTGCAAAAGTCAGATTTGAGATATGACTGTGCAAGTGTGCATAATGTTGCAGAGCAAAAAGGGGAAATCTCTCAAGCAATGTTAAACACAGACCATATTTTACCGCCGGCCATTCTAAAAACTCATAGGAGAATTTAGAATTCTCAAATTATAATTCTCTTTGTTTTAGGACAACAAGCTTAGCAGCTCTGTTGTTTTGCAAAACTTTAAATTGCAAAAGGATTGTCATTCAAGAAACAACAGCAACTTTTTGCTTAAATCATAAGAAGTTTCTTTCATATTGTTTCTGTAGGTGTGGCAGAATGCTCCAGACAATCTTGACATTTGTGTTTTAAATCATTTTGCTGCTATCCTGAAGTCAAGGTACGTTGTTGGCTACTGATGTCAAGTTGTTGTGAGTTCATGTTTAGTTTGCAGCATAAAGTGATGTGAAACGCATGGCCCACTTCCTGTTTTTCAACCATGCATAAACCTTGTTACTGGAAACATGCTGTGTGCTGTGGATACGTGTGTCTGATGGTGAGTTTGTTTCCAGTGGGAGTCAAAAGAATGCTGAAGTCATGCACATACTCAACATGATGAGCAAACTCCTGATCCTCCTGCATGATCCCAGTGTGACCCGCAGGAAGGTGTCAGTCATCTGTACCATCATCAAATCCCTCCTCGAGGAACATTTCAACACCACAGACATCAAGAGGCATGTCTGTTAACTTTTACAGGCTCAGTTTAAATTGAATCATTTGTTACAGCTCAATTTTCGTGACAATTTTGAGAAAATCGCTAAAGCTTTAAGGCACCAAATGAATAAAAAAAGTCACTCAGTGTGATATCTTGACATTTTTGTTTGTTCAATCAGGCTTGGACTGTTCTTAGTTCATAGTCTTTTGCCTCCTACTTTGAACGAGAAAAGCACTTTCTCTGATTTGGATTTTGATGATCAATCACAAGGTACACATTTTTGCAATAAACATTTAATTTTATTCATGATTTTAAATTTGTGCTCTACTCCAAAATCTTGACTTTTGAATGAGGCTCACTCCTTACATGCTCTTTAAACTCTTTGTGGCTTTAGGGTGGAGTCAGACTCCTGGGAGATCAGTTTGGATCAGGAACCAGTTGCTCTCAATGCTGTCTTCTCTAATCATCCCAAACACTTCTAGCATGTGAGTCGAGTTTAGCAATGTAACAACGACAACTCTTGCTCTCTTTATCCTTGATCCCATTGACGCATATCTTGAATTCTAAATACGTTCTCAAATGTTTCTCAAATGGCAGAAACCAGGAAGAGGTGTTCTTCGCACTGGGGTCGGATTGGTTTCTCCTCTTCTTACAGGGTCACATCCACACTAGCACAGTGCTGCTGGTTCTCACGTTGCTTACTCACTTTCTGTCGTATCCGAACATCCTGAGCAAGTTTAGAGAAGGTGTGTCACCAGGAACTTTAGTGGAGACCATGGAGATGCCTACCAGTATTACAGGTACTGTATTTCTGGATGGAATTTCAAAAGTCTACATTAATGTGGTTGTATGTGACTATTTAAAAAAAATTAATAAAATATTTGTATTTTTGATTTTGCCATTTTCCTCTAGATAATTTGAAGTCTCGCTCATGGTCGTTTGAGTGTTTGAGCTGTATCTGCCCAGGGTTTGAAGTCCTGCAGAAGCTTCTTGTCAGCCATATCCACCTGCCTCAAATTTATGGAGCTCTAGCTGCACTGCTTATAGGAAAATCTGATTTCCAGGTTCCTGCTGGACAGGTAGTGCTCACATTGCCTAATTGTCTCATGTGACAAAATGTATTTTATTGGCATGTATATTTATTTGTGATGGTTAAATGACCTACTCCCCTATCTGTCCTTTGGATGGCAGGTTGATATTGACGTGATGCTTCAGAGTTTGATTGACAGCTGCAGTGGATCTGAGGGCTTTCAACTATGTGTAGATGCAGCTTGTGTCCTTTTAGAGTTGATTAAGATCATCATTACTAAGGTAAGTGTGTCTAAATTGCTACATTTATTGGCATAAGATAACATGACATGGACATAACATGTTACAGCATAGGACAGCAGTTTCTACATACTAAATTAGGTATTTTACCACCTAGTGTTCAAAAAGGCAATACTAAAATAGACTTGCAGACAGTTTCTTTGTCTGCTGGATGTAATATTACATAACATATTATCTGAGTGGCAGTTTGCATGATTACAGTCCCTTTTTGCAAACAGGTTGCATAATCCATTGCATAATCATTGATGCAATACCAGTAAATCAAGTTTTTCTTGTGTATTTCTATTTCACAAATAAGCCTGTTACAGAAAGTGCAGATGGCTGGAAAGTCCATTACCCAGGTAGTGTGATGCAGTTCCTCTGCCTGGTGAACAGTTTGTTTCCTCAAGATCCTCTCTGGACCTCCCCTGATTTCCTCAGTTCACTGGCCAGTGCAGTTTTCCCCTTTGAAACCCCAGAGGTGAGACTTTTGGGGATTGTACTGTACATTTTCTGTGCAACTTAAAAATATACCCAAGAGACATTTTATTGCCCCAAAGGCAAGCAGTTTACAGAAGTGATATTCTTCTTCTCATCTTCTCATACAGAACACTACAGGTGCTCAGGGTATCAAAGAAAGTGGCGATGCGGTGGGGGAGCTTCGCCCGTCCCACCCAGGCAGGAAACAGGTGTGTGACTTCATCCGCATCCTATTGATGGACAGCCTCATTAACATCCCTGCCAAAGACGGCATTCATCCTTTAATACAACTGCTAGAGGTGAGAGATGACAAATATTGACATTTATTAAATCAAACTACTTGTTTTTTTAGTGCTAGGCAACGAAAATATTGTAAAAAATATTTTCGCATCCAAAATGAAAAAAGTATGTGTTTACATAATATATGTGTGTGTACTGTGTATAATTATTTTGTATGTATAAATACACACATATGCATGTATATATTTATGAAAAAAATCTGTTTGTTATTTATATATAATATAAATTATGTATAAATAAATATATATATATACAGTATATACATGCAAATATTTCTTAAAAATAGACATGCATATGTGTGTATTTATATATACAAAATAATTATACACAGTACACACACATATATTATGTAAACACATACTTTTATTTTAGATGCGATTAATCATTGTCCAGCAGTATATATATATATATATTTTTTTTTTTACACAATTATGTATCTATAAATCATATATAAAATGTATAAATTCTAGAAATATTATTATTATGATTATTATGTTGATGATGATTATTATTAATTAGTATTGTTAGAATTTTTTTATTTTTTAATATTATTTTAAATAAATTATAAATAAATGTAATAAGAGTATGTATTATTATTTATTGCAATTTTTATTTATATATATATATAATATAATAATATAATATTATTATATTAAATAATAAATAAAGTAAAAAACATATATATATATATATATATATATATATATATATAAAATGTTTATTTATTTATTTATTTTTTTATATAATAAATATATAAATGATATTATTACATACATTTTAATAATAAAATATACTACTTTTGTAATGCAGGAGTCACATATGAGCTGTTAAAGCAGCATTTGATGCTGTGTATAATATCTTTCCTCCATAAGGTGCCACTATTTGCTCAGTTTTGATGATGAGATGCACAGTACTGCTCACTGGAGGACGATAACTACGGTTTATACAGTCTAGCCAGTAGTGCCCTTGTGGTCTATAGTGAAGCCATTATTTTAACATTCTGAAGGTTTTGTTTTTAGTTTTCCCAAGATGGTGTTTGTCAAGAGCAGCGGCAGAGCTTTCAGACTGAACTCCTGGAGTTTATGATGGACATCATCCACATGACAGGACAGGAAGAGGGCCAGTCTACACATGTGGCCAGAGATGGTAAAAATATATCAGACTCTATATAAAAATGCTTTTAATGAATTCGTTGATTATCAGAAATGTTTTTCATCTTTTTGGATGAAATTATATTTAAAAAATAATAAGCAAGGTTTTAAGGGTGCATTTATACCGCTAACATGCCTCACTAAATTATCCTAAGACCCATCCAAGTCCAAGCAGGAAGGAAAAGCTGCCGTTTTGATTGAGAATGTGGGGTTCTTCAGTAAAAAGCTAGTGGAAAAACTCTACTCTGGCATGTTTGTGGTGGAACCAGAGAACCTCTTGGTCTTCATGGTTGAACAGATAGCAGTGGTGAGTTTATCTTCTGATTAACCGTATTATTGTTTTCAGCCTAGACACACCTGTAATTTACACTGCATGTTTGTACTGACATTAGGCACTGGAGAGAGGTCCAGGTCATCGGGAGATAACGGTCAGCATTCTGTACAAAAGCTTGAACCGGGCCCTGCTCTACTTCCTGTCTCGATCCAGACAGACTCAAGCTGAGCAGGAACTCATTATTCAAACACTTCAGGTTTTGCAGCAGCACTGGGATGTGATCATGGCAACATACAATGCCAATGTCCACTTCATCAACTGTCTCATGCACTGCCTCGTCCTTATACGCTCTGGCAGGTGGGTTTCATTGTTAGTGATCATAAAATAGTTGTCACTTTCCACTAATCTGTTTGTTCTTTTTTTATATATTAAAAGGTGAAAATTCCACATCTCGTTCTATTTTCACAATTTTTGTAATTTCTTTGGTTACTGAATGATTATTTTTGGTTATTGTTCTTGTATTTATGGAAAATATAAGGTTTAAATGACTACGATGGTAATAATAATCATGATGTCCACGCACTGCAAATAACAGCTACAAACAACTTTTGATGGAAAGCGCAATGTTTCGACCATCAGTTCTTCATTTGGCACATACAGTATAAATAACTATCAACCAGTGTTTTGATCCCAAACTGCAACTCTGTGACCCATTCTGGCATTGTTTTATTGTTGTTATTATTATTATTTATGTTTATTGCTAGAGAAAACATTATAAAAAAGCACAAAACTTGCAAACCTTCAAGAGAAATCTTCAGAAGTCTTTATTTAGAGGCCACAATCTCTCATAATCAATAATCAATGCTTTTGGTATTGCAATAAATAAATAAAAAATGAATAAACTAGGTATTTTTACATTAGATAAACTGTATGTTTTTCAATATTTTGATAACAGGGTTGCAAAATCTCCTTTTAAAAATATATAACAAAACAGCTAATACAGCATTTAGTTTTAGCAACATTTTCCTCTAGTCAAGAACATCCTTTCACTGATCATTTTCTGAATAAGTCAAATATTAAATAATTTCCACTCTTTTTTTATTATTGTCTTTTAGCTTTCTTGAAGGCTTTGGATGTGAAGTCCATAAAAAATCCTCAAGAAACATTTGGAGGCATCTTTTCCCACACAAGAACAGCCGGGTGATGTCGCAGACCAATGTCGCTGATTCAGCAGAAGGTTCCTTCCTTCCTTCCTTCCTTCCTTCCTTCCTTCCTTCCTTCCTTCCTTCCTTCCTTCCTTCCTTCCTTCCTTCCTTCCTTCCTTCCTTCCTTCCTTCCTTCCTTCCTTCCTTCCTTTAATTTGTTAAGTGCCAGGCTCATGAGTAAAATGAAAAGTTTTGAATATGCTTGTGATCCTTGTAGTGGAGTCAGAGCTGATGATGCTTGTGGAAAACACCTGGAGTAGAGTCATGCAGGAGCGGAGACAGGCGCTGGAGGAGGCCTACAAAATCGACCTGTCCACTAAGCCGGCCGGCAAGGAGGGCCAGGTCTCTATGGGTGATGTGAGCCCTCTGTGGGAGGAGACGGCAACGAAAGCTTGGCAGCTCTTTATAGGTCAGTCACTGCTACTTGTGTGTCAACATTTGAGATTACTGTCAGCTTTCTTATTTTGATCCTCTTGCTTTAGTTTCGGTTGTATTTGACTGACATGACAGAGGAGAATACACATGAATTCTATACTGCATGTTGCAAAAGTAGTATAAGATTTTCCTGCATAGAATTACATTTAACATTTTTCTCTCAGATTCTCAAAAGAAAAAAGCAAATAACGTTCACCAGAAGAGGGCAGGACTTCTCAGCAGTGCATTGCAATCGGTTCAGAAGAGGTTTGGGAAGGATTCAGCCGGCAGCACTGAGGTAGGACAATCAAATTTGTTTTAACACAAATGTTTCTGTTGGATTCCGGTGCTTTTACGTGATGCACGTCCAGAACCACTTTGGACATACAGGACGTGAGTGGTTCAGTCAATGAGAATTCCTTCACATGGTGCCCTCACACCGTCCCAATGTCACCGCAACTGGACGCCACCACCTACCCCGTAGCTCTGTCTCAATCCTGTCTCTAAATCAATTTGGATTATTGCAGCTGAGTACACCTCAGTGGGCAATGTAATTGATATTTGTTAATTTTTTCCATGGGAACACTCACTAGAACATTGCGTTTGCTGTTGAAGGTTAAAGACGCTGTTATTGTTGTTTTTCCCCCCCGAAAACGCAGCCCACATCATTAGTTCCCACCACTGAAGACGTCGCCATCTGGAAAAGGATGCACAGAGATATTACTCAGGCACAAGGGCATGAAATTGCTGTTTCTTTGCAACTGCTGCTATCCGCCTCAGAAACAGGGGGCGGTAATTATAGGCAGTCCCGATCCGATGAAAACATTCATTTTCTGTTACTCTGTATCATATCAGTTTGTGACAGCCTATCAGCTGTCTTGATGAATTGTCCTCCTCAGAAACGTGCCGCTTAAAATTTGCTGTGAGTTTTGTGGATTCTGAATTTCTCCTGAAAAGTCGTTGTCTTGTTGTACATCATGTGGTACACACATACTTCAGATCATCATACTTTAATTTCCTTTGAGTTTTGATAGAAAGTTAACTTTAGCTCATAACGGAAAAATCAAGTTTCGCATAATTATTAAGATTTGTTAGTTGCTCAACTAAAAGTAATTTTTGCTCAAAATGCAGAATATGCTATTACAAAGAGTATTATAAATCAGTGACAATTATTTCACTGCTACATTCAAATACTCTAAATATTAAACCTTTTCTTAGGTGTTTTATGAAAATGTGACTAATGTCCAGCAAGATAAGGCTTTGAGAGATAATATCTCTTTTATTTTCACATTTTTATTTGACATATACATCGTTAATGCATTTCCCATAATGTGAGGCTAGTTGTCATCTTTTTCTGATTATATGACCATATGCAATAGACACTTTCTTCTGATTTCAGTTAATAGCAGGGTAAAAAATAATTAGGAATATTTGTTTTACCTCTTGTTTCTCCTTGCCTAGGAGAAAACTTACAGTAAGTAAAAATGGCACAGTTTACCCCGCTCCTATTTCACTACAAAATTTGAAGGAGAAAAAAAAAGATCAGAAAATCACAGGTTAAAATGTCGACAGTTGATGAGGTTGACCTTTTTTACACTAGTTATTTGTTACGATTACATAATTTGTGTCTTATGGGTGATAAATCCATTTCATCATTTTAAAATGTATATTTGGTATACGCAGTTTAATCCAGTTGCCTGTACGCCAGAGAACTTACCCATACAGCACGGCGCAAGGCAAACTTTCCTCTGGATTCATTTCAGATATATGCTACAGACTAATTATATCTTCATAATGGAAAGATAATTAACATAGCTAATGATCAAGTTAAGTTTATTACACATTCACCAACAGCCTAAAATGAAGCTGACATTATTTTATGTTATCATCAAAGGTAGTCTTTTTCTGTGGAAAGTAATTAAAATGGAAATCAGTGTGATGTTAATTGCAGAGGGGATGCTGTTTAATGTGCCGCTCGTACAAGGCCAATAAGTTTGCTGTTTGGGTAAATGGAGTAATTAATGCTATATATTACTTATGATTCTCTAAATAAAAGAATATGATTAGGCGATGATTCAGTGTTTATCTGTCAACACAGGGCCGTAATTACTCCTGTGAACTCCTTTGTAACACTTCTTAATCCCGCTATCCATTTGGCACACACAAATGCACAATTTCCTATTTTTCTAGTTTTATAACTTGTCACTATATTTTATAACTTGTCTCCCAAATTGCATTTTTCCTCATTTTTTTTGTTGTTGGATTTTTCTCATTTAGCTATGGCATGCAAAGCAGCATTGAGTATGTTGGTGAAACAAGTGGACTGAGTTACTTTTTAAAATAGTTCAAACTATTTTATTGCTTTCCCAGTGAATTAATAACATGTTTGTTTTGACATGTTGTTTTCCTGTTAACGTGCCGAAATCCTTTTTGCACTCTGCCTATAAAAAAAAGTATACGCCACCTAGGCTAGGAAGTTTTCATGTTTTATTATTTTCCAATATTACCACAGATGATTTAATTTTCTGATTTTCACATAAAAATAACAGAAAACCATTCCTACAAATCAGACAAAATGTATTGTTTGCATAGCTAAAATACTCATCCATTTTAAGTACCAAAAAGCCAAATTAAGTAAATCAACAAAACATAAAATGATCCGAGATGATTTTTATTCATCTTAGTTTTATCTTGTGCCTTCTTAACTCATACTTATCACAGTTTGAGCTGCTGGATTCAGTGCTCCTCTTGTCTCTGAACTGCAGTCGGTGTGGCTATTGGGCGGCTCCGAGAGGACACCACTGTGATGATTGGTTTAATGAGCCTTTAAGTAAATCTGGATATGAGCAGGTCGGTGGTGAAGTACACAGGCTTCCTGAAGGGCTAATGCCTATCAGTATAATAAATCAGCAGGACACAGCGCATGGCGCAGGGCCAGCAGCCACCTCACACTGTGCTTATATTATACTTTAAGTTAATTAGAGCACACTGAGGACTATTGGAGACAGCTTTATTGTATGGTTAAATAGCCACTAGCTTGTTTTTCCCACATGAATGCAATTTGCGAAATGTTATTGTAACTGTGTGCAAACCTAATAGCTACAGAGGACCGTTTACATACATATAACTGTCCGCTTGTTGTAATGTACCTTCATGTGTGTGCCTGTTGTGTGTGTTTGTTTCCATTAGGGGTTTGTGGTGGACATGGAAGCACACTGGCAAACTTGTGAGACCATATTTGATAGCATGTTGAGGAGTCACGCACAGGTTGGAGGTTTTTTTTGTCTTTTTTTTACACGTATACCTACAGTATAATGCTGTGGCTCAGGAATCCAACATTTCATTCTTTTACTTTTATGTTTTGTGTAGATGACTCATAGTGAGAATGATCGTATGGCCGTTCAGTGGCTAAGAATAGAGGAAGACCTGCTCAGAGAGAGGGGTCTCTTCGGCCCTGGTCCAGGAGTCTTCCTCAAAAGAGGCTGGGTGCAGAACACCGCAGAAGGCCGCAACCGCACACGATCCCGAATTCGCAGAAAGCAGTTACGTCGATCCAAAAAGGTGAACTATTGCTGTCATGCCAAAGAATAATCATTTCTGACTAGAAAATCTTAATAGCATAACATTCTTAGCAGTGAATTAAAATGAAGATCAAATGCAGGTTTTATATTATTATTATTTTCTAATTATTATTATTTTTATTATTTTATAGTGTTTTTCCTACCACTGTTAAATAATCATCAAATGCAGGTTTTATTTTTGTATTATTTTAATTTATATAATAATAAAAATAAGTATTTTATTAGAATTTTTAGTACTATCACTGATGAATATTTACGCTTGGGGAATGATTTGTCTTCTGTATTAATTTCAGTTCTATACTGTTAAATAAATATTAGGATTTTTTAAATAAATATTTTTTTTATATTTATTGATTTATTTGTATATTTATTTTAAATAGATGCCAACACTGACTTCAGGCCTTATTCAGAAGAATTTCACTGAAGAAAGCAAAGGAGCTGCTGAAGTTGTTGAGGCTGATTCAGGTATCATATTTTTCATGTAATTTTTATGATTAATTGTATAACATGTTTTATATTGTACAGCAACAGCTGAATCTGCACATCTCTTTAAGTGCATATATTTAATGTGTGTCCCAGACCCCAGGATCCTGTGTGAGGCAGGCCGGGAGGTTGATGAGGAGCCTGGTTTAGATTGTGAGCATTTGACCTTTTTCCCTGTGCTGAACGACACCTCACTTCTGCCCGAGGACATGTCAGATCAGTGCATGGACACTCAGCTCATACTGAAGGAGCTGGAACCCACTGAAGAGGTGAGAATGATCATATATTCAACTGGAGACACATTCCTTTGGTATGAAAAAAACAAAACATTCCTGAGCTTAAGTGTGGACAGCTGTAGTGTGTGTGTTTTGAGCTTGACAGCGCTCTTCAGCATTAACAGGGCAGAGAGTGGCTGACAGAAGTATTAATAAGGAACAGTAGGGGGTGATGTCTCCTGTCTTGTATTCATTCAGTAGGTGGTGTGTCCTGCTGTGCTGCGTGCCAGCCGAATTGCCCTCTCCTTACTTATTAATATAGAAATGCAAAAGCTTGACGCGGCCTACGCATCAATTCCAGAGGCAATGTGATGACTGTAATTTACAGGCACCATGTCCTCAGAGGCTTAGCTTTTCATTATTACTCAAACAGGAAATAACTTCACAGATGCAATCTTACGAGTTGTTAATTATTGCTTTTATACAGAGCCGATGTGTGGCTGTTAAGTGCATATGCTGACACATTTAGCTGTGGTGCTCATGTGGGCAATGTAAGTTTGAATCTAGCTCATTTAATTTCCCAATCCTTGTCCTATACCCATCATTTCCTGTTCTCTCTTAACTATTCCTATCAATAGGTGCAAAACAAATGGTCGTTGTTGTTGTTGTTTAATAAATTCTGATTATCTCTATTATAATAATAATAATAATATTATATATTTTTTAATTTTGGTCTTTTTGGCACCTATTATAGGAATAGATAAGATAAGAGAGGAAATTAATAATATTCGACATTATTGCGTGTGGTTTGGTGATGGATAGAAAAAAATCTGATGGAATGGTTGAAAGCTTTACATTTGTTTATAAATATCAATATTGTTCCACCTTTTTTACTTTATAATACCATTTCTAAAGATAAATAAGAATTGTAGTCATTTAAAGTATTGTTTATACCTAAAGCTCATTCTAGATGTAACATTAGATGTGTCATTATGATTGCTTAGCCCAGTCTGAAACCAGTTTCATTCTCTCTCTCTCTCTCTCTCTCTCTCTCTCTCTCTCTCTCTCTCTCTCTCTCTCTCTCTCTCTCCATACATACATGCATACATACATACATACACACATATACATACACACATATACATATACATATACATGTGTATATGTGTGAATCTATGTGTGAGAGAATGTATGCGTGTGTGTGTATGTGCGAATGAATGTGTGAGTGTGTGCATATCAATTCTAATGTGAACTACCACGAACACTCTTAAAAACATTCTGTAGCAGGATGTAATAAGTTGTTGCTGTAAATCACCAAGACCAGACAGAATTAGGACCGACTCAGGTCAGGGCTGATTCTGTTTTAAAGCTCTGTCTGAAACCAAACCCCCACCAGGTGGACCATATATTTTAACAGGGCCTTAATCAATTAGTGTGTTGCTATTGTTGCTGTGTCATTGATTAATTCTGGTAATAAACAGTGGGGCCCTCTCTCTGCTCTGGTGAGGGGGCGCTTGCATGGAGAGGAGGCTCTGATTTGATTTGTATTAATTGTGGAGCGGCTGGCAGTACGGCTGGACCCCATATGTTTCGGGGACGCGGATCCCCGGAGCCCAGAGTCCCGGTGACTCAGGGCTGAGGCCAGGTGCAGCTGCTTGGTGTGAAATGAAGGGAGACAATACAATTAGCCGTGCATAATCGAGAGGTTTCGTGCGAACTCCGCCTGCGGAGGATTGGCCGTTTCACAAACACTCCAACCATTCAGCATCTTGCCTTTTTTTCCCTTTAATTTTTGTCTTTTCACCATGTTGTTTAGATAATGAAGTGGTAACAGTGATCAATCAAGGCCAGGGTGGCGCTTCTTTGACACCTTAGCCCCAGGGCACAATTCAAAAGGCAGGCTGCAGTGACACTTCGTACAACTGTTGAAAACTTGGCTTGACATCGTGTTTACTCATACATTGATTTCGGCAGCTTGTAAAACAAATTACAGCTTTATTTTAGACAGTTCAATGCACAATACGGATTCCTGTGTAAGCTACTTGATACACATGCTGTCTGCTGTAATGTGTCCATACTTCAGGTCAAAGCCAAACACTGCGTGGTGGTCGTCAGTGGTCACGTGGTGACTGAAGGAGTGCTGTTGTTTGGTAAAGCTGACCTCTACATATGTGAGGGCTTCACGTTGACCTCCACGGGAGATGTGTGCTGTAGAGTCCATCATCAGACCAAGTAAAGCAACTGTTTTATTTCAGCATATACATACATACATACATACACTACCATTCAAAAGTTTGGGGTTGGTAAGTAAAGTAAAAACGGTAATATTGTAAAATAATCAAACATAACCCTTTTCTATTATATAATCTAATTTATTTTTGTGTTGGCAAAACTGAATATTCAGCAGCCATTTCTCCAGTCTTCAGTGTCACATGATCTTTCTTAATCATTTTAATATGCTGATTTATTTATGCTGATCTATTTTAAAAATGGTTGTGCTGCTTAATACTTTTGTGGGAATCAGAATAAAATAAAATAAAATCAGTATTCTTTGAGTGTAAAGTTTAAAAGAACACAATTTATATAATAAATGTCTTTACTTTAACTTTTTATCAATTGAATGCATCCTTGCTGAATCAAAGTATTCATTTAAAAAAAGACTTTGAATGGTAAAAAAAGCTTTGTGTATATGATTATGTAATAATTCATTATTTTATTATTAAAGCATGATAAATGAGAAGGTTAACATTCATTTTACTGAGATAGAGAAGCTTTATTTATTTTTGTTAATAGATACAACAGTATCTTACATTTTCTGTACTTATTATAGTGTGAGAGACTCATATATTTGCAACATGATGAATAAAGAGAAAAACTCAGTGAGCCCGAGCTGCAAACGCTGGTTGTATGATGACATCAAAGAGGCCAATTTCATGCGCTTTCTGCTTGAGGTGAGATTCACAGAGTCCATAGTTATTTCTGTTGTTAAATATATTTATTTTAAAGCCCAAATCCTGTACCGTTGTTATTGAATTACATATATACAGTGGTTTGTCTCAGCATGCATGCCTGTGTTGTCCATTGCAGTTATTAGCCATTATGTTTTTGTTGTTTGTAAATGTTTTTTGGGTTTTCTTTTTCTCGATGATGCTTTAGGACAACGCTCTGGAAATATTCTTAAAGAACGGAACTTCTGTGTTCCTGGTATTCTTCAACAATGACCATATCAATGCATATAAGAGGTAAAGCGAGATAGTGCTTGTGTTTTAGGCAGGTACAGAACTGTGTGTGAGGTGACACAATAAATTGATTTTCTCTCTTTCTCTTTGTCCTGCTTTCCAGGCTATGCTCTGTGGTCTCCTCATTAAAGGGAAGGGGAGAGACTGTACTTAATGTGAGGTGAGTGTCAAAAGCATCTACCAGATCTTGCAGACAGCTGCCACTTCAGTTGGAGAGACTGTGATGCTTTTATATTGAAACAACAGAGTTTTGTGGTTTCAAAGTTTCCAGAAAAGACATTCTCATATGTGTGCGGTTAAATATTGACAGGAAGACTCTCAATCCCCTCAACAATATCCGGGCATTACACGGAAACTACAATTACTGCATCTTCAGCACTTGCTACCAATTAAAACAGCCTCAGTAACTTTTCGAAGTCATAAGCTGCCAATAGTCAAGGTTTTATCGTTTTTAATTGTCTGCAAGGGAGCCATAAGCTTTCTACCTATTTGTTATTTCAGATGTTGTTTTGTTTCAAATTATCATTCCTTAACTCACCGTTTCAATTTCTGCTCAATTTAGTTTTATTATGTTTAGTTCCCCTGACTTTTTGACATGATGAAGAGGGAACGGACTTAATATCAGTACCGTTTCCTCAAAGCCACAGTTTTTTTCTTACAGTGGGAAATGTACAGTAATTTGATGCATATTCTTTTTTTACGGAGACAGTAGATTACAGATCAAAGGACCCCTTGATGGATAGAGAGATATTGCATTTTTAAAACTGGCCTATAAAAACATTTCTACTAGTGACAATTCATGTATTTACATATTTAATTAATCATGAATGATGTACAAATTCATATATTGGTACATAACATTTTAATTCTATTTAATTTGACAATGAAACAGCTAGCTGAACCTTATAAACTTAGCGTCGTTCGAAGTTAAATTTGTCGTAGTTTAGTTTGACACACTTTTTTTTGTTTTCCACACAAATGATTTTGAGATCAAACCATAATTGGTGGACCCCCCTTGCAAAACCTGCAGTTTATTTAATAACATTTCAGGAGTAGATTCAAATGTTAAAACAGTCATTATGTAATAAGATTATTAATAAAAGACAATCTATTGGTGTCTCCAGCAGGTCTGTCATGTTCTCTTTGAAAACTTGGAGGTGAGGTAGTAGTCTTTTGCCGCCAATTTTCTTGAATACCTCGAGCTACCGAGTTTGGCGAGATCAGCCCTGAAAAATTAATCTTCCTTTGTGACCTATCAAGCAGCCTTTTCCTTCTGCTCCTCTCTTGACAAGGATTGCACAAATCTCCTTCTCTCAACAAATACAGACTTCCGGTCATCCTTACAGACTCAGAGTCTTTGCCGTCTTGCTGTGTGTAGGCCACAGGATTGCGTTTGGTGTTTAACTTGGTCAGGTTGGGCAGCAAGTGGATGTATTCAGGTACCTGTGTTAGCAAGTTATCAAAAAGTCCCAGCTCTGTCAGGTTTGTCAGGAAAGCCAAGGTGGGCGGGAGAGCGTTTAGACGATTCATTCCCAAGTTGAGAACCTGGAGGTTACTCAGATTTCCTATTTGAGGCGACAAGCCAGCAGAGTCAAGGTTGTTGTTACAGAGGTTGAGGTGGACTAGAGATCCCAGGAGTCCGATGCTTTCAGGCAGTTGTTCGATTTGGTTGCTGTGAAGGTCTAACCAACGCAGTCCAGTCAGCTGGCTAATGAATTCTGGGATTGTTTTCAATTGGTTCCGGCTCAGGTCAAGTTCCTCTATGTTTCTTAACTTTAGGAGGCATTTGGGAAAAGTGGCGATGCCTACGTTGCTCAGATCAAGTCGTAGTTTGCCATCTGGAGTTACTCTGAGAGCATTTTTAGCCATTTTCAATGTTATCTTCGTTCCTTTGGCTCCACTTGCTCTCTTCCCTTTAGCCATGGAGCTGTACAGACACAGATTAATGGTTAAACGCTTCTGAAGCATCAATTTGATTAAGTCTTAACTCAAGTCATGTAATTATTATCTCAGGACCTCGTAGCTTTAAACATGTATGACTTAATGACGGGACAGTTTAGTTGTTTGCATTGGGAAAGAGGTATCATGTATGCCCGCAGGCAGTATCGGGGGGCGAGGAGGTGTCGGGCCGTTTGGGGAATGAGAGGGGTGTAAATGTTTACAACCCCGATTCACTCACCCAACTCACCCTAAAGGGAAAATTTAGGATAATGTCATTCTCTAATTAAGGCTAATACCAGATAACAGTGGGTACGGCGAGCGCCCAAAAGATATTCTGGAAAAAGCTGTTTGTGTTCCATCTGATTGATCCAGGGCGGCGCTAGCAGTCCGTGTGACTGTGTGAAGAGAGTCAAATCAGTACTTTGATAAATGACACTGGTAAGAGATTTAAACTCGCTCCCTTCATATCTTCCCATTAAAAAGGAGGAGTGTCTGCATTGTAAGCCCTTTGGCGACTCATTAATCACATTGGTAGATGGGCTAATACGGTTCATCCTGTTTCTATTAGACCTTTTGTTTTTGAATCCATTGCATCCGAGAGGTGCAATTACAGAGAGCTGACCATCGGCGTGATCCATCTTCATGTTGTTTGTGATTCGCTGATTCTGAACCCTCCAAACGGAGAGAAAATTGGATGGTGTTGCTGTTTTCGTGACATATGGAATATAATAGATGCCACAACTACATGGTTTAAGACCAGATATAATTTGTAACCAAAATATAGGCTACTTTATAATTGATGAAAATGCTTTTGAAAACCTCTTTAACAATTGTTTAGTAAGTCTTTTAGAGTATTCAAAATTCTACCAAATCAACATTAATATATTTTTTTTATTGTTTTGAATGTTGTACCAATGATATAACATACTAACTTAAAACCGATAAGAGTGAGTACAGTCAGACACTTTCTCATTTGTAATTTTTGTTGTTTTAAACTACTGTATGATCCAAATTGTTAATATGAAATGACTATTTTTTATAATAGAAAAAATACATAAACACTGTGATCGAATTAAGCTTCAGTGTCTAACTTTGCTAGTTGTGCCACTATTGTACCTAGTAACAGTCAGTGGGCACATTTTGTAAGCATATTTTTATAGGTTTATCATTAACCATAACATGTTTTGTCATTTGTGAGACTTTAAAAAACAAATTCTCTGTGCATAAACAAGCTTCACATGAACTTCAGAGAGTCTAAAAGGATTAAAGGTAAAAGGGTAACGCAAAAGTGTGTAAAAAACGTAATTTTTGTCTCAATCAGCTATTGTTACCCAGGATTCATTTCATCCCCTTTCTGGTGTGAAGGAAGACTTAAATAAGTTTTTCTTACTCACGGTTTTTAAATGAGGTCCACAACTGAATTGCTTGAGAATCAGGGGAGGATCTTCAGACTGTAGTCCAAAAAGAAGCTTTGTCCTGTTTAACTTTTGTTACCAAGCAACACTTGCGTGGGGTGCCAAGAGTTTTATTGTCCTGTGACCAGAGCGCACACAAAAGAAAGGGCGAGAAAGAAGTGATGTGTGTATGTGTACACTCCCTCAGATTACTTTTCCAGAATGTTCTTTGAAGTCCGGGACGTTAATAGTTTCACCCATTAGCCACTATTGAACTGTATTTTCTTTCTTTCTTTCTTTCTTTCTTTCTTTCTTTCTTTCTTTCTTTCTTTCTTTCTTTCTTTCTTTCTTTCTTTCTTTCTTTCTTTCTTTCTTTCTTTCTTTCTTTCTTTCTTTCTTTCTTTCTTTCTTTCTTTCTTTCTTTCTTTCTTTCACATATGGGAATAAATGGTGATAAATGCAAACCAGTTTTAATAGTCGTGGTGTCCGATCATCAGCATGCATGCATGTCAAAACAGCTTTGATTTTGCATGTTTGGGTTGCTTGTTGTAAGAGCCACACTTCGTAATCTTGTAATTCAGTAATATGTGTGAAGGGGTAGCCAAACTATCAAGGTAATATGTTACTGTGTGTTTACAGTCATTTTCAAAAACCTATAGATGGCACTATTTACTCCTTTAAAGGAGGGAACGACATGACTGAAAAAAATCTCAACCCTTATTTCCACAAGAATGTTTCTATTGCCCCTTGTCTGATGAAAGATGTACCTCGGTTTAAAACCATAAGCTCTTTCTATTCCTTAACCTGTTGCTATGCAACTATAGTAGACTTGGTTCAGATGACTAGTTCTAAATCCACCTCATTCAAGGCACTGTTAAGAATTAAAAGAAAACAGCTCTGTTTGCATTACATGTCAGGTGTCATCGCAATAGGTCAAATACATTTTTTTTCTTTTGTTTTTTCTTCATTCTTCACAATAGAATATTTGAATAATATTTGTCTTTAAATACTTCTTTGCTGTGTTCGTACAGAAGGACGGCAGCAGTTGAGAAGATGGCCCTAATTAAATGGCAGGTTGGAGTCTTCAGTTACTTTTACCATTATTAACCATTATCAATTGTGAAATACATCCTGCATCCTGCAAATTGATTGAATGCAGTAATAGAAACATAAGCTCTCTGCAAATGTGATTTTACAAATTTGTTTTGTTTTATTTTCTTCTGTTTTGAACTGTTACTATTTAGAGGGGAGAAATAAGTAACTTTGAATACCTTATGCATCTAAACACGTTTGCTGGACGGACATACAACGACTTGATGCAATATCCTGTTTTTCCGTGGATCATTGCTGATTATGAATCAGAGGTAAAGTTAACATGCATGCAAACTTGAAACTTTTGAATTTCAAGGACTTGATGCTGAAAATTCTTGTTTGTTTGACGATTAGACTCTGGATCTGTCCTGTCCTGCTACATTCAGAGATCTGTCCAAACCAATGGGAGCTCAAACTGAGAAGAGAAAAGCGAAGTTCATTCAGAGATTCCTTGAAGTGGAAAATAATGATGGTAAAGAATATTTTTTATATGCAACTATTCTGTAACTGAGACCTTCAGGGAAAAAAAGCATTTGGGGCTGCAGGACTGGATTAAATGATCAAATAAATGCTTTTATGTTATGAATATCATGATTACAGGTGATCTGTCGGCTCAGTGTCATTACTGCACACACTATTCCTCAGCCATCATAGTGGCCTCATACCTGGTGAGGATGGAGCCTTTCTCCCAGACCTTCATCCAGCTGCAGGTAAACTTCACACCTGTGTGACCAGACTCAAATACATCACACTACTGTTGTTACAGGGCACACTACTGTTGTTACAGGGCACACAGTGCTACAGAAACGGAAATACATAATATGTGTTGGCCTCTTCTTTATCAAATGAAGGACAAAACATGTCTGCATGACAGAACTTCTCCTATAAAATTCAATTTTTCTAAATTAAAGTTACTTGATGAAACAAGCTTTATTGTTTTTGGGCTTGGGTGCGCTTTTTCTTTTTTTTCTTTCCAAAACTGAATTAGGGTATGATTTTAATATGTATGCAAATAAATAAATTCTTTTGCATCACTTGCTTGCAAAACCGCATTTAGATTTTAAAGAATATCTCATTTATACACATGGAACCAATTGATTAAAATAAAATGTCATGCATATTTGATAGCCGGTGTAATGTAATGCAAACATTAAGATAACACTTTGCAATGATATTTGCTTAACTTGAGCAGCTTTCCTCCGTACAGTAATATTCATAATCATATTTGTGCCACTAACAGTATATTACTTTCATTCAATTAGGGCATTTGCTTTTCCTGCAAATTACATAACTTCTCCAGAGATTTTCATCAGGACATATAACCTCCCTTGAAAAATAAAAAGCCTGAATCAATTGCTTGAAAATGTCTCGAATCTAAGCAGTTGTTCCTTGACTGTGATTCATAAACACACATGGGGCCGTTTTAGTGTTCTCGACTAGCTGGCGGTGGAGCTCCCAGCCTTATGCATTAAACAAACACATATGATGTCATGTCTTTTTTCATCCTTAATAATTTCCCTTGCTCTGAATCCTTTTCATTGTGCCACTTTGGTTTCAAATAACATTAGAAAAGTGCTCCCTTCCTAGAGTTTCAAATTTAGTTTACTTTTTTTTTAAAAACACTTTTTTTTTTTTTTGCAGGGCGGAGCGTTTGACGTCCCAGAGCGGATGTTCCACAGCATTCAGAACGAGTGGGAATCTGCATCTAAGGACAATATGAGTGATGTCAGGGAGCTCATTCCAGAATTTTTCTACCTCCCAGACTTTCTTGTCAACTCAAACCAATTTGACTTCGGTAAGATATCAGTATTAGCTCAACAATCGAATGGAAATGCAGTTTTTTTTCTCTATGATTTGAGTCAAAGAGGCTTTTTTAATATCTTTTATTTTGAATTACCTGTTTCATAAGTCTGTAAATGTGTGTATTGATAATATAGGTTGCATGCAGGACGGGACGTTTTTAGATGATGTGGTTTTGCCACCATGGGCCAAAGGAGACCCACAGGAGTTCATCAGAGTACACAGAGAGGTCAGTTTCTCTGGTTAAGGCCGTCTTAAAAAAGGGCCTGTTTTGTAGACCACAAGCATCATAATATCTATTTCTAGTTTAAAGGCTGCTATACTTAGGCTATACATAAGGCAAGTATGTCAGTGCAATCAGAGCACATACCAAGTTTCATGAAAACAAGCATGGGGTTAAATGGTATCAGTGTCACTGCACCATTCATATCCAGCTAAACTTGGCAATAGTTCAATCATTTTTGTAGCTGCTTTATTTTTTGCCTTTCCTGAGATAATAAGCACTTGTTGAGTTCATCAAGGAACCCCCATTACTCTGTTTAGCGCCATTGTAATTAGAAGATAACAGGCCCAATTCAGCGCAAGTACAATATCTGCACTCTCCTATAACTCCATTACAGAAGCCTGCTGGTTATTGGAATGAATGCTTTCTTTCTCACTACGTTATGCCTGCAGGCATATAAGGGCCAGGCTTTATCAGTTCCCAATCTACAGAGCAATATTTGTATCATTTCCAGATAGTATAAAATGAGCTATTCTGTCCGCTCGCCTTCCTTCATATGCAAATGAAGGGCAATATAGGGATCTTCCACAATTTAGTGCTTGTGACTTAGAGCTGCTTTGATTATACTTGTTATTTTAAGTGATTTTTTTTGTTTTTGTGCTTTTGTGTATATGTTTATGTTATGTTTGGGCTCTTTAACCAATTCTAAAATAAGTTATTTTTCCAATATTTTTCCAAATATAAGTATTAACATGGAATAGGAATACAAACTTTTGGAATATAATTTTTAGATCAGATTGTTCGAACTGTAATCAGTCGCCCGGATGGAATAATATCTTTTTAAAATGCATTATTGTGCAATCTCTTTGACCTGAAATGTGTAAGCTTTTCTGCCTGCACTGCTACAGAAATAAAGGTTACGGCATCACTGATAGTGTTTTAGACCCATCCAGATCTGCTGACTGACCGAGTTTGCACTCTCTGCAGGCTCTTGAGAGCGATTACGTGAGTGCACGCCTGCATCTTTGGATTGATCTGATCTTCGGCTACAGACAGCAGGGTTCGCCTGCAGTAGAGGCCGTCAACACCTTTCACCCGTACTTCTACACTGACAAACACGATAGAGCGAGCATGAAGGATCCTGTCGTGAAAAGTACTATCCTTGGGTATATCAACAACTTTGGCCAAATGCCAAAACAGGTACGCCAGTTGATTAGTTTAAAGAAAATAACCTCTATTCCTCTCATTTTTATTTTGATTGTAAATACAGAATGTCATTTTGAAGCACTTTTCACAGCAATATATACTAGAGATGCATCGATATTATATTTCTGGCCAATAGTGAAAAGCCCATAATTTTTTCATGTTATGGCTGATAACCGGTAAATCTTAGAATTCTGTTTTGACTAAATACATTTAAAATAAAACAAAAATTTTAATTTAAAATTGTTTTTATTTAACTGGTATAAGTGAATTTAGGCATCACAACATTATAATCAGGGCTTAACATTAACACTCGCCGACCTGCCAAATGCGGGTGGCTTTCAGCAGTGGCGTGTAATACATACATTTTTCAATTGTAGTCTTTTAAAAAGGCATTGAAATAAGTGCAATGTAGTGTTATAGTATAGATTTTTCGATATATATCGGTACTAAAATATCTGAAATGCTTTCAATACTAATTTTCCGCAGAATAGATACACGCTACTAGCTGCGCTTTCTCGATCTCTCATCTTTCCTACAGCGAGTTGACACAAACCTGCCTCCCCTCACTCGTTTCACTCTGGATGAATATTGTTGTTGTTACAGGGCTTTAACTCACTCCCGCAGATTTTATGCTCACACCCAAAGTGTGTGCACATAAAGCCACCTCTCAGTACTAAATGTAGCTATTTTTCACTGTTTATTGCGCTTAAACGGTCAAATACACAAAAAATAACGTCAAAATTCCGTTCTTGACGAATAATCACGTAAACTCAGTTGTTATTTATTAAGTGAACATAAACAGTTAAGAAAGAAAACGCATGTGTAACAGTAAAATGGATCCATGCGTCAGGTCTTAAAGTGACAGCAGCCTAATATACCTGCTCCCAAATTATGAGATAATATTGAAAATATTTAAATGGCAGTTTTTCCGTCAAAATTGTGGCCAGTGACAATGCTGAGTGCACTAGTTACTTTGGAAAAACAAAAAGTTAATGTCAAGCCCTGATTATAATGTACAGTATGAAATAGATATTCATTTTGAGATTTGCTAAATATCACATTTAACAGTGTTATTAAATTATTACTGTTTTTAAAAATGAACTAATTGAGCATTAGATGACACCAAAGGTAATCTAAAGTATGGGAAATGCACAATTAAATATCCAATATCGACAGATAAAAGAAAATCTCCAATAAAGGCCAATAACCAATACAGTTCCAAAAGATTATGCCTAATATGTGCTAAAATAGCAAAAAACAATTCCAACAGTTTAACCCTTCTGCTGTGTTGAAAAATATAGAAAAATGAGCAGTCTATTTTTAGCAGTCTATCATCAAATATAGGATTCAGTCTTTTTAAATCTTCTAACTTGTTTTCTTTTAATTAGAACAGGTTTTGTATTTATTGTTGGAACTAATTAATCGCAGGCCTCATTGATCTGAGCTTGCACTGTGTGACTAAAAATCAGTTCAAGGCAAAGACATTAACTAGCATTTTTGAGGAAAAGAAAATTTTTCTTTAATGAGATGATTTATTGTGGTACTGCATGTTAAATGCCATACTGAAAGAAGTTTTATGCTTGCAGCTCTTCACAAAACCACACCCTAGCCGCACATCTTACAAGGGTCCTGCTGCGAAAGAGCCATCGGTATCCAGTCAGATAACCCCCTTTTTCTATAAACTGGACAAGCTCAAGCCCTCCACCCAGGCAATAAAAGGTACACTGCCTGCTTAAAATGAACATTCTCAGCTCTGTGGTCGAGACCCCCCATTTAATCATTCATAGTCACCTTGTTATTTTATTCCATTCCTCAATTATTTTTTACAAGATGGGGCCACGTCTACAGGGAGCAATAGGAGCCGCGAGGCAGAAGATGCTGGCTAGACTTTTCACAGGCTAATTTTCTCAGTCTTAGCTCAGCTCGGCTCCATTCAGCTCCTGCTATTTGTTAGGCCGCTTTTGATGATACAGCCACTGAGGCTTATTTAATCATCTGAATATCCCAATAGGATCTCTCTTAGAAAATTAGATGATTCTCTTTCGCTGTGTTTCCATCTCTCTCGCTCTATTGTCTCTCACTCAATATCTTGTTCTCATATCAGGCGTTACTTTATCATACTGATCAGTAAATCCAACAAGGAAAGATTTAAAGGGCATCTTGAGACAGATTTGCAATCGTCTCATGCTTCATTATGGTTTCTGTTACTGTTCTACTGTCAGTGAGCGAGGAGATTGACTGTCCTTGGATACAGTATGTAGGTCATTTGAAAGTAGAATACTCATTCCTCTTGACTACATTTTTTTTTTTTTTTTTTTTTTTTTACCTGAGACATCGTTCCAAATTAAATAAAAGTCCCAAATGCCTGATAAAAAAATTCTAGATAGATTGATTCAATAACAGTCTAAAAAGGTGGCTGACAAAAAACATGGTCATTTCAACATACAAGATTTTTGTGTAAATATTGCATCTATATAATGAGTTCCAAAAAGTCTTAAAACCACTTACACACCACTTTTATTAATTAATAACAAGCATTTATTGTAATAGCAAGTTTTCCAATATTTTTAGTCTTCATTTAGTGTTTTGATTTTATTTAAATAGTTTTCATGACATTATTATTTTTAACAATAGTTTTGTGACAAATTAAAGTACAAATAAAATGAACTCATGTATTATAATTAATACTTTTTATATATATATATATATATATATATATATATATATATATATATATATATATATATACACACACTCCCTTTCAAAGGTTTGGCATCAGTAATAAAAAAATAAAATAATAATTAATAGTTTTATTCAGCAAGTCTGCATTAATTTGATCAAAAATGCCAGTAAAAAAAGTTACAATTCTATTCCAAATAAATGCTGTTCTTTTGAACTTTCTATTCATAAAAGAATACAACATTGACAATAATAAGAAATGTTTCTTGAGCACCAAATCAGCATATTAGAATGATTTCTGAAGGATCATGTGACACTGAAGACTATATATATATAAAACATTTTGCAGTATGTTGATGAAGCTGATATTTCCTGTTGTTTCTCTTCATAGAGCTCTCGCTGGGGCCTGTTGGTCAAATAGTGTGTAGAGAGAAGGATGTATTGGTCGTGGAAAAAAACAAACTTCTCATCCCTCCACATTGGAACACATACTTCTGCTGGGGATCTTGTGACCAGACCTGCTCTTTTGGGAGCTACACAGCCGAAAAGGTTTGCTTTTATAGTTTCTCTAGATCCGTAAATAAATCAAAGTGACGGCCCTGCTTGTAATGTTTTCCTATTGTGTAACTGAATTATTGTTTATGATTTAACGAGGTTTGATAGCTTTATTGCCTGTGCTGCAGAGCTTTGCTGTGTTTGAGAGCCTGTCGGACTGGGGAGAGGCTGTGTGTGCTGCCTGTCCCAACCACAGCACCATCATCACGGCCGGGACCAGCACTGTAGTGTGTGTGTGGGACGTCTCCGTTAGCAAGGACAAACTCAAACACATGAGACTCAAACAGGTCATTAAGAGCCATGGTCACGCTTAGGTGTCACAAAGCATTTTTTTTTTTCTTAAAAAAAAAAAAAATGTTCTGTTGTTTTCCATCCTAGGTCTTGTACGGTCACACAGACACAGTGACATGTCTGGTAGCATCAGAAGCGCATAGTGTGATTATTAGTGGCTCTCTTGACCAGACCTGCATCCTGTGGGACCTGGAGGACCTCAGCTACATCACACAGTTACCAGAACATTCCTCTGCCGTGTCTGCCCTGGCTATTAATGACCTGACCGTGAGTACCCTCCAGCAAAAACATACGTCAGCCTGAGGTCAGCCTGCATTTTACCTCCCAAATCTCTCTCCATCCATCTCACTCCCGCACATTTAATTTGGTTAGGGCCGTTCAGCTCGTGTTGCGTCTGGATGACACATTTATACCGGCTCATTTGCACTCGCAGAGTGGTTTCTGCAACTCCCTTCAGCCAGCTGTGTGAAGGAAAGGGTGGGCACATCCTTCCCTTCAGACCTGCTTTAACACTTAAACCCCGTTACACAGTGTGAAATATACCCTCTGCTAAAAACACAAGAGACAAGTATTGATGCATGATTCCAAAACAGCAAATTGAAAGTATTTAAGATCATTTAACCATGTGTAATTATTTCTTCATACATTTTAAGATCATTTAACCATGTGTTATTTTTTTCTTCATATATTTTAAATGTCCAAATAGGTTTTTGGGCCACTGTAAATATCATAGTTGTGTGCCTTAAATTAATTAAATGCCTTTTAAATTGAAATAAAATTCCTTGTAGCACACAGGATGCAGAATTGCAATTTTGATGTAAATAGCATTTAAATTAATTTAAATTTAAATAAATTCATGTAACTGTCATTTTTAACTAGAAAAACAACATGTCAAGACAAGCTTTGACGGTTGGCTTGTTTGAAAGTTTAAAATATAGTTTAGAGTTTGTAAGATTTAAAAAGAAATTGAAAGAAGTTTCTTATGTTCACCAAGGCTGTGTTTTTCTATCTAAACTATGGTAAAAACTAATATTGTGGAAATATTGGAATTTAAAACTGTTTTCTATCATTTTAATACATTTTAAAATGATTTATTCCTGTGATGGCAAAGCTGAATTTTCAGCATCATTACTCCAGTCTTCAGTGTCACATGATCCTTCAGAAATCATTCTGTGATGCTTAATATTTTTGTTAGGATTAGGATTATTTGAAAAAAAATTGCAACAATGTAAAAGTCCTTACTGTCACTTTTGATCAATTTAATACATCCTTGGCGAATAAAAGTATTAATTTATTTTTAAAAACCCTAAACTTTGGAACAGTAGTGTAGATGGATATATAGATCATTGCCCGATATGTGCATCATTAATGGCCTTTCTGTCTCTCTCAGGGTGAGATTGTGTCATGTGCCGAGACCCATTTGTACCTGTGGACCATGAAGGGGCAACTGCTGGCATCCGTGAACCCTTCCTGTTGGCCTGAAGGAAACATTCTGTGCTGCTGTTTCACACAGAAGTACGAGTGGGACTCTCGCAACGTGATCATCACCGGCTGCGCCGATGGCATCGTCCGGGTACGGGCAGATCCTCAGAACGGGCCTTTTCAATGCTCCTCCGAAGGCTCTGACTGAAAGATGATGGGGCGTAGCGAACTTTATAATGAGAGCGTTTAAATGAGAAGTCTTCTCCAAAGACTACACCTTTGTATTTAAGCAATAAATCTTTCCTGTAGTGTTTCCTGCTTAATAGTCAGGTAATATAGCTGAAAAAATATTAAAATATGGTAACTGGGATATTGAAATGGGGCTCACAGGCTTGGCTGAGAAGTCCCACTGAAGCATTAATAGTTACATGTGCTCAGTTTAGATGAGGTAAGAGCAGTTATTAAATCAAAATGCTTCTTAAATTAGCCATCAATTGGAGCCTGGACCTGCGACATCAATGGCCAGCAGATTTGATTTATGAATATAGCTTCAATTGCATTCGATTGTTTCTCCTCTTTTTTTCATTAACCGTGTGGTTCTGTTCCAGATATGGAAGACTGAATATACTAGAGTACAATTACCTGGACATGAGGAGTGCTCGGTGTCTCAAGGGCATGTTTTGTCGTCAGCTCCTGAGGAAGCAGGTAACACTAATACACTTCACCTTAAGTGCAGAATTGAACAAGAGCGTGAATATGCGCTTTTGCTCTCGCCTCCGGCCATAGGAGCGGTATAACCCACGAGCTTCCTTAATGGCCAGCATGAAATAACAGGAGCTCGCTCAGAATATTGGAAAACAATGTACTTTGTGACGTCACGAGAATCGTTATTTTCTAATACACAAGTAATGTTTGAAATTAAATAGCCAGACCAAATAGTAGACATCCTTCAAAAATGCCGTAAAAATCGGATTACGTGTGTTCTTAAGTGTGATAGTACAGACACTCAGCCGGAGGTTCGGTTTTGAGCGATCCGCAAGAAAAGTTCATAATGATCTACTGTTTTGTGCGACGCATTAGGGCTAGCTGCGAGGAATTATGGGGCAAAGTTATTAAACATACAGCCTGTAAACACTGATGAGCAATTTTGCTGATGTAGGCATGCAATTTAGAAAGCAATAATAACCAAATCCAATTTGGTACACATTGGTTACAGCACAGCGTCAGCGCGTGTAAGTATCAACACGTTTAAATTAAATTGGGGGAACTCGTTGTAACAGTGAAGGCTTTATATTAGATGTATTTCTCTCAATTTAGCAACATGCTGACCATAAATAATCTCTGTCTCATATCTCACTCTTGCTTTTGCTTTTCTTAGACAGCAGCTCGTGGAAGTGGGAAAGACACCTGGTGCTCTGCCGAGAGTTAAACCGCAACCAGGCCGTCTCTCGGCGACGCTGCAAAAATAACCCTGCGATTACGGCTCTGGGCATATCCAGGTATTGACGAAAGGCCGGTCTCTCGGACCAAAATGTGGTCTGAAAGCTCTCCTTTTTGAAATGATTCAGTGCAGGATTAAAGTCAAGATTCTTCTGAAGATATCATTTGAATGTGATTTCAGAACGCATGGCACGCTGCTGGTAGGTGATGCCTGGGGCAGGGTGTACAGCTGGTCCTGCGAGAGCTAGGATCAATCAATCCTCCGTCAGTCAGTGTTAAAGTCGGCAGTTACTGCAGCTGAATGCCAGCGGAGAGTCCAGCTTAAGAGCTGCCTACGTATGCACTTTGCTCTCACCACTTCCAGCAGTACTGCTGACTTCAGGAGACCCACTCTGGGTCTGGTGAATTACAGGGATGACGCATTCTTTCTTGGACTGGGTGAGGCTCGCTGGCCAGGGCCGGAAACACAACACTGCTTATTTAAGAAATGAAAGATGATGCCATTTAAAAAATAAAATAAAAAATTAGGCCCATTTGGTGTATCGGTTTTATTGTATGGTAGCTCTCTTTCTCTCGCTGGACTCTCAGAAAGCCAAAGTAATGTTTATTTTATAAACACCGGTATGCTGGAGTTTCAAAGCCATTCGCTTGTGTGCCATTTCATATTTTTGCTTGAAATTACACTGGTGGACATACTGAATGGATATGTGTACTTTGTAAAGCAGCAGTTATTGATAGGGCTGAATCAACCCCTCTTCAGCCAATTAGAGTCAGAGTTTCCATTGGCGATGTGCCCCGGGTTCCCGTC
This sequence comes from Leuciscus leuciscus, assembly GCF_965113295.1. Lineage (NCBI taxonomy): Eukaryota > Metazoa > Chordata > Actinopteri > Cypriniformes > Leuciscidae > Leuciscus > Leuciscus leuciscus. Next base: position 17,434,826 of record NC_138746.1, on the reverse strand, counting down.
ATAGAGGGTGCGGATTTGTAAAGCTGCATTTACACGCATTCCATGATGTGGGGAATTCTGAAATAAATGCCACAAAATTATGGCATATAGGAAACAACAGTGATATGCTGTTTTATCCGTGTAAAGAATTATCATTGCTCTTCATAGACTGTATAGTTGCTAACACTTTCCATTTTTATATATTTTTAAAACCTTCAAATATTCTAATTAGGTGTTCAATAAACATGTCTTATCAATGTTGGAAACAGTTGTGCTGCTTAATATTTTTCTGAAAATTGTGATACATTTTATTTAAAATTCTGTGATTAATAGAATGTATGAAAGAACAGAATTTATTTGACTTTCGATTAATTTTGATAAATAAAAATCATCAGGTTTACAATGTAGAATATATCTATTTAACCCAGCAATGCATATTTAATCTGATTAATTTCTCCAGGGTGTCCGCGCGGTAGTAAAAGGTAGTAAAAGTAGTAAAAATAATCTACCAAAATTAAGGCCCTTGAAAGGTAGTAAAAGGTAACAAACGCAATTTGACTTGGTAGTAAATTTTTCATCACCACCTCAATATAGGAGTTTCCATTTTTTTACTTAATATTTGTGTCTCCATATTTTAACTTCATCTAGCATAATTAAAAAATATATATACGGTGCTAACAGGACCTGACGGGCTCGACATTAACGCTTGTCCGGGACAAGTGGATTTTTTGAAGGGACAAGTAAAAGAGAATTTTACTTGCCCGACCGGACAAGTAGCCTGATTAAACGTCAATAACAAAAAATGTATAAATAACTAGGGAATCACTAAAATGAGAGAATGATTCTGATTGTATTTATATTTATTGTAAGTTGCGATCGATAGTGGATGTATTAGGCTACTGACGGTAACAAGGTTGCGCTGTTGAGGCTCGCGCAGCCTCTCGAGGAGAAATCCAAACAAATGTAAACTCAGTTTAAACTCAGTTAACAACATAACGTTACTGCCAGTGCCAAAATTCAAAATGTGTTTTAATATTTTTAACATACAGTTTAGCAACCTCACACGACGAGTGCTGTTTTCTTGAGTACCATCACGACTGAAAATGTGACATTGCTTTTATATACAACAGTTCAATAAACAGTTCAAATTAAGTTACTTACATTTTAGACACAATATTGACTGTTTTTGTTCTGTTTCAGCAGCAAAAATAGTTCCAAACAAAGATCAAAGCAGAACCGTAACGCATCTCACAGCAACACTTAACCGTGTTTCATTACTGAATGATTCAGCGTTTTGAGCGAATTGGCTGAGTCAAAGATTCAATGTCCCATTCATAAACATGTCTCATTCTTGAATGAATCAGTTGTTTGAACGAATCGTTTGAATGAATGACTCAATGACTCGCTCATTAAGACGGTCGCCTGACGCCTCCTACTGGCGGTTGTTTGTTTTTTTTTTTTGTTTTTTTTTTCATTTAGTTGACATGGACATTGCAATTAAACATAGTACAAAACAAGTTTGTAACTAATGCTATGCAAAAAGAGTTTATAGCTATTGCTAATTTTCAACTCCAGTCCATGGTTAATTTCATGTTTAAAAGTATCATTCTTTCCAACGTTTCTTATTTGTATATTCAAATAGGCCCTTTAAAGGTGCAGATATGACAATATGCAGATTTAAATATATCAGAGCTGATTTAACACAGATGAGGATATTTCTTCAGAATAAATTATATTTACAGCACACACACACCAAAAACATTGCGGACAAGCAACTTTTTTACTCGGACAAGTGAATGACAGATTTACTTGTCCAGAGGACAAGCACATGAAAAGGCTTAATGTCGAGCCCTGAGTGAGTCGGAGTTGATAGCAAAGTGCCAAGGTTATTATTCACCTTATTAGGGCTAAGGGCTATGGTTAGGATAACTCAAGGGCTAGGGTTAAGATAAGGACAACTGAAACTCAACTCGACACTACAAAAAAAAACATAATTGACAATGACAATAGGCCTACTTAATGATAACAATTAAACATTAGTGTACCTAATATGTATGATGGGTGTGACAGTGTCACACTTATACCTTATAGTAAGTAGTAAGTGGTGCTTTACATACCCCGCCCACCCCACCACACCCCCAAAAAAAGGGCTGCTGCTTGATGTCGTGTTGGTAGTAAAAAATATTGTGGAGGTGGTAAAAAAGGTAGTAAAAGGTAGTAAATTCATCTCTATGATTCCTGCATATACCCTGTTCTCAGATGTCTTCAAACGCATAAAGTGTAAATGTGCAACATCATCTGCTAAAGATGCCAGGAATATTAATGAATCTTATGATTTGAATAGCATCATTTAGTCATGACCTTGAATGATGCTTCTGTTTGCTTGCAGCCACGATTAATAATAGCCTGTATTTTCTGACATCCTTAATGAATGAGCGAGCATGTTTATTATATAGGAATGCTAGCGAATATAAGCTTTCTGTGAATTGTCCGTTTGTACATGTGGTCCCCTGGCAGCATCCAGCAGTTGATGTAATGTTTTCGGTAGTTGTCAGGGCTGCTGGAGTAGTTAAATTCATAGAATCAACACAGATGTCCATTAAGTTTAAGAATATGGGTCACTGCATGCAGAACAACAAGCTTTTACAACAAAATTGCAATGTGGACCCTGGAAATGCTTTAAGTATAATTATTTAATATACTTATTTTCATAATTATATGTTAGAAATGTATTTATTATATTATATACTGTATATTAGACTGTATACAAGCTAACTTGTTGAACAGAACAGCAGAAAAAGCTTCTGGTCTTCCGCTGTCCAGATGTGCAACTTTGCTGTGTATTAAGGGTCTCTTTGGCACATCTGTAAGCAGGCGGACAGCAGGGAAAGAGCTGTGATTACTGGGAACTCCCACCAGGCCACGCTCCACTTCCCTCTCTGGGGAAGAGGGCTAATTGTTGCTCCCCTCCAACCTTTGGAGACTGTCTTCTCCTAATAGTCATCATTAAGCAGCATGAATAATCCAGCGATGGGGGTCGGCCCATGAAGAAAACGGGTGGGAATCTGAGATCAACCATTTCATGAGGTTATATCTCCACTGTGATTGGATTTAATGTAATGTATACTTGCTCTCAAAATGCGTAAAATAAAGAAATATTAAGTCCACTGTATTCACTGCAGTAAGATAGTAGGCCTACATAAGATGCTATGTATACTAGTATACTATGTTTTGTGTAGGCCTATATATTATATACTGTAGACTATATACAAGCTAACTTGTTGACCAGTATACTTACTTAGTGTGTATATATATATATATATAGCTTATACAAAACGTCATATTTCACAAAGTGTACATATCAGCCCGTCACTGAGAGACATGAAAATAGTGGCGGTTTTAGCATTTGCTATGAACAACAAGTACTGCAGGCCTACATCAGTGAATATTCGTAAATGCCAGGACCTTTGGATGGTGCGATTGACCAATCAGAATCATAGACTATAATTTAGCGGCATATTTAATTTTTGACAGGAATGAAAATGAGGCCAAGACCTTCACATTTCCGGGTTTCTCAGAAGCGAAAGTCATAGTCTGGTAAACTTCTACAGAGGAAAATGAAAGACTGCATTTTATATATTTTCCCATTTACTCAAACAGCAAAACCCCACAATAGTGTTTTCACAATTTTCAAAAAGAGTTAATAAAATAGAGATATTGATAACAGAAGAGAGAAATAGGCCTATGTCAATTTTACCGTCAGTCAATCACAGCCACTGTCTTAGAAACACACCCACAGCAGCATTAACTATATTTTAGTAATTTGATGCAAATGTAATATAATACAAAGTATAGTGTTATAAATGTACATACATTTAAAATAAAATAAAATATGTAAAAAATAAATAAAATAAAAACTTTGCAGGATTTATGATGCTAATATCACAGTTAAAACGCGTCATTGTCTGTGAAGGGTCCATACCCCATGCAGTGGACAGGTCAATGGATTGTGCTGTTTTAAAAAAAAAATTCGAGTAAAATAATGGTAGGCCTACTTACTGTATCTTCCCTATATGTCACTGTCAGGAAAAGAGCGTTGTAAAACCCTTCAGCTTCTGCCCTTTTGGAGTTTCTCCGCGAAAGTAACAACATATGGGTTTGGAATGACATGAGCGTGAGTAAATAATCACAGACTCTTGCTTTTTTGCTGATGTTGCAGCTCGGAGCGGTGAAAAAATTCTATTTTTCTTTTTTTTGCTGCCTTATTTAGTCGAGGAAGGGTGTTGTTCAAAAACACAACAGAATTGAGAGCATATGAGTTTGCCCAGCTTTTGATGGCCTTGTATGTTAGCATCTCTGTGGTAAACTGTGTTTGTGGATTTCTCTCCCTTGAGAACAGTTGAAATTCTTGCTTTGTTCTGGGTTTTGTGCTTGTAACATCTGCACTGTATTCATACAAAACAGCACTCTCTCTTTCTCAGCTGTCTCTCTCTCTCTCTCTCTCTCTCTCTCTCTCTCTCTGAGAAGACACCGGTCAGAAAATGCTCGGGCACTCCTGCAGAGCAAAAACAAAACGGGGCAGCAGAAGGCCATCGTAAGTTTAGATGAGACGACACAGGCAGGGTTTGATGAAGAGTATAGCTGTGTTTACGCTTGACGCTAATGTTTCAGGGCGCAGGAGAAACTGTCTCTCGCTCTGTCACTGTTACTCCCTCTCTTCCATCCTTCTCTCCTTCTCTCGCGCTGCATCTGCTCATTAATATGCGCTGTGACCACGAGGAAGAGGAAGGGGGGAGAGTCGCTCTCTTTAACCTTTGTGCATGCGGCTAATTGTGCTAAGTAGAGGCGCTTAATAGACTGGAAAATAATCACCGTATATCTCACGAAGAGAAGCAAATGACCTTCTGAAAAGACAATAGCCATCTCAATTTTAATACGTCGCTGATTTTATGATATTAAATGTCAAACCATTTGGGCTCTTCTGAATAATTAAATCAAATAAATTATAGCACCTAGGCAGAACCATCTTGTTGCCTAACCCAATTATAATGCACTGTAAAGCTAATTATTAAGCATGATTACAATTAGTATGATTTTAATAAATGTAACCATTAAAGGGTTCATCACAGTCACTGGTTCTTAGCTGTGTGTGGGAGAAATGGAGAAAGAGAGATACAGACTAAACTCAAGAACGGAGGGCAGCATGTGCATTGTATCAACGGCTTCATGCTTATAATAATAACTTGTCCAAACCTGATTATAGACAGAGCTTTTAGCTGTTATAAAACATAATAAACATAATAAATTATGAGCACTACTGAATTACAAAATATTACAGATTTTATTATTATCAAAAATGTTTTATATATATATATATATATATATATATATGCACATTCAATAGCAAATGATATATGTATATAAAATGCTAAATAAATTTAGTCCCTATTGCTGTTTCTAATTCTAAATGTGTTTATATCTGTAATATACATTTATTTATTTTTAGTGCTGTGAAATTGATGAATCACATCCACTAACATACACACACGCATATAAATATACATATATATATATATATATATATATACACACACACACATATATATATTATATATATATATACACACACACACACACACACATATAGCCTATTATATAAACACAAACTTTTATGTCAGATGCAATTATTCGCGATTAATTAATTTGACAGCCCTAAAATATATAGAATTTACATTATGATTTAAACATTTTATAAATATAAAAATATGTATTATTAATAACAATTATTGTTCACAAATATTATGCATTAAAATAGTAAAAACGCATTATTTTTTATAAAGTCACAGTCAAGCTGAATTGAAATGATCTAACACACACTACAGTTGATGCGTATTTTCAGTTATGGAAAGTAAACAAACAAAGAAGGTTATAAATGTTATTCTGGTTACATCAGAGGATTAAATAGTCTTTGATATGCTTCAATACACAATACGTTATGACTGCCTGTTTAAGCGGACGTAAATGAGACAATAAATTGTGCTCTTTAGCTCATACTGTATCATCCTCTGCTTTTAGAGGAGAAATCTTTATTTCAACATAGCAAAAAATTAAATTGTTACATATTTTACAAAATTGCATAATCAAATGATGCACGTTTGGAGTTAAATCCATTATGTAATCCTTTCTTTTTGCTTAAAGAAAGCAAGGTCTTAAATCTAGAGGTACATTAATGTGCCCAAATATATCAAAAGAAAATGCTGCTGTTTTATTACAGTTATACTAGTACATGTGAAATACCAGAACATCAGTATGTAGGTAAACAATATTTTAAACAATCTCATAAATAATTTTTGGTATGAAACACTTAATATACATATTTACACTTGCTTCTCCACAAAAAGTATTTGGGCGTAAACAGTCCCCGTGCAGTGTGTTTCGGGTTCAAGTTGTGCACATCCAGTTGAGTCTGTTTTCAGCTCAGGCTTCGGTTTCACCAGCTCCAGCTCTGCATATGTCAGACTGTCCTCTACCACCCTTGGCTTGAGGGCGAGAAGAGCGAAGACAGGGCGTTTCAGATATATGAACACTACAGTATGTGGTCAGAGGTCTAAAAGGGGAGTTTAGTATTCACTGAGGAATGTGGGGTCAGACAGAACAACATGAAATTATAGGTATAATTTTAGGATTGTTCGTAGACGGATGTAACTATGAGTCTCAAGTAGGAACAAGCACTTCATCTGACAAGTAGATATGTCAGATGGTCAAAGCAAGTACTTCTAAAAAGGGAATGCAAACAACGCAAGTGGACAGAGCAGAAGCATAGACATATTCATGTCCTCCGATACCCTATCAATTACACTCATTTAAACTATAACGGATTTCACAACACAATGCTGGATCTTAAAACATTTTCTTTTCTTTCTTTTTTTTTTTTTGCTGCTTTTCTGCATTTCTGTGATTATTTCCCTGGAAACTAATCTAATAAGAATCAACCATGTTAAATAAATAATCACGCTTTGGAAAGCAATAATAGTAAATAAAATTATAACACCCATAAATGGAGGTAGGTATAGCAATAACTGTGGCGAACATAGAGCTCTATGAGAAAGCTACATTATTTCCCTCTTGCATGTTTCTAGTCTGTGAAAATTCAATTGAGAGGCTAAAGAAAGTGCGTTGTTAGATGCAAATTTAAAATTGTGAATAAAAAGATTACACATACAAAATTAATTACGAAAAACATTATAAAAGTAATTTAGCAAGATATATATTTAGGGCAATTATGAAAACGTATCAGCATCACTTAATCTTTTTAACGTTTTAGCATGAAAGCAAATAATGCTCTTATGTCAAATGAATTCGATAAGAGTCGGCATTCCTACCATTTTTGTAGGTTGTGGCTTTAAAAGTTTGCTTCTACGTGGTTTTCTTGGTGCAGGTGCTAGAAAACAAACCAAACAAAACATAATATGAAAAATAGATATATTTTCAAGGGTTCAAAATTTGGAAACACTTTACAATAAGGTTCTATAATGTAACATTAGTCAATGGAATAGCTAGCATACAATTATTTAAAGCATTTATTAACCTTGGTTAATGTTCATTTCTACATTCACTAATACATTTTAAATGTTAAATTAACAGTAATTAATGTATATTGAATGAATGTGAATTACAATGGACAAAAGCATCTGGCAAATGCATAAATGCAATAGTGTATTTATAATTTAATATGAACCTATATTATTAAACGCCATTAAAAAGTTAATTGTTGGTTCATGATACCTTATGCATTAACCAATGTTACCCAGTATTTTTGATATCACAATATGTACCCAGGGAGAACATGGTGTTTCAATGTACCTTTAGCTGGTATCTGTGGTGGTGGCAGTGGTTCAGTGACGTCTCTGAGATGAGGTTTGTGTCGTTTCTCTTTTCTGTGCATTGCAGGAGAGGAGCTGGACACACTGGTTACTGTCTCCCCTGAGCTGGACATTTAAAACAACAATGTTATTCTTAGAATCAATCTAAGAATCAATCATACATTCATAACAGTAAAGCAGTGGTTAACCAGGTCTACCTGTTTTCTGGGCACTTCACAAGGTAATAATTGGCTAGATGGAGACAGAACAAGCATAAAAAACATGAATAAATAATTAAATAAATACTCTATGTGACAACAAGAAAAACAAAAATAATTTTGCACTGATGACATTGTATCGTTAAAGGATCGGGTAAATAATTTGGACTCTAGGGTAAAAAGCTCATCACCTCGTAGTCTTCGTTTGCGCTGTAGGTGCTGACATGTGATAGTCATGGCAAAGACAAGCATACAGACCAGACCGACAGAGCAGATGAGCACAGCACACAGATACAAATCTGAAAAAGATCACAGCAAAATAATGTGCTGTAAACACTTTATTACAATGAGCGCGACCCTGCAAAAAAAAAAAAAAAATGATAACATTCTCCAACAATCAGTAATACATTCTTTTTACTTTTAACAAATGTTATTAAAACTATAAATTACAATATACCCACAATAATGTATTTTTTATTTTGTGTTTAAAATGTATTGGATTTTGTAATAATGCAGTGGAAATGTTGTAAAGTGTCATAAACCAAGGAAGAATCTTTATTCCAATAAAAGCTTGGGCAAAGCTGACCACAAAAATAAACCAAACACTGTGAGCACACTTGGTTTACACTTGGTTGAATTTGGTTTGGTCTTTCTCCACCAGAAGGGAGGAGATGTAACACACTAGCCAAAAGCTATCTAACACTAAGCTGTGATCCAAGCCAGCACACAAAACGAGTCTTTATCAGTGACGGAGACCATACACCAGACTGCAATAAACAAGCTCTATTTTATTACAATATTGAGGCAACAGCATACCTTCAAACATGCTCCATATGACATCAGCTTTTCCTGTGCTTGGTATATGATGTACTGAAAACATTAAGAGAGAGAGAGAGAGAGAGAGAGAGAGAGAGAGAGAGAGAAAGAGAGACATAAATACAGCTGCAATTAAGGGGCCAACCACAAAAAAAGGCATGATGAGTTATGCAAGCATTGCTGGGAGCATCAGAGCAACTGCAACAATTAATAATTAAAGACATTTTTAGAAAATATTTGGTCAAAATCCCAAATACAATCATCACTTTGACATAAATGGCACTGTTACCAAACTGATGTTGTGTGGCCAGAGTGAGGAGACAATGACACATATGAAGTTTAAGGTCGATATGGCAAAGCGTTGCAGATTTATAGCCTCAAAATAAGCTTGGCACCATGCCATCAAATTTGTTGATGTGTTCGAAAAGTTCGACCGAATATGGCATAATTGGTATTATTGTTCTTGGTATGACTCAAGGATCTATAAAGACCAGTTTCATTAAAATAAACACTGAATTAAAAGAGTTTTATGATTTTGACCGTTCAGTTATAAGCAAATACAGCTATTTTTCATGTCTCCTGACCAGTAGGTAGAGCTGTGCCAAAAGGCAGCATGTTGCCTCAGGTCATGCTTGTGATTATATGTACCAAGATTCGTCTCAATACGCTAAAGCGCTGTGGAGATATAGGCTGCATCCAAAATCGCAGACTTATTTAGTAGGCGAAAAACAGTATGTGACAAAAGAAGTATGTCCGAATTCAAAGTACTCGTAAAAGAGTAGGCACAAAGGACCTGGATGACCTACTTCTTCCAATTCTGAAGTGTGCAAATGATGAACACTTTACTATCCTATGAGGCCATGGGAGAGGATTTGTGAATGGTAGTGAAGCGGGTAGGTCACATTATAATGACAACATGGCGAATGTAGTATGTCCAGATTACATTCATACAACACACACTCATACTATATGCACTTTTTTAGCTGTCGTGAAGTAGCCTAATTACTTTTTCAAAATAAGTACCTACTGTATTCAAGAGAGTATGTTAGAAGGAGAAGGAAAGCTAACGGATACAATGGACCCTTTTCACATTTCCGGGGTTCTCAGAAGCAGAATTTGTCATAGTCGGGTAAATTCTATAGCGGTGAATGGGAGATAAAAGCAAATATAATTTTGAATTTGCATTTGCTCTAATAGCAAAAGAAAAAATCCGCAATAGCGTTTCTACAACTTTCAAAAGAGGGAGAAATATAGAGAGATTGATTACAGCAGTCAGAAGAGAAAGATGTCTAATTTGCTGTCACTCCCTCAGCTGTTGTATTAGAAACTGCATTATTTTGCTTTTTACAATTTACTGCCAAGGTAATGTAACACAAAGTATATTTAAAAATGAAAATATTAAACACTTTACTAGATTTGCGATGTTGATAACTGTGGTAACGTGCCATCATCAGTCCATGAAAAGGGTCCATAGGTGCCTTAACACTTGACAGTGCTAATAAAATGGCATTACAATTTTTAATGACACTTCATTTATGTAGCTGGTTGGAAGCATTCGAAGTAAAAAAAAAAAGAAAAAAAAGTGTTTAACCCCTTCACTGGTGATCCCGGATTATTGTAGTTCAAAATATGTTTGAGCTTATATATCTCAATATTAATAACAGTCTGGTTAATTTTGAGTCTTGAACTATAAACTCTCAAGGGTTGGCTTTCTAAATGTATGTGTGTTATGTTTCTATTCAGAATTACCTATGAGCAGTAACCTTTTTATTTTGGGTATGTCATGTATGCAGCACTTGCCAAAATTGGGGGTGATGAGGAAGGGGTTAAAAGTTGAAAACAGATCTTATGAGCACAGGAATCAGTTTGTATAGTTTTATTGACCTTTGGGGTTAAGTTCGTTTTTTTTGTCTTTTTTTTTCCAATTGCAAACTTGTTTGGGTTGTTGTGGATTTTATTGCACTTAACATTTGTATTGCAACTTTACAATCTAAGTTCAGGGGAAAATCTCTGTATTATCATATTGTTGCAAATTTGAGTCAAGTCTCAACCCGGTCATTCTCTCCAACATCTTGTTTACTGTGGAGATTTTTTGCAGGGTTGTGCTTGATGAGGCTTCAATATGACCAGGCAAGGACATTTAGTTTAAAAGGAAGTTGCATTAGCGGCCTCTAAAAATACTTAACCTTTGACCCTGAGAAATGTGGCTTTAATAAATCTATCACAGAAAGCTTATAAACAGCTATTAATACATTCAACATGCATTACATCAATGTTTAAATAACTTAGTCTACTATTAATTAATGTTAATATTTGTTAACCTGGGAAACTAAGTTCAGATTTTTGAGGATACATGGAAAATCATACTCTTTCTCTCATTCATTCTTTAAGTTTTCTTCGTTCAATGCTTGCTGCATGGCATTTTTTAAACAGGTCAGGGGAAATTGCTTGCAGATGTTGAGGGCACTGTTGGAGAGAATTACTTTCAAAGATAATTGTAAGATAGTTAAAACTTCAAATGAGCTCAATAAAATGTAGATGATTTAATGATGAAACACAATAAAAAGTGTAAGCAAGAACCTTCTTATTTGTGTGCCATTAGCATGACAAAAACTAAAAAATTCCTGTTCACTCCCTCCATCTGCCAATGGTCAGCCAGAAACATAGTTCTGCCCCTAAACCAATACCATTGCTTGAGTCAATGTTGCTGTGTTGGGCAGGTTACCCCTTAAATGCATGAATGTTTCTTCAATCGTTATTACATATTCGGGTATTTAGCGACCCGGATCTATATCTAACACGGCTGGATCTCTACCTTCTCGATAATATAAAACTCTCCTGATATTAGAGTAACAATTACAGGAGAATAAAATAAAGCATATTTTGTTTCCTTTTGGAGCTTGGAATGGTTCAGTTTGAGCAGATGTTTCATACCACCATCACTGTCCTCGTCAGCTAATTTTCCAGCATCTGGCCCATATTCACAACCTCAAACATATTCTAAAAACTATCATTTTCAACATCTTCAAAATCAATATTTTGATCGCTGACAGCTTCTTCACCAGATCCACCATCAAGTGACGGTGACACTAATATTTGATTGCGTTCAGTACTTGCTCTGCAGTAAATCGCTGAGCCATTTCAGGTTTTGCTGATGATACTTCCAATTGTTTTTTGCCTGCGGTAACTATGAGTGAATTATATTCAGATATTGCCACCTTGTGGAAAATTGGTGAATTGCACTTATTCAGTCATCAAAGGTTCAATTATTGTTGTGCAGAAAAAATATACTTACACTGTTACACACATCGGGTCATTAGTGACCCTATACAATTTTTACAAACAAATTAATGGTAAAACAGGCATTCTTTTATAATTGTATTTTTTTTTTCTTGTTACAGTTTTTTTCGATTGCTAAACGACAGTGGGCACAACTGGAGTCACATGTGCAAAACTCTAACTACAGTCTGCACAGCAGCAGCTCATGTGGACCAAACTCTAGTTCGTTTTTCATTGCTTGAACACAGTTTTCAAAACTGTCACACTTCACACTTATCCCATGACTTTAACCACAACCTGCACAACACTGTGGATTTACAGCACTTTGTTCAAATGCTAACACACTGCTGTCAAAACTGTGAACCACACATTCAAAACAGAATAGATTTCAGCCTTGTGCCTTTCAAAACACTGCTGATTGCAATTTCAGCTGAAAGGCTAAGCAGGGGTCTTGTTTTAGACTTGTTAGTGAACACACACACACACATTTTAGTACTTTTAGTTTCTACATTTTTTTTCTCATTACTGTAATTCAGTAAATTACTACAGACTATTGAAGAAAACTGCTAATTTTCATTTACCGTAAAGAATTATGTTCAAAAAATTTAAATAAATCATGCGAAAGAATTCAATGTCACTCTTTTCTTTGAAGAAAATATTACTTTGTGAAGTCACTGAAATTGTTCAAACTGTAAAGATGAAAAGTTTGTATTTTCTGTATTGGTGTTTGATGCTAGTGTTTTTACTCTCAGTGTGTTCTGAGTGACAGTGTGTGTTATCTCAGTGAGGGTTGTGTGTAGTGTTTGGCTGCACTGAGCCTGTTTTGAGCCATGTGTTAAGAGTTGTGTTGCTTGGCATGAGTTTTGCAGGTGATGTGAACTGTTTAGCTCAGGTGACTGTTGGTAGTGCAGTCTGTAGTTAGAGTTTTGCACATGTAGCTCCAGTTGTGCTCACTGTCGTTTAGCAATCGGAAAAAAATGTAAATAGTTTATAATGAATTGATTGAGGAATACTAAGAAGGTTGATGTCTAACTTGAAAAAAAATGAATGAAAAATTAATGACGTCCCGGGTCATTAACGACCCAAGGGTTAAGATACTAAAGAAATGGAATGGAAGGGTAAATCAATCTACAAATGGTTCTCTCTGCATATTAAGCAAGGAGAAAGTATATCTTTTTTTACATATTAAAATTACAGACTGTTACATTATCTTAATTACTAGAGCAGTGAAAGGCACTACTAGAGCAGAGCTCTAGAGAAATCCTTTAAAAAAAAACAAAAAACAAAAAAAAACAACGGACACTCTGTCCACAGCAGATAGAGGGCCCTATTTTAACGATCTGAAACGCAAGTGTCAAAGCGCAAAGCGCAAGTAACTTTGTGGGCGGGTCTCGGCGCTGTTGCTATTTTCCCGGCGGGATAAATGACTCTTGCGCCAGGCGCAAATCTAAAATGGGTTGGTCTGAAGTAGCTTCATTATTCATAGGTGTGGTTTGGGCGTAACGTGAAATAAACCAATCAGAGCGTCATCTCACATTCCCTTTAAGAGCAGAGGCGCTTTTTCCATAGCGCATTGCTATTGTAACGGCGGATTTGCCAGGCGCGCGGCAGGAGCGGTTCACAGCCAAGGAGAGCAACGCTCTCGTCACGGCCGTAAAAGAGAGAAGTTACATTGAAATGGAGAAACCCACCCAAATTAACTTCGGTTAAACACGCGTATGATAATTTGGGTAAATGTGTAAGCTAGATGTATGCTTTTATAATAAATTATCTATCTATCTATCTATCTATCTATCTATCTATCTATCTATCTATCTATCTATCTATCTATCTATCGTAATAATGTATGATTTGCAAAAATGAAAACTGCTGCTTCTGTGTAGATTAGAGAATCAAAGTGCGCGTTGTGCACACGCTACATTGATTATGGCCAAGCATGCGCCCTTAAAATAGCATATGAATAACATGCGCAACGCGCCACTGACTTTAAACTATTTTTTCCTGGTTAGTGGCGCAATTGTTTTCTAAACCTGCAAAATAGCATGAAGGAACGTTTGCGCCGGAACACGCCTCCTCTTTTCGCTGAACCGCCTCCGCGAGCGCAAGTGTATTTCCTAACTTACCGACGTGCTTCTGTGGAGGGAAAAGTCCGCTTTGCGCGGGTGCAAAATAGGAATGATACATGCGTCGGTGTACAAAGTCACTTGCGCTGGGTGCAAGATAGGGCCCATACAGTTACACATCTGATCTGCATTTTCTTTTAAGTCAAAACCATTCTATAAAACCCCTGCTAAACTGAAGGGTTCAGCACATTTTCAGATCTACAGAAACACAGTGCAATAACACTCGAGAACAAAGTGCACACTACATCCGAAGTCAAACGGGTGAGGAACGGGGCATGTTTGAGTGCCGCTTTTGTTTTGGAAAAGCATTAAGTCATTTGCTGGCCGACCCTGTGGCTGTAGTGATGGTTGAAGTGGTTAACCCCGCTCTGTAGTCCTGCTTTGGTCTATGTTTATGGGGGATCTCAGCTAGTTGACATTGTTTTGTTGCACATAACAAATTCCCTGGTTTAATTCAACCTACGACCTACATTTCCTTCCTTATTGGCTCTTGTTTGTTTACTCTTTCACTTGTTTTTTTCTTGTACTGGTCTCAGAGTCGGGTAAAGTGGGGTATCTGTGGTTGTCTAAACCCTACAGTAATATGCTGTTGCTTATATCCCTCAAACCCACATCTTTGTATCAGTGAGATATATGCTGGTGTTTTTCTTCAAATAAATCATCAGCTATATGTGCACTTTATGTGGCGGTTTAAAAAAATAAACCACAGTTTTTCTCTTCTCAAAATAAACTGCTTAAATATACAGAAATTTCACAGACTTGTTACTTTTAGAATTTAGCTTCTAAAGCATCAGTTATACAAAGAAAACTATACAAAGGAAAATGCAATGGTTATTCATTGCCGACGATGAAGCATAATAAATAACTTCACTTTTTGAATGGTACAAAGCTACTTTAAAGAAATGGTTCATCCAAAAATGAAAACTGTGTCATCATTTACTCGCCCTCATGTCATTCCAAACCCATATGACTCTCTTTCTTCAGTGGAACATAAAAAAAAGAAATATGACTTGTGCACTATATTCCAAGTCTTCTGAAACCTATAATAGCTTTGTGTGAGGAACAGATTGAAATATAATTTATTATGCACTGAAAATCTTTACATCTGCTCTAGTTCTCACTGGCACGTTCATGAGAGAAGCAATGTCTGATCCGTGAATGTCATTCTTTTGAGTTGGATCTTTTCAGATGACTCGATTGATCCAGTTTACAAAATCGTGACAAAAACTGTTGAAGGTGAAGATTATCAGTGGAAAAACGTATATTTTAGTCTATTGATCACACAAAGTGATTGTAGAAGATTTATTTACAGTAAAACACACAAGTAATATAGAATACTTTTATAAAATGTTGATGAATGATATTTTATGGTGTTTTGGAATGTTTTTTAAAGTTTAAAGGTCTAGTACATTCTTCAGAACATCTCCTTTTGTGTTTTATGGAAGAAAGAAAGTCATACGGCATGTAATAAGTCAATAATGACAAAATTTTTATTTTTGAGTGAACTGTTCCTTTAAGTGCAAACAAATACTTCTTTGTTCCCTTCATTGTTGCTAGAATCAGGCAATTGCCGTTTATCAGGCAGATGATTAATCCAGTGGACGCTGAAGCATTGGGGACCTCTCGCTGTCCGAACACCATAGGAAAACTCATAATGCAGCCAGAGTAAATGTTTTCAGTGGCATCCTTGCCAAGCCTCCTCGCTCTGTCCCCACAGCATGTCCAGATTGCTCTCATTAACAGGCTCATGGTCTGTTTGTGTTGGCCCAAAACACATTTATAGTGGAAATGATGTATATATGTGGAAGGTGGAACCCTGAGACTTACAAACACACCGAAGCTAGCATGTAAGAAAAGGCTACAACGTGAGAAATGGGAACGTTTACGCCTCATTTTCTTGTTGATTATTTGAAAATTTTATGGACCATTCTAAAACTATTTGGATTAGGGCTTTGAACCGTTGACATGGGAGTAATGTCACTGTGAATCTGATATAGTCACTCTTTTGTGATGTTCTGAAAAGACAGACCATCCCCTCTGTAAAAGAGGTTTACAAATAGCTAACAATGACCTTTGTCACTAATAGTGGAATTGAAATTGACCCTGTGCTGGATGTACTAAAGGATTAGTGAACTGGAGGAAACAGCTGTCGTGTGGTTAGCCCTGACCGTGGCAAGACATCACTCTTACACCACATCCAACTCAACCACAGTGTTCGCTGGCACTAGTGACTAGGCTCTGAGTTGAAAGGTTAGTTTTAAACGCCGATACTCCAGATTGCTTACTTGCATAAAAAGCTTTCACATTGTGCAATTTTTCTAATCAAATACGTCTTGCATTTTTTTGTTATTGCACTAATTAATTTGTCCAAAAGGAATGGAGGAGGTGGTCCAACAACAACAACAACAAACGTACGCACATTGGAGAAATGATCGTAACATCAAATGTAGGATGGTTTCTACGCAACATTTTATAAATGAGGCCCATAATGTCTCACAAGAACAATTCAGATGAGTTGAATGTTGAAGAGTCCAAACTTTCGGATTGTACTCATTGTACACAGTGTTCTGTTTTTGTATGCATCAAAACAGAGAAGCCACAAAGTTAGCTTGACAAAAATTTCAAAATGGCAGACGTGTCAACTACCAAAACACATTGCAAATGTGGTTTCAAAGTATGATTAATGATTCAGTATTTGCATAACGTGCAATAAGTAAAAAAAAAAAAAAAAGCTTTTTGGTGCTTGGACTCAGGTTTACTAACATGCTAAAGCTAATGGTCGCACTAAATGAGAGGATGCACATTTGACATATGAAAAAGGTGAATGCTTCTATATAAAAAAAAAAAAACATTAGCCTTCAGAATTCATATACTGAATGGCTGAGTACATAATGTTTTTTACAAAATTTAATAAAAAAATCCTCAAGTTACCTTTTAATTCCATGCTCCCTGTTCCATTCGACGAGGCCCTCCACTTGTTTCTGTGCTTCCGTATTTCCTGCACTTTACAGGTGTAGTTACCCCCATCCTCCAGGGACACATTCAGGATAAGCAGACGGTAGATCTGTCCGTCCATTTCTTCCCACAGGTGGAACTTTGTCTGGGGAAAGTGCTTGCTGTAGTTGCCGTAATACTTGGCTTTCTTCATGCCCATCCTGACCACGAGGTGCTCGTCTTCAGGAGTGGGGAAGTAGAGCCAACGAAGCACCAGGACACTGCTGCTTCTCTTCCTCTGAGACACTAAGCAGGACAAAGTGATGTTGTCTCCTTCCATACACATGCTGACTGGCCCAGGAGTGACGGACACATTTAAAGCGGCACTCAGCTCTGGGGAAAAAAAACAACATGTTTCTCTGTATTATTACTGCTAATGTATTATATTAAATAGAGTATATTTGATTCTGTCATATTGATTTAAATCCAAGAAAGTCATTCCTAATTTAAATGAGCATACAGAAGAGAAATAAAAGAGATCATGAAAAGAAATCTTGAAAGATAAAAAAATGGCAAATTTAGATTGACCATAGTTTTTAATTTTTTTATGTATAATATAAATGATATTTATCCTTCAGTTTTCTTTGGAGCTTCATTTGTGATATCTCCTATTCTGGCCTAAATCCATGACCATTAAAGGGTGTAAAATATTTTGAATGCATCTGGGCTCAATATGCTCTGCCAAACAGAAACTACAGGTGGAAAACATTTGTCTGCCTTCTTGAACTAGAGGATTGAGCAGGGAACACGACAACAAGATTGTATCCAGCTGTTAAAAGCCTTTGTCATGTTTATGTTGTGTCCCAATTACTCAAGTCCCTCAGGGGTCAACCGGGGCTCTGTTTTCAATTCAAAAACCACATCACAAGAGAGATTTGGACATAAACAAAAAGAAAAAAATCCTAGTTGCTTAACTAAGACTGTTCAGAACAATGCAGTCTGGCATATTTTGAAATATGCACTGGAGAAAAATACACAAATATAGAGTAAAAGTAGGTCAAAGAGGTTTAAAAGTTTTGCTTAAATAGTTTTATGCAGATAAAGACTGCAGTTACTTTACATGTATGACAAACGTGAAGCAGTCATCTGAAAAATCATCTCACTGACCATGTACCCCCTGATAGCAATTTTTGCCAGTTTCGTCACTGCATATTAAAAGGCCAACATAAACACACATCCTTACCTCCAATAAAAGCCCTAGTCAGGAGAACTATCGCAACAGCGGAGAGCTTCATTTTGCAGACCCGCAGGCTCCATAAACCCAACTAAACGTCAAGAAAAGAAAGGAGTCCCTGAGATTTTTTCTCCTTTTCTTTCTCTTTCTCCCTCTCACTGTGTGTGTGTGTGTGTGTGTAATCTGAAACAGTGCGTGCTCTGTTCCCAGTTAGAAACACCCCTCTTTCCCAGTCTTTCTTTTTTTCACCCGCACTCATTTTCTTTCTCGATCCTGAAATCACTCCCCCCGCCAGTGAAAAGTTTACGTAGGAAATGTCATTTCCTGAGAGAGCCTTTGGAAGCAGCACAAATTTTCAGCTGGACCTACAGCATCCCAAAGTATAGGAGCAGCGGCCAGGTCTTAGTGAGGTTTAAGAACTCAGCTTAGATAATGAGTGAAGACAGTGGCATTGACTCACTTTCCGAAGTGAGAGTCCAAAACCCCCTTTATATAAATATTACATTTATTATGACAGTGGCAAAAATTGGGTTTACTGTTATTCATACTATAGTTTAAAATGTAAGCTGAAAACTTAAGCTAGTTCACCCAAAAAAAATTATTAATACTGATCCAAACTCTTTCTTCTGTTAAACACAAAGGAGATATTTTAATGTACTGATTCATTTCTTCCATGCAGTTATAATGATCTGGACTTTTAAGTTTTATAAAAGGATGCAAAACTATTAAAGTATCTTAAAAATAGTCCATACATCTTATGCACCATGCATAATATATATAAAAGCTTTGTATAACAATTTACAAACTGACCAAAATGTCTTTCAGAATTCATACTTTGTATTCTATGGAAGAAAGGAAGTCACAGGTTTGGAATGACATGATGAGTAAATGATGACAGACTTTGACTACTGAAAATATGTCCACGGGATGCAGTTTTCTGTTTTCAGCACACAGTTCTTGTCCACCCATCTCGTGGTTTGAAGCATAATGGTTTATTGGGTAGAGTAATGTGCTGAGCTAGTGGTTTCTCCTACTGAGAACTGCTGCCAAGAGGAGTTGAATTACACAATGTGCTTATATATAGCAACAGAGTATATGGCTACAGTTTAACACGTGTCCTGCCAGTGCAATACTTCAGATTTTGTCTTTAACTCTGTATTGTTTGGAAAAAAATCGTTCCATTGTTCTTACTGGATCAAGGAAAAATGTAAAGCATATACAGCATGTTGTTATATGCTGGCAGGAGACAAAGCCTGTTGAGAATTTCACAGTCTACAATAATTTATGAAACATGTTGAACTCAACCAAAGGAGCATGTGTAAGAAAATGTCAGTTATTATTAAACTTTGATATGCTGGAATCATTCGGTCACTACATTAATCTACAGACATTTCCCATCTTTCAAAGCACACAAGCCTCATGATCACAGTCTCAGCAGTCAACAATTATCAACAAGCAATAAACAATTGTCTAAAAATACTACCACTTATCTTTCAGTGCTGCCTCCAACTCATAGCTTTGGATATAAAATTTGAATACTATAGCATACCTTTACTCAATACTGTGCAATATTGTGCAATATTTTTTAAATAATATGTGAAACAGAATAAGTCAAGAAACTTTAAAAATCACAGCTGATACCATATCTGGTTCCTTCATCATACTGGAAATCTAAACAGTCAATCTAAGCATTCATACTTATATATCCTTCAGAAGTATCAGTATGATGTGATGGTATTCCAAACCGCCTTAGACAATACAAGTAGTGACATTACGTCTGTAGTTCAAATTAGTTTTTTTAAAGCTAATTTATCAGGTTTTGCAAAACACCTGTTTTTTTTTTTTTTTTCTATTCTAATTAACCAGTTAATCAGGCCAGCAAAATGCAAGAGAAACTCAATTCATTGTAAAATAATTACATACCACATTCATTCCTGCTATCAGGACTCTACACTGACTCCATGTGGCTACAAAACAGTAGATGCCAGATCCTCTCACACGGATCCAACTCAGTAACGCATTCACTTTATGATATATATATATATATATATATATATATATATATATATATATATATATATAGCGCTTTTATAGTTTACAAGGTCCCAATTGCTCCGAATGTGTATAAACCAGTGTGTGTGTGTGTGTGTGTGTGTGTGTGTTTGTGTGTGTGTGTGTGTATGCGCCAATCAAAAAGGGTGAACCGTTATCACTTATGTTACCCTTGTAGATAATGTAAGACACAGTGATTCTTACACTTATTCAATTACAGTTTAAGACATTGCCCACCCGCAGACCTGACTCCTGCAGCGAAATCATGCATTTCATATCAGAGTAGATTAAAAGGGCTCATGGAGAGAAGCTCTCAGTCAATCAGTAAGTGGCTCGTTAATGTAATACACGAGTCAGCGGGAGATACGGAATAACACGCACAACAACATCTCGGCTAACACAACAGCCTCGGGTCCGGTCTCTACTTCGGACATCTCCGGTATGGTCAGTGCTATAGGTGCAGTTAGGTGCTCGACCGACCTCCACAGATGCCTCTTAAAGTTTTTAATGGGAGTCGAGAATCAGGGGAAATCAAAAGGAGATGCTCTCTCATATCTCTGGTATATGTAGCATCTCGAGGGAGCTCTTGTTAAACTCATTTGGGCCACTCGCAAGGCAACAAAGCAACACAAAGACACCCTTCCATTAAATCACTCGCTCAGTTTGTTTGTTTATTGGCTCTGCCATTAGGGCAAATTATTCTCAGTTAATTGGTTTTATAATTATACCACTGGATATGCAGAGGACCAGTGTTGTGGCACTCTAAAAAAGACCCAGCGTGGAAATGGGACTGTTTAATGTCCTAGATTATTTACATATTATAGCCTGTTGCCGTTCCCCACCAGCCTCGCAGTGTCAGTAAACCGTGACGTACATTTCTGGGAATAAAACTCTTGAATAATGATCTTTGGAAGTTTGGAACCAGGCTTATTAGCTGTGAACCACTGAAATACTGTAGTAGGCCCAGTGGATCAGCATTTTAAAAAAAATCCCATAAGATATGAATTAAATCAAATAGATAGGACTGTATATAAAAGCGTTTTGTCACTCTGAATTCATCACAATTCAGTTCATTCTCTTGTAAAAGCATGTAAGGGAAGATCTATTGACATTTTCATTTAAATGACTGTGGGGTTTTAATAAAAAGAGACAGAGCAGGCCCCTCAGGAGGGAGTCGTTTAGCTCAAGCTTTATTCAGATGGGGGCGGTGGCTGATTAAGTCACAGACCAGCTAATATCCCTGATACAATCAATATCCGAGAACATTACAGAGGCCATAAGAAGGGCTATGCGTTATTTTCTCTCAACGGGATTTTGTAAATGAGCCTGGGAGTATAGTGATGTTATTCTAATATTTGATGGCTTAAGTACTTTCAGTGACTGTGATTATTGACGGTGTTAATTATTAGCCTTTGATAGGAAAATAACAGAAGCCACACTACAGAGTTTATATAAAAACAACTGTCATTTCAATTAAGATTCAACAACTCCCTCACAATTCATTTAGTTTGTATTATGTGGACTTCATATAATGACAAAGTGATTAAACACTCTCCCCGCCTACCATTGGTTAGATAAACAGATAGCCTCGCCCCCAAACTCACACCATTGGTTGAGCCGATGTTGCTGTGTTGGGCCAATAAACAGCGTTTATGTGCTTATACTGACAATCCACATTCAAATACAAAAGGCATTATTGTTTGTAGATATTTTTAGTCCAAAATAAAGCGAAAGAGAGTGTGCAAGCAGTGGTCTCAATATCTCGACAGCAACTCTGCATTTGCAGCTGTTCAAAAATAAACTAAGAGTGTATTAAAACAACATTGTTATCTGTTACCTTTTAAAGCATTTAGAAATATTTGACAAGCAGAATGTCTGTAATTGCAGTACGATCCCATAAAAGTCATGCAGGGTGATTCACAGAGGGAATGACCAGTGCTTGGAAGAGACCATTCCAGCCTGTTATGGGGTTCAGCACCTACCTGATCTCTCAAGGCCACACATGTAATATAATCAGAACTTTTACAAGAGTGCAGTATCCCACTGAGCCCCCTTAAATCTTATCTACACAAGATAGCGAAAATTGCTCCCACTATCCCCGACATGGCACAATATGTAGAGGTTTTTACACTGAAAATAAATAAATAAATAAATAAATAAACAATTATGTGTGTGTGTGTATATATATATATGTGTGTGTGTTTTGGGCTACTCAAAAAAAATTTTTTTTAGCCATTTAGAATTTTTTATTTTTTTAGGAAAAAAACCTTGCAGTATAAAACATGCCTTTTTAATTATCAAAAACAAATCCAAGAAAATATGACTATTTGCAAAAATTTATGCAAAAATTTATGAAATATATATAAAAAATTAGGCATTTCTAAATGTTAGCACTGCAATTGTATCGCTCATGTTCTCAGCTGTTAGACTCATGTTGTTTTCATCATAACATGTCAACTTGTTCAGCTGAGGATATAAGGCAGTGCTGTAAACTACAGCTGTGAGTGGTGAGGAAGTGTTGAGCGAGAGTGGAACAGCTCTGACGAGAGCTTAGCAACAGAGCTCTAAAGAGGAGAGAGGGCGGCCCTGCTGCTCCATATGTGAGTGTCCATCACCTTTACACACCAGGCCTTCTGCTGCAGCCAAGACTCCTGGGAAAGAGCTCACTGCACCCATGTCCTATTATAGCAGTGCCTGGCTGCAAAGTTAAGGCTGGCGTGAGACAGCTTGACATCAGGAGGACATTTGAAAATGGATTGACTGAGGGGGGAGGTGCCAGCTTAAAAAATACCCCTCCTATTGTGACCCATTTATTCCCCCCCTTTTATTAAGATAACTTGGAGCAGTTTATAAATTGTTCTTGAACCTTAATAACTGACAGTTGCTGGTATTAAGTACAATTGAAAATTGGGATACAAATACAGGATGGAAAAAGGTTAAAAATCCCAAGGAGGGATCAGATATCATCTGTTGACAAGTCGAAGGCACGATTCAGCCAAAAGAAGTGGGTGACACTTGTTAGTGAAGCAACAAGCTATTTTTAGACCGTGGGCACATGTTCATCTGGTTAGATACATGCTATCCACCACAACAACTCCACAAGTGGATACATGTCATGCCACAAACAACAGATTTTTTTCTTTTTTTTTTTCTGTTGGCATTATAAACTCCAATGGTGCTCAAATGTAATTTTGACTATTAAGGCCTGGCACGGCACAACAGAATTACAGGCTTGTTTTTTTATTTTTTTATCTGCTTGACACTTGACACCACATGGTTATTCCAATACGTGTGCTGTCTCAAGCCTTCATCCCATGTTTCCAGCTCGATCGTCTCTGCCTGATGCCACTGCTATTTCAGCGTGTTTCTGCTTGTGAACCCTCGTTGCTTTAGCCCCGCCGGGGCCCTTGCACAAAGTGGCCTTTACGTCTGCTCTTTGTCAACTTTAAGGAGAACCCTCAGAGTTTGCCAAATATAGTATGCTACGGATAAGGAATGGCTTCTTTCTGAAGCAAGAGAAATATTTTCTCCACTAAAAAATGAGATATAAGAGCAAAAGGTAAGAAAAAAGCTCACTTGAGTTCAGAATGTTACATGGATATAGTTTATGCCAGCTGTTATAAAAATATCAAACTGAAATGTGTTGCTTATTATTATATGGTTTATAGAAATGTGTAATTGAACAACATAATATGTTAAATGTGTTATTATTTGTGGACATGAGAACCATACTGCAAAAAAACCCCACTGCATTTAAAGCATTAAAGGATACTGCAATGCTAAACACATTTGATTTGAGTGATTCAGCATCCAACCTATGATCATTGCAATAAAACCATGATACTTTTAAGTGTACTAATTTATTAATTAATTAATTTACCTTAAATAAAACATATGATGAACATGCAGTTTAACCCTAACTACTATTTATTATGTTGTCATACTACTTGTAAAAAGCAAAGATGTAACCAAATGTTAAAAATGTAGGAGTGGCAGTTTAAGAATCTGTCTTCTTAGATGAGCACTAATCTGATTATTAAAGGGATGTGTCTATGGTTACAGTGCTGTATGAAAGTAGCTTCAGTAGCGTTCCAACTGCTCTGTGAAGGCAGGGCAGGCAGGGACAAGAATAAAAGAGTTATGTGGACTATGCAAATCAGCTTCAAACAAATACCCTATTTTGCTTCTGTTAAAAACAATAATAAATAAATAATATTATTTTCATCTAAAGATTAGGCTGAGAACCATTACGTTGTTTTTAATCATTCAGAAAACACAAACAACTCTGCAAGTGATTAATAAAGTATAAACCTATACTTTATCAATATACTAGATCAACACAAAGCAAAGGGTATTCAAAAGTTATTCACACTAAAATGTCTTTCATGTTTCAAAGCATCAGGGGAATTTATTTTTACTTGCGTGTTTAAATATGTAACCACAATAATGTAGGGGGTATTTATAGCTATTCCCCAGAATTAACAAAGCATCTAGAAATAATTGTCATTGCATTTGTTGTACTGAATCTTGCTCTGCATAAGAAGCTTAAATATTTAAAGAATCCATATTTAATCTTATTTTTCAAATGTCACAACTGTAATAAACATTTATGCCTTCTATTGTAATATGTAAAAATCAAAATGTTAACAATTAAAATACAAAAGGCCAAATGTGACCCTGGACCAAAAAAACAGTCACATGGGTTAATAATAATAAATAATAATAAATACGATTTCCATTGATGTATGGTTTCTCAGGATAGGACAATATTTGGCCGAGATACAACTATTTGAAAATCTGGAATCTGAGGGTAAAAAAAAAAAAAATCAAAACATTGAGTAAATCGCCTTTAAAATTGTCCATTTATGTTCGCGATTCTGCTGCATTCACTCACAAAAATAAATGTTTTATATATTTACGGTAGGAAATTTACAAAATACCTTCATGGAACATGATCTTTACTTAATATCCTAATGATTTTTGGCATAAAAGAAAAATCGATAATTTTGACCTATACAATGTATTGTTGGCTATTGCTACAAATATACCCGTGCGACTTGTGACTGGTTTTGTGATCCAGTGTCACAAATGATCTAATATTAGATAATAATAATAATAATTTGTTACATGTATATAGTACTTCTCTCTGCACTCAAAGCACTATACATATGGAAGGGTGAATCTCCTTAACCACCATTGATATAATGCTTGAACCAAATGCTTTATAAATCTACCAATACTACCATATGAAAGCCATGTGCATGTAAGCAAGTGTCAGAGAAGGTTAATATGTGATCCTGTGTACGAATGGAAAGCAGTTTCCTTCTCTAAATATACTTCACGTGATATAAATGTGCAGTATGCAAGGTGGAGCTCAACGGTTTGGATGTCATACTTTATAAAATGTCAATTGTGCACTAGACATCTGAATCACTCAGTAATAGCAGTGTGATTTGCGAGAACTTTGTTGAGAACTACTGTAACAGTGAACTGCGAGTTTATGACATCTCTGCTACTCTTGCAGGAAAGGAAGGCATTTTGATCACCTTTTAGAAGGTGAACTACTTAAATGCAAGACACCCTGCGTCAGCCATCTCCAAGACTGACAGGGACAACTGTGACCTGTCCATGAGAGTAAGAGTGTGAAATGAGCTCCCTGGAAAAGCGCCACACAGGCCAGCGGGGAAGCATGCAGGGCCACCACAAATACTCAGATGGCTTCAGTGACACATCCAGCAGTGGCAGCTTTATGGATGACACGGACAGGGAGGTGAGCAACCTCACCGATCGTGCCTTCAGGAGCCTGTGCATTGGAGAGGAGGCCATTTACAATGACTCGGAATTCCCCTCGTCTCCGACCGAACGACATAATGCTTTTGTAAAGGAAACCCAGCAAAAGACAGTCTCCCAGGAGACATTTTCATACAGGATTCAGGATTCAGGGGAGGCAGAAGGAAAGTCCGAGATGGCCTCAACATTCCAGCATTCTTACACGGATGTAACCCATCAGGAACAGGCTTTTATGGAGGGAGGCTTTTCTTATATGAACAATGGCTCCAAGGAGGTGACGTGGCAGCAGAGCAGGAGCGCATCCAGAGTGTCATCTCTAATCAAAGCCTTTAGTTCAGGGGAGTGTTACCATGACAGTGGGACGTGTGACGTTATTCTGGCAAGGGATAGGTATAGAGACTTTGGCAGTGAATCATGGGACAGATCAGCTCTGCTAAGCATCCAGAGAGAACTCTCTGAGTTCTCAGGACATCATCAGAATTTTAAGTCAGGCCCCTTTCAGTCTTACAGAAACCATTTTTACACATCCGACGTGGCTGCCGCGGTGGCCCAGATGGACACAACAGTCCTAATGAGTTCTTCAAAAAGAAAGATCAAGGAATTGAACTCCACGAACTGTTTTTTCCATAGCGAATTCAGTCCCTTCCAGCTGTGGGAAGAGTACAACAGGTTCCCCTTTGAAAGTACGAATGTGTCAGGGTTTATGTCAGCTAGTGAATTCCCAAGGTGGTACGATTCTCCCATGTACAAAGAGCTGAAAGACAACAACAGAATTCCTAACTCTCCGTGCGAAAGTCGACTCTTCAATCAGAGACAAATTCAGGACGTTGTGCCCAGCCAGCGCTCCAGGTCCACGGTCCTCCAGAAAGCCTCAGCGATTGAGAAGAGGTGTGAATCTGAGATGGCTTCCAACTATCCACCTTGGAAGAAAAACAATAACTTTGTAAGGAACAAACTTCCAGGCAACCGACCCTCCACGGTCTCACCTACTAATGAGAGAACATGCAGGCCGGATTCAAATTTGTTTAGCAATAACAAAGTTGCGCACGAGTTAGTGGTCGAGAGCACAGTGCCTAGCAGTGTGACGCCATTCAACATCACTCAGCTCCTCACACCGGTTATTCACACAAGACAAGAAACAGAGACGTCTGAGATCCTGCAGTTTGCACACACTCCTTCTGTTTCTGATTATTCCTCTCAGGGTGAAACTGAGCCTAAACTTCAGACTGATGTCAAACATCTGCGTGACAGCTACAAATCCAAAGCTACAAGTTTGCTGTTCAACCTCAAAGACAACCGAAAAAGAGTCAAAAGTACATACAGTCCAACTAGATTCAAAGGGCAAGAAATAACAGATCGAAATAAGCAGACGTCAAGGCTGGAGGGCCGCGAATCCAGATTTTCGGATATTCTTGTATCCCAAGAAACGGCTCAGGAGAATTCGATTGGAACGGATGCAAGGGCCTCATGTAATCTAATCCGAGAACCCAGTGCAGCCCCCATCACCCCTAAAGATTATACAGATGGCTTTGAATCATATGATAATTTGACATTAGCTTCACCTCAAATTCAGGACGGAGTCGCTAATTACAAATTGTTCCGTGGAAGTTCAGAAGGTCACTCTCACAGCACAGATCCGCTGGCTAACACAGAGCTCTCAACACACAATCTTTCAGCACAAGGTAAAAGCTCTCTGACTTCAGAAGGTCAATTAAAAGATCTCAACGGTACTTTTAGTCCTGCTAGGCCAGAAATAGCAAATATGCTTCCAAAGGCTTACCCACCGACACATTCTCTGCCTGCTCAGACATCAGAGAGATACGGTCAGAGCGATAACATGAGTGAAAATGATCTAAAACAAAGAAAGGACTTTGGAAGAAAACCATG
The DNA here is from genome assembly GCF_965113295.1 of Leuciscus leuciscus. Taxonomy (NCBI): domain Eukaryota; kingdom Metazoa; phylum Chordata; class Actinopteri; order Cypriniformes; family Leuciscidae; genus Leuciscus; species Leuciscus leuciscus. Next base: position 17,406,652 of record NC_138746.1, on the reverse strand, counting down.
TCTAGAATATAGCCAAAACGAGGCCATTAAAGAAAGATGTCCTTGGGACCATATTGGTTCTGTCAAGGAAACAAACGGAAGATCGGAATCACGGCAATTTGGAGGAGAAATAGCAGCGCTGATTGAGATGGACAAACAGAGGAAGGCAACCGCCAAGCAATACTCTGCCAATGACAGTTATTCTGTCCAAAAGGAAACGTACATGCAGAAAGTCAATAAAGACATAAAACTCGGTCGACTTGCAAAGGAGGAAGACACAATATCACCCAGGAAAACGCCTTACAGTGATAAATCTGTACATGACAAACAATTAAACACATTTTCAAAGCCTACTGAATCATATGGAATACCAAGAAACAGTCTCCAGAACAAAACATCTCCTCTAAAGGAAGTCTATTGTGGTTTACAAAGCTACAATGTCAACAATGAACTTGAGCAAGCGGCGTCTTCTAACAGTATGGTAACGCAAAAAACATTTGATCAGAGAGCTCATGCACCTTTACAAGACCATAGAGGTCAAAAGAATGAAGGATTGTACTCATATCAGCCATATAAGTATGAGCCAAACAAACAGTGGCACATGGCATCGACAAGTCAAGATAGGCACACTAAGGAAAGTGTACAATGGACACTAAAACAATCAGAGATGATGGAACAAACTGTTGCAAAGAGTTATAAAATGTCCAATACATCATCAAGTACCCTACACATAAACCATAATGAGTTTTCCACCAACAACGGTGCACTAAATCCTGGTCTGCAGGATAAAGATTCAGTCGTACCAATTGACACCTCAGATCAAAATAATACAACTAAACAAGAAGACAGGTTCAGCATCAATGATATTCTTGCCATAAGAGATAATGAGCAAGCAAGGAGACTAAAGGATAATACATTTGTTTTGGGTAAATCAGAACACTCACAAAATCAAATTAAATATGATACAGCTGATAAACTAACCATTTCAGAGCCTGTAAAAGAGCAAGAACAACAAGGCTACAAAGTGCAGGATATCACAAGTCCATCAGTTGGCTATATAAGAAAGGATTTCCACAATACAAATGAAACAAATATTAACACTGACAGAATAATGATTAAAGATCCTGACAAGGTCACAACAAGAGTGTTTTCTTACAAGGAAAGAGGCCAAAGCAAACAAGAAATACTGACGTCAAAATTGAAAGCACATGCTCAAAAGGAAATATCTGCGATTAAAGAAAAGGGACTTGCCAAACAAGGCATTCTTGCAAGAAATGCAACAAAAACAAGCATGAATATCAATGGCGATGGTCAAGAAGGTCACTCTGTTAAGAAGGAAATCACAGCAGACAAGCTGAATCATTTGTTTCAAGATATCACTTATTCCAGTGTTACCCAGAACAAAGAACAAATTAAAACACACAACGATCATCCCAAGAATGGATCTCCACCATCATTGGAAAAACAACCATCTTATCTTTTTGAAGATAATCAGAAAGCAGTATTGGAAAAGAAGGGCGAGAACATAAAATATAAACCTTTGGCTATAGAAAGGCAGAATGACAAACATCCATCAGATGATAAAGAGATGAAGAAAGAAACGTTTACTCCGGACAGAGGGGCAGATATAAAAAATGATGTCCAGAAAAACTACCAGCCATCCCGAATCTCACCAAAGGATGTAAACACCAACAAGGAATCTGCAAAGCAGAGACATGAAATGTCACCAAGTGAGTTGATGTCCAGTCATTTGACAGCAGCAGTCAAGACAGAAAACTCCACTCCCCATAATCCACCTGCAATCCTTCATGAAAAACAAACAATTCGGCATGATCAGAAAGAAAATCTGTATGGACGTCAGTATACTTGTTCTGAAAAAGCTATGACTAAATCTTCTGATCAAACCAAAAAAGACTTACCAGATATCACTTATTCCAGTGTAACCCAGAACAAAGAACAAATTAAAACACACAATGATCATCCCAAGAACGGATCTCCACCATCAATGGAAAAACAACCTCTTCATTTTGAAGATAATCAGAAAGCAGTATTGGAGAAAAAGGGCGAGAACATAAAATATAAACCTTTGGCTATAGAAAGGCAGAATGACAAACATCCATCAGATGATAAAGAGATGAAGAAAGAAACGTTTACTCCGGACAGAGGGGCAGATATAAAAAATGATGTCCAGAAAAACTACCAGCCATCCCGAATCTCACCAAAGGATGTAAACACCAACAAGGAATCTGCAAAGCAGAGACATGAAATGTCACCAAGTGAGTTGATGTCCGGTCATTTGACAGCAGCAGTCAAGACAGAAAACTCCACTCCCCATAATCCACCTGCAATCCTTCATGAAAAACAAACAATTCGGCATGATCAGAAAGAAAATCTGTATGGACGTCAATATACTTGTTCTGAAAAAGCTATGACTAAACCTTCTGATCAAACCAAAAAAGACTTACCAGATATCACTTATTCGAGTGTTACCCAGAACAAAGAACAAACTAAAACAAACAATGATCATCCCAAGAATGGATCTCCACCATCAATGGAAAAACAACCTCTTCATTTTGAAGAAAATCAGAAAGCAGTCTCAGAGAAGAAGGGCGAAAAAGTAAAATATAAACCTTTGGATATAGAAAGGCAGAATGACAAACATCCAGCAGATGATAAAGAGATGAAGAAAGAAACGTTTACTCCGGACAGAGTGGCAGATATAAAAAATGATGTCCAGAAAAACTACCAGCCATCCCGAATCTCACCAAAGGATGTAAACACCAACAAGGAATCTGCAAAGCAGAGACATGAAATGTCACCAAGTGAGTTGATGTCCGGTCATTTGACAGCAGCAGTCAAGACAGAAAACTCCACTCTCCATAATCCACCTGCAATCCTTCATGAAAAACAAACAATTCAGCATGATCAGAAAGAAAATCTGTATGGACGTCAGTATACTTGTTCTGAAAAAGCTATGACTAAACCTTCTGATCAAACCAAAAAAGACTTACCAGATATCAATTATTCCAGTGTAACCCAGAACAAAGAACAAATTAAAACACACAATTATCATCCCAAGAATGGATCTCCACCATCAATGGAAAAACAACCTCTTCATTTTGAAGATAATCAGAAAGCAGTATTGGAAAAGAAGGGTGAGAACATAAAATATAAACCTTTGGCTATAGAAAGGCAGAATGACAAACATCCATCAGATGATAAAGAGATGAAGAAAGAAACGTTTACTCCGGACAGAGGGGCAGATATAAAAAATGATATCCAGAAAAACTACCAGCCATCCCGAATCTCACCAAAGGATGTAAACACCAACAAGGAATCTGCAAAGCAGAGACATGAAATGTCACCAAGTGAGTTGATGTCCGGTCATTTGACAGCAGCAGTCAAGACAGAAAACTCCACTCCCCATAATCCACCTGCAATCCTTCATGAAAAACAAACAATTCAGCATGATCAGAAAGAAAATCTGTATGGACGTCAGTATACTTGTTCTGAAAAAGCTATGACTAAACCTTCTGATCAAACCAAAAAAGACTTACCAGATATCACTTATTCGAGTGTTACCCAGAACAAAGAACAAATTAAAACACACAATGATCATCCCAAGAACGGATCTCCACCATCAATGGAAAAACAACCTCTTCATTTTGAAGATAATCAGAAAGCAGTATTGGAGAAGAAGGGCGAGAACATAAAATATAAACCTTTGGCTATAGAAAGGCAGAATGACAAACATCCATCAGATGATAAAGAGATGAAGAAAGAAACGTTTACTCCGGACAGAGGGGCAGATATAAAAAATGATGTCCAGAAAAACTACCAGCCATCCCGAATCTCACCAAAGGATGTAAACACCAACAAGGAATCTGCAAAGCAGAGACATGAAATGTCACCAAGTGAGTTGATGTCCGGTCATTTGACAGCAGCAGTCAAGACAGAAAACTCCAGTCCCCATAATCCACCTGCAATCCTTCATGAAAAACAAACAATTCAGCATGATCAGAAAGAAATTCTGTATGGACGTCAGTATACTTGTTCTGAAAAAGCTATGACTAAACCTGCTGATCAAACCAAAAAAGACTTACAAGTTACAAGCACGGAGACTACAAAATCGAACAGCAGTTTGAATAAAAATTCTCTCTTGGGATTGGACAGAAACACAGAGGAACCTAATGTACATCATAAAAGTAAGATTACTGTGGAGCAGTCTAAAAATGAACCAATCAAAAATAGCTCTGGGATTACAGCTAGTCAACTGACATCCTCATCAAGTGACATGAAGTATAAAAATGGAATTCCACCTTCTAAACGACTAATGGAACCTGCCAAATCAGAGCTCACCTCAAACCTTCAAACAAATACATTGAGTGCAGATGCAGAGAAGCTTTTAAATAGAATCTACAAACATAATTCTGGGCACAGTTCAGATTCAGAGGCATCATCAACAGAAAAAAAGGTCAGAATCAACTCTGTACCAGCAAATAATCCAGCCTCACAAAGAACCCGGGAGCCAAAAACACTAAAACCTTTTAATAATGAAGACGGACAAGCATTAATAATAAAAAACATTACAACAAAGGAAAATGACTTGGCTAAGCAACAAAATAATAGTTCACAAGTAAAAGCTGTAGAAACTACCTCTGCAAACCAAATGGTGGAGAGTCAGTCAAAACCAGGAACAAATAAACAATCACTAACACAAATAGCATCAGCTAAAGCAAAAGAAATCTGTCAGCAAAAAGAACTCCATCAAGATGATGAAAATACAAAGACTCTGCTCTCATTTGACAAGAATGAACTCCCCAGGAGCCATCAGAGTATGTCAAGAATAAAAAACAATTCAGAAGCAGTAAATAACAGTCAACCCAGAGAGAAAAAAACTGAAAGTGCAAGCCCAAAACAAAAAGAACAAGGATTTCCTAGACCAGTAGATATATCACTTGAGAAAAAGTGCCCAAGTCCACAAGTCACAAGTCACAAGTCCACAAAAGAGTCTCAAGAAGTGAATCCGGGCAATTCCGAACCCAAAAAAGCAGCAGAAGACAAACTAGAAGCAAATGTTTTCTCCCATCATAAAGTATTAGTAGATGAGGGTGTAACTCAAAAGCACAATGGACAGCCTGTTTCAACACAGAATGAAAAATCCACAGCAGATATATCAAACATCACCATTCTTACACCTAGCAAAGAGGAGCCTGAAGAGGAACCCATGATTTACAGTATTTGTGTGTCAAGAAAAACAGAAGCAGCTTTAGACGATGAACCTATGATCTACAGTATTTGTGTGTCAAGTAACTGTCATATTGATGATCAACAAAATACAGGAAAACATGATGAAGTGAGTTCTGATGGAACTGAGAGATGTGTAAAGGATGAAAGCTTTCATATTAAAAATGACAGAGCAGAAAATGAGCATGACGACGTTCACAGACAGACTGAAGTGTCTTCAAACATTGAAGAAAAAGAAGATAAGATTGGAAAATGTGAACCGCCGGCTACCACGGATAAGTCAAGTGTCATAGGAAGAATCAGTTCATCATATGAGGATCTCTTAGTTAAATATGGGCTTCCAGTCAGAGATCACGTTCATCTCACATCAAAACATATGCAGGATGAGAGAGAAAAAAAGGAAAAGGAGGAAATTGAAACTCACCATTCGCCAAAAACAATAAAACATGGAATCAACAAAACTCTGGCATCCAAAGAGAAAAGCTTGGATAACACACAAACACATCCAGATGACACAAAACAAACACCCATTCAGCAGGAATCCATTACAAGTCATCCTTTAAAAGAGAATGAGAGCAAAATCAAGCAAGCACAACATGATATCCCTTCAATAACTTGTTCCAACAACATGGCTGAAAAGCAACAGATTAAAGGAAACGATATACCAAAACTTGTTCATTCTACAAGAGATGCCACCCTAATGGCAAAAGATTTAGAAAATGTTGAACAACAAGATCAAGATACTCAAAATATTGACCCATCAAAGCAAAGTAGGAGAAATGATATTCAGTCAAAGGAAAAGAAAGTTGAAGAGCAAATGAGAAACACTGAGAAAACGCAAAGTCTGAGGATGATAGGAAACATTATTGATGATGCATCTAATTCTAGAAAGTCCCCAAAGAAACCTGAGAATGCATCCCTGACTGCTAAACAACCTGCAATAATGGGTGAATCAAGAAGAGCAACACATACTGAAGTTGTAAAGGCACCCATTTCTAACGCATCCATGGCAAAGGATACAGTCACAGAAAGTACATTTACTGGATGGACAATACCTAAAAAGAAGCCTCAAATGGTGGAAGGTGAAGACAAAATGTTTAATCATACTGATACATTTATGCCGCAAAACAATACAATAAATGGAGGAGAAACATTTAACTTAAAAGTTCAGAAAACTATACATGAGTCAAAACAAGAGGATTCTATAATAGCTATGAAACAAGAGTCTGTCTCAAACAAAGATGCCCAAGCTCTGCAAAAGAATGGAAAGGGGGATTTGGGGGAGAAGAGGGCACAAGAAAAGTTACAAGTTGAATTTAAAACGGGTAATGAAATTACAGACAGGATGAAGATGGTTTTAAAAGATGGCGCTGCCCCAGATGTTAATAATTATAAGGATAAAGTTAGCAGTATTGGTGAGGATGTGTGTTATGTTGTAAAACAAGACCAGGCCTCTTTTGAAGTCCCAAAAAATAACTTAGAGGACATAAAAGTGTCTACAGAGGAAGTATCATCAAACAAAGAATTCATGGCAGGCCACAAAAACCAACATGAAGTGATAAAGAGGGAACATTTGAAAGGAAAGAAAGCAGTCGTGACTGACCGTGTGGGTGAAAAAGACTTTACAGAGCAAAAGACGTTACCATTGAAGACCCTTACAGCCCAAAATGAACCCAAAACCGTGGATAAATTGAATGGTACCAGTGAAACGACACCAAAACATACATATGATGTTGGAAAAGAAATCACACCACCTAAGAAAAATGGTCCAAGTGAATCAGAAAAGACCAGTCAAGGACCAGTTCGGAAACAAGAGATAAATATCTATGATAATAAACAACCTACACTGAACAGTGACAAAAGAAAGAAAGAAGACCCTGTATTAAGTCTGAGTGGACAAAATAATGGTGATTTGAAAGTTAATGAAAAGAGAAACAGTCTCAGAGGGAAGAAAGAAAGAAATGTTGAAGCTACGGAGACAAAACAGGCTGAATGGACTAATACAAACCAGTCTCAGCCAGGGAGAAGTTTTGTCCCCGAAACAAAAGGAAGCGCAAGTTATGAACAAGAGAATTCTCAGTTAAATCAACAGAACACAAGTAAAGAAGGTATATTATCCAAATCAGAGGCTACACAAAGGAACAACAACAAGGGGACTAGACCAGAAATATCTGCTATCGTAGACTATGCTAGATTAAAAGTTATCTCTGCTGAAGATGATACAAAAGAGCATGATGTATTCCCCAAACTAGAGTTCTATGATCAGTCAGTTTTAAGAATTCATAAAGATTCACATGTAAATGTGGCAGATACAGGGGGAGAGTCTAAAAGAGAGATCATTTCAAGGGAGAAATCGCAATTGAAAAAACAAACAGTTAAAGAGACCTTTTCACAAAATGACAATCAATTGAATCCCAGCATGAGTACAGCTCAAGCAAAACCTATATCACTGGTAGCTTCAGGTTCACAAGGTGGAGCCACATCAATGGGCACTCAACTGAGGGCTTTAACAAACCATAAGGAATCAATCACTAAACCAGCTTTCATGGAGCATCCAAATAGAGGAGAAATAAATAAATTGTATCAACCCAAAAATCCCCAAGGTACAAATACTGTACCATTACAAGCCGAAGGTACAATAAGCAGATCAAGACAACTGACAACTGAAAAGGGCAATATTTCTCATTCTGGAAGACAAGAATCCCTTGCAAACTTGCCTTCGTCAAGCACTGTAAAACTGGTAGACAACCAAATAAATATGACATCACCACCTGGAGAAGAAATGGAAGAACTACAATATTACACAATAAATGCTCTTGATACTGAACTAAAGCCAAAGGAAACAAATGAACCACCTCCTCCAAGTTTCAAAATGTCTCAAAACAAAGACCCAGATGAAAAATCAGAGGAAGAGAAAAAGGAAGATAGACTGTTTTTGCAGAGTCCAACAGACTATGGTAAAGTTCACGCGACAGGACCGCGATCCAACTCTTCTTCTCCAGCGATGGGCAAACCCATCATGTTCAGAGTGAAGGATAATACCATGAGAACGTCTTCTGTGACCAAAACCGTCAAACCATGCTTTCACAGGTCATGTGATGACTTCAGAGTTGGCTCACCAAAGGAACACTTGAGCGGTTCAGAGAAAGAAGATGAAATTCTCCCCAAACAGTCTGCTAACCCTCCACATGAACCAGCTATTGCTGCCCATCGGCCCCATAAAGTAAAAGAGACACTACACAACAACTTGTCCTTATCAGAATACACAACAAAACAATCAAAGAGCCATCAGAGAAGAAGCCAACTTTTTGATGAAGAAGAAACTCATTCTGTCATCAGCACAATGTCAGAGGATATGGACAACTGTACAGCGAGCCTCACAGATTTGGCTAACATACGTTTGGCCTTCATGCCCAAGAATGAAACCTACAGAGACAACTACCAAAGGCCTGCATCTGCCTGCTATGAACGACCAGAGTCAGCCTGCTATGAAAGGCCAGAATCAGCCTGTAGTGATATGAGGCCACTGGGTAAACCTCCAACGGTGCCCCCCAAATCTGAAAAAGCTCTTCGACGAGCACAAAGACTCGCAACGAGGCGTATGAAAAAGGCAGAGACCCCCAAGATGCCGCCTGAAAACCAAGAACAGCTAGAGTCCAAATCAATCAGAGATGTCGCCGAAATGCCCTCTTCACCTTCAGACATGCTGTCAACACATCCAGGGGTACAAGCCTCACCTCCTCTTTCACAGTATGACATTCAGCCAAATTACACCCACCCAACACACAGTATAGTTGCCCAACCTTTCCCCATGACACAGAGAAAGCTTTTGCAAGACCCAAACTCAGGGCAGTACTTTATGTTGGACGTACCATTATCGGTTAAGAAAAAGACATTTTATGACCCAGAAACTGGTAAATACGTACAGTTGAATGTCCGTCAGAGGTCTCAAGGTGCTCTAACGCCGCCAGCATCGGTGGAGATGTTAAACGCTCCCTACATGCTGTATCGTGGGTTTCTGCCAATGGCTGCGTCTTCATTACCACCCTTGAGGTCATCGTCTGAAATGTCAACACCGGCTGCGTTAACAGACGAACAGGATATGCTTGAGACAGGTAGCGAACTGTGGAGACAGAATGATTATCCGCAGAGTGCGGAAAACAGCATTAACACCAATGAAAGACACACAGATATTATAACTATGAGTGAATTAGAGGACTTTGCAATGGAGAGCACGTGACGAGTAAAGTTGTTTAGATATTAGGTAAATACTTTTTAAATTTGTACACAAATCTACAGTTACATGACTGTATATCTAAGCTATTTAACTGTGACTTTTAAATAAGTTAAAAAAGTTCTTAAAACTGTTTTTGATTTGTATTTAAGGATTGCTGTTAAACTGTGTTTTGTAGCTGAGGTAATCGGAAAGAGCCCGGGCAGGGGCTCTTTATTGTCAGAAAAAGTCAAGGGAAGAACTGTGAAGCATTCCAATTAATTATGTTAAGCTAAACATTATTTTGCAGTGTACTTGTTTATAATATAACAAAGACCATGCCCACTGAGCACACAGTACATTCAAGGGAAGTACATTTCTGAAGTTACTACAGCCTCAACCTCAGACCCAAGCAGAACCTTCACTGATCATTTTGTTTTAAATCAGATTTTCCAAACGGCCCACAATATGCATGAAAATTGTACACTATGAAGTTTTGACAGTTTAAAACTAAATACTTGTGCCATAAAGTGCCAACTTTTCCCTTGATGTGCTTTGGCAGGTTGCATATTAGTGGTCTGTCTTTACCTTGCCATGGTTGATGATGTATGAGTATGACTATGAAATAATTGCCTTATAAACAACTAGCAATGTACTACTTTTACAGTCTTTCAGAAGCTCATTACATCATCATTAAAGAAAGATTTGAAATCAAAATGTTGTGCCTGGCTGCTGTGTCCTCATACAGAACCCATTGAAAAGATAATGCATTAAAAAATGCAGGTATTATCTGATGTAACAAACTTGATGAGAATGAGCTTCATTGCTCTCTTTACCTCATTCCTGTGGCTCTACAACAGACTGATATATTTGTGGGTTTGAGTGATTTCAGTATCTGCACAATAGACCACTCTAGTGGACATAGGGTGTATTGCACTTTGTATGTACAAACTGTGTTCTCTAGTAAATCAATCAGTTATATATTACAAAATATCTCTAAACATATCTATTTGTCTAATGCTTCTTAAGAAATATGGTTGATAATTATTTATTTATTATTATTTATCTTTTACGTTCTGTGAAACAGCACTTCCAGTGGGCATAATAAATATTCAGCACCAACCAAGTAAGAAAATCTTTGAGCGTCATCAGATCCATTAACAATATTTCTGTCTTATCTTTCTCATACTTATTGATCTCTTTTTTTACATAAGTGCGGGCAGCTGTGATAACTGCACAGATGTTGACCGTATCTTGACCTATGCAGGAAGCCCATATCTCAAACGACTGGAGCACCAGAGTTTGGATATGACTTCACTGACAATGTATCATTAATGCAACAAAAGAACTCATTAACTTCATTCAAACAGAATTTGAAACAAATGATTTGTGTCATTATTTAGTTTAGTTTAGGGTTTTTAAGGCTTGCTTGGCCTCTCTCCAGTTAATTTGATGTAACAATGCTTCTCATAATAGAATGAATTACTGCACTGAATAATCAATAATCCACGTGCAATGAATGTTACGAACAATCTTCTAAAAATATTACTACAATAACTCTAAATTACTTAAAACCATCACAGGCTATTTGTTTTTCTGTTTGCTTGCTGTGCGAGAATTCATTTTGGAAAAGAAAAAAAGATTAACAACAGCAACAGTGTCTAAATTGATTTTTCCCCTGAGTTGGGTTTTCTCAAAGTGGAGACATCTTTATCAGCCGTTGCAATGTGCAATTACAATATGATTTCTATTGGCTGAGAGAAGCATACAGAGGATTACAGGTCATATATGAGCAGCAAACATGTTTTAGGTTTAGATACAAGAAAACTGTGATCGCTATAAAACCAACATCTTGCCTGGTTTTCACGAGTTCACATTTTCATATAATCATTGCAAGGCTTGTTGTTCATGATGGAGATTATTAAACCCAATTTCAAAATTCCCCATGGTCTACTTAACTAATAAAAAAATACATAATATTTCATCAAATAATATATTTAATACAACATCATTTGCACTTCAATCCACAGGATTAGATGAACACACTCCTCAACTTCTTCCACGAATGCCCAAATGTAATATTTGAATAATTAATTGCTCAATTGACCAATAAAAAAAAAATAGTATTAAGAGTTAAAGATTCGTGTCATTTAAAATGCACAGTTTTTCTGTTCTGGGAAAATAGAGTAAAAATATGAATGACTCATCCTGAACGTCCAATCAAAAGCTGTCTAGAATGAGCATGCCCCGCCCCTAATACCACCTACTTCTGAAGAGCTATGTCCATGGCGGGCATGTAAACAAATAGTGTTTATTAAAAATAGGGGAAATTAAGCCCTTCAACATAGAATACAATAGAAAATATATTAACACAGCTAAGAAAAACTGTAGGCTACTCATCAAGTACATTTCTGTATAATTATTTATGTCAAAAGATTGAACAGCTTTTTGAGCATTTTAAAACATTTAGATTATGTATGCAGGCATATTAGCACATTACTAATTATCAACTTAATACTTATAATCTTAAATACATGATTAGACTTAATATTTTATGTAAACATTTATATTTAAATCTCTACGTAAAATATTAAGCTTAAATGTAGACATTAATACTTATCTTACAATCAGATTGGTGAAAACGTGTCCGTCATTTAGCCATCAGCCTTCACGTCAAGCAGAATGCTGGGAGAAATCTCGACAGTGATCGATCTAGAGGGCGCTGTGAAGACAGAATTCAGCAGCACTTTGTCTTTACCTTTTTAGACCTCTTGCATAGGCCTATGTTTTGTGAGCTGGACCAGGTAATCTTTTTGTTTGAGCTAAGATAAAGATATAAATGTAAAAATCAGTCAAATATGTGTGCTCCGCAAGCATTCTGTTGATTTCTAGAAATCGTCATACGTAAGACTTTACTGGTGTCACGTGATCTTAGCTGCTTTTTCGTCACTTTGGGTAGGCCTAACTACATTTTTTAGCGCGGCTTCTGATTTAATTTTTAAATTTAGACTTATTATGAGATGTAATATTTATTTAATATTTGCTATTTAACAAATTATCTATAATAATATTCTAGATGTTATAGCCTATAGTTAATCCAAAATTTATAAAATCATTAAAAATGGCACAACCAATTTGAACCTTGTTCTTAAGTTAAGTATGGAGAACATGTATTATTTTCAGTATATTTTGTTGTAGATTCAGTAAATTCTTTCATCTGTTTATTATGAGATATGATATGAGTGTCACTTATCATGTTTAATAGGAATTCTGCTTATTATATGGAAAGATGCTGTCACACTAGCTAATTAATATTGCCTGTTCATACTTAACCTTATTTGTATACATTAAAATATTCTCATTTTCAGTTATTGTCATATTGTCACACATTTCGAGCAAAGCGTATATTATTTTGTCACCATAAAACACAAATGGCATTCTGCACTGTTTCATCAGGCAGGACTTTTGACATTATCTGGCTCTGCTTTGTCACCAGGGTGTCACATCATGAATAATTAAATCACTACTTTGTGATAATACATAATTCAACATCAATTATTAATGCTAATGTGCTTGCAGTTTACTCAATTGTGTTATTGACTATCAAAGTAATTTCCTGAAAATCCTCAAGGACAAGAATTTAATCAGTCCAGCCCCTTTTCAAAGGTAGCACTGTTAAATGTTCTTAATCTAAGTACCTTTTTTTCCAATATTGCTGCTATGTTTCTTTGAAAACAGGTACTCGCATTTCCTTTTAATACCAATTTTATGGTTCATATGCTCATAAATGACTATTCCTCGTTCACTATCATATAATTGCACTGTTCTAAAATAGTGTGGTTTTGTTTGTTTTTTTGCTATAAAAGTAATTAACAAAAATAATTCAAGCGGCATGACTAAGACTCTTAAAAACCAAGTGACAACTAAGCCTTGTTGTATATCCAGTGCATAATGTCATAATTAGCACCTATCACATCTTTGTCATCATGGGAAGCATGTAAAATAGCTATGTGATATGAGAAAGTCACAATGTACTTTAAAGTAAATAAATAATAAGACCAACCGCTGCTTCCATTTTTGCAGCCCTACCGCTTGAGAACTAATTAATAATTGATCATAGCCAGATGGTGTGAGCAATAGGCAACAGGAGATGTACATGATTGCCTACATGTTTAATTGTTTTACAGAACATGTCAAAACAGGACCAGTGTGTGGACTCTTGCAGTCTATCACGGACGTACAGATGTGATTACAAGAGAGGTGTCAGTTGTCATCGCATCAGCATGAGTAAGAGTTACCCGGATCATATCATAAAACATGACAAACCACTTAATATACAGTTCTGTCCTTGATATTATCTTACATATATTATTTCACATTAGTACATTTATATTTCAGCATGGCATATATCTTGACACAATGCAGACTGTCTATCATCACCTGACTTCACAGTACACAAGTCAAACATCAAAGTGGATTGTGAAAAATTAAATGTTCACATTAGCAACCAGGGAGTTTTCAGTTTGCCACAGAGCATGTTCAAAAGTCATTCCGCCACTGAAACCGAATTGCAGCGCCAGGCGCCCGCGTAGACCCGCACAGGGCAAAACAACGTCAAGAATCATGAGTAAAAGTGAACGAGAAGAGGAAAAATTACAATTGAATTATTAGTTTGACACATACAAACACACAAAATGCACAATAAGGGATTGCACTTAACACCGTCCTGTCCAGGGTATGTCAGTGCTCTCAAAAAAGAGGCAGCAGGCATTCAATGTTTGATTATAAATCCTTCATCCAAAGTGTGTCCTCCAATAAGGAAAAAACAACAACAACCAAGATTCCCTCATTTCTTATCTGGACCCTCCTTTTGGCAGTGCAGATGCTTGTCTGGAGTTCTTCTTAACGATGTGATCTTAGAGGTGCCGGAGGCAGGACTGGAATCGCTTCCTCCTGCCGAAACAGTGCTTTGTCCCAGACCGACCCCTGGACCTGTTGGAGACCCGGCTCCCAGCAGGTTAGCTGACTGAAGAACGGCCTCTGAATGTTCCCTGGCCTTCATGCGCAGGGCTGCGACACTGGCTGTCCGATTACTCTGGCATCCATATGGTGGCAGGAAGGAGAGGCCCATTGGGTCAGGTACACAGCAGGAACACAATGGACTTCCTAATGAGGCAGACCGGAATAGTGTGTCATAATGGGGCCTTTATCATTTAAAATATGTTTTATTTCACACTGCATATATATATATAAATAACAATTTAATGGTAGATTACAGTTCTGACTAAATCTCTATCTATCTTTCTAACTATCTAGTCAACAACACAGACTGTTGCATTTTCACCCACATCAGTTGCAGAAAAAAAAAGTAATAAAAATAAAAACTATCTTATACATTTGTGCATGTTTTCATGATGACATCTAGTAGATCCTGGATCTTACCTTTTAAAGTTGCCACTTGTGACAGGGCTTGTGCATAAGTGGCTGTGTTCAGCAGAGTCCCTGGCAGACAAGATGGGAAAAAAGGTCCACCTGAACCCACCACTCTGTTAATACTGTGCATAAAGGCAAGAATTTGGCATTACATCTCTTTTGAAAAGCAAACAAATATCGTTTGTAAACGTCACATTTGATTAGATGATCTACACACTTCTGCTGTAGTTCCATTGGTTCTTTCTTATTTCTGCCATGGTCAACAGGAGACTGGTTGAGGTTTCTTGCAGGAGGTGCACCTTCACTCATTTGCTCTTTGCCTCCCTCCTGGTCCGAAGTTCCTCTCTCCGTTTTTCTCCACTTTGCCCTCCGGTTTTGAAACCACACCTAAAGAGAAAGAGAGAGAGAAAAAAACAATGAATAACATTTTCCTCTTTTAGTTTGATTAAAAAAATGCTAACTCTGTTGTCATTCTTACTCACTTTCATGTAATTTCAAACCTACATATTTCTTCTGCAGAAAAGATTCTGCTTCACACTGCTTTTGTGTTCAAAAAAAGAAAAAAAGTGTAGCATGAGGGTGAATAAATGATGACAAAATGTTCCTTTTTTGGTAAGCTATCCCTTTAATCGCCTCTCTTAAAACACATTCATATTAATTGTTAGCTGCATACATTTTAAAAATGATTATTTTCATACAATGCACATTTCTGAAATGTGCCGCAGGATCTAACAAGCCAGTGACTTATGTCAAACTTCACGAACACAACTGCTGAGCATATGCAGTGAAGTTCTTGTATGTTAATTGAATGAAGGTCATTGCCTATAACAACATTTAATTGAGCAATTTTTCATTATCATTTTTTAATGACTTCCTACTGACAGTCTCCCTGCTTCTGAGAGAGAACCATGATGAAGTCGTTTATTTCTCTATTTAGTGATTGTTTGACAACATCAGATTCGATTAAGTCTGTGCTCTCTAACGCATTAATCATATTTGAATGGGAAAGGTTGCATAATGCAGCCATATCTCCACCGCCTGGCCAGCATTGTGCAAAGGTACAATGATGTGAACAAACAAAACACCACACACATATAGCCGGCTCTCTCCACATAATATGACACAACAGTTTACTGGCAGGACAACAATATGCACAATGTAATTGTGGCAACATTATCTCACCCTTGCACCTTCCAGCTAGAAGTCATGATCCCCCAGCACTGAATGCTCTATAATTGCACCATTAATCTCAATTTGCAGTTTGTTCTTAATGCAGCACAAGCCAATTGACACTTTAAAAACGGTGGGCGCCCACTATAGCTACTACAACAAAACAGAAAATTTATTTCCTAATAATAATGTAAGTTTAATATCCCTGCATGCTGCGACCGATTCATGTTCAGATTTAATAATAGGAATCGGGTAATCCGATTAGAGAGAAATAATTTGTTTACAATCCCTAATTTACAGCAGCGAATTCCATTATCGCGTCGCAGTCATTGGTTTTAAGCGATAGTAAGATGACCCTGGGGAACAAAAGGGAAACTATTATATTTCCTACAATTAGATCTGAGCTCAGAAGGAAACCCAAAAGCAAATCTGGAATGCAGGAAATTACATACAGACACATTGAATGTAATTACACATGGCCAACTTGATATTACCGCGGATGTTTTGCAAGGCCTCAGAATATGAAATCGAAGGTTTCAGGTGCGCGAGCGGTTTATAACCTAGAATCATCGTTCTCGGGACGTTTGTCTTGTTCAAAAAGCACTGCAACCTCTCTCCATTTGCTGAAACGCGGAAATGGCAGTGCATCTAAGCAATTTTTATACCTTAGAGACGAGGGCAAATTAGTGTAGAACATTACCACTAGTTAATTATGAATGACCGATTAATCAACCTAATCTAATATTCCACATTATGTTGATGTTATTAAAGCGCATCACGGAAATGACAGAGTGGCTTCATTTACTTTCTTTGGCCAAAGGTGCTCTGAGCGCTTTACGTGATGTATTTCTCGTAAATCTCTGGATCAGGTCAGTTGTGGAAAGTGTCTCACCTGAACACGAGCCTCTGTTAAGTTGATTTTCATCGCCAGCTCTTCTCTCGTAAACACGTCTGGATAGTGGGTCTGTGCAAAAACCGCCTCCAAAGCCTCCAACTGTGTGTGAAACATTTTTATTTGGCCTTATTGCTTGAATGCATGCTTCATAATTCAGAAAGAAATATCTGCTTTTCTTTACGTTCGCTGAGAATGCCTTCCATGGGTAAAACACGGATAAAACTAACCAAAATTGTTAAACTGGTGTCTTAAAATTTTAAGTAAAATTAAAGTTATTAAAGTGGTTAAAACTTTGTACTTACTGAATAAAAGGACAGGAATCATTGCGACAATTTAAATGGATAAAAACAAAGATGTTGCTCTAATGAATTTTTTTTTTTTTTACATTAGCTATAGGCCTAGGCTACGCTCTTCGGCCTTTTTCTCGTCTTACATTTTTCCATTGTCATGCAACCTTGGTAGGCTAAGCATAAATAAGCAAATGCTCTACTTGTTTGCTTTAGTATTAAAATAAGTTTACTTCCAAAAGATTATGTATTTGTCATATTAATGTAGCCCTATGTTTACGTGCATTTACTTTACACGCGGAATGCCTAGTAAAAAAAGGACTTTATAAAGCAATATTATAATGCAAATAAGTATCAGGACAGTGGGATGTTTTGCTCCTCACTAACCTGTTGTAAAGTGAAGGTTGTCCTGTTTCTGCGTTGTTTTCTGCGCAGAAAACCGTCATCGAAGTCTCCAGAGGCGTGATTCCCAAACCCATTTGTGTTCACTGTGTAAAAGAGTAACGCGACACTATTAAAATATTATATTTCTGGTATATATATAAATGCATTTTCTCATAGCCCTAAAAAATAAGGAAAATATGATTTCCCTCATTTGCCTAATTCACGGGGAACCGTTAAATCCTTGTAATCTGCTTGAGACCTGAATGATCACTTTACACAATGAGAAACCATGACCAGCAAAATGCCAGTTGAAAAGCATGACATCTAACATCTGTTCTCAGACAGACTGCAACAAAAAGTCTCAGCTGGGCGGCTGTCAAGCTCTCGGTCACAACATTAAACACAATAAAGCCATAAAACAAAACACAAACATGGGGAGATTATAAGCCATCTTTGATCGCGTAATATAATGCATAATATAAAGATTTAAATTATAGACGACGAAAAAGGTATTTCATACAGGCCTTTATATTTAAGATTACAAAGTTAAAATTTTACATAAAACTCAATTCGTACAGAAGAAATGAAGCATAGCCTACTTACATGTATTGGTCCTGCAGCACTCTCCTTCTAACTGTGGAGGACAGTGAAAGTAAAACATGTTTCCCGGTGTTTTGCGAGTAGAGAGAATATTTCTCTCTGCATATAAAAAAAAATGGCCAAACGTCAATAGTATAGCCTGTTCTCCAACTATTACCGCGACTTAAAAAATAACTTTAAACAACACTAATACTTCTCTGCAACCGATTTGAAGTGCATAAAGTAAAAAAAAAAAAAGCATCTGTACCAATAGATGGTCTTGATGCAATCGCGATTCTCGTGTCTCCTGCTCAACCTCAGCAGAGCAATCGCACTCCCACAGTCAATCACTGAGCGCTCCAGTTTATCCGCTCTCGCGCACACAAGGAGGGAGTGACCAGATGTCTTAGTGACTGTTTAGAGCATGACAACACTCGCCTTTATAATCTCACGCGTAATTGCAATGAATCAGATTTTCGTTTTCAGGACATTTGGATAGGTTCTCCGCGCCCAACCGGATTGCGCACGTGGTGGTAAACGTCAAAAACCTCCAAGGCATTAGACTATACTACGAAAGTGTAACTTTAGCTCGACGCATGCATGCATATTCCCAAATCACGAACACACGTGCACAAAGCACGATGCACTTTTTTTTTTTTTTTTTTTACACAGTTGCTTTTTATATTAAAAATCTAGATGACTGTTTTTGAATTTAAAATTGGCTGTCAGACCAGTAATTGCTCATTATATGGGTTAGGGGTCCACTTTATACGAGAATCCACTGGCTGCGCGCTCGCAGGTCCAAATTTTGATTTTGTTCACAGCAAGGGGTCCAAGGATTTATTTCCCACTCTCGCGTAAATGATATGCAGCGGGACCCTTTCAATTACTTTTAAAACGCACGCGGGACGCCGCGCGCAGACACCGCCGCTCCTCTGCTGCTGGAAATGAGGCTCCGAGTAGCAGCTGAAATTTTGAAGTGCAGGACGGTATTGGATGAAATCACATAAACGGCAAAAAAGCAAGTGTAATGGTGCATAATTGGTTCTCTAATAGCATTACACAAGGATAATAGCCTGTTATGGCCCCCTGCACTATTAAGTGCTTCCCTGGCGTAGAACGTTTATGATATTAAGAGGGGAATATAATGATATTTTAGTTATTAAATGCGTGTAATTAATTTATGCACTGCTGAAAATAAAGTTGGTGTTATCGTCAAAATGCATCGGAAACTGGGGGACGAGCTCTGTATAACTTCCTGACATTTGTATTATTATTATACGAAACGGAGATATATTTAGATTGAGCAAACCAATAGATCAAGTGATTTCTACGATCTTGAGAGGCTGAATGGGAGAGATGAGAGTGAGTGTATTACAGCAGTATATGTGCCAGCTGAAATGAGTGTCATAAAGCGCTGTCTTTAGAGTGCATGTGCTAGTGAACAATTGCTGTTTTTAATTTTTAACTAACAGAATAATTGTGTGCGCACGAGGCCTCGTAAGAAAATAAAAGAAAAAGAAAAACTTTCAGCACCATGGTCAGCGACAGGACTGCTCGCGCACAAATACCTACCATTAAAAAAAAGACAACTTTTGGTTAATAGACTACAAACGAATAAGTAAAATACTATTATTCTGAGCCCATGCATTAAAGACTACATAAACGAATAAAGTTTTAATGAGGCCGGAAACAGAGCATTGTATAAATTCATAAACTCAATCTGTTGTTTTCTTTTATATTGTTTCAAACAAGCATTTTCAGTTAGTTCTTTTAATGATTCATTCGCTCTAGTTCGAAGAGAAAAGTATTTACACAAAAAAACACAATTTAATTATTATTTTTTATTTAAATTTTTTTTACAATTGAAGAGGTCGGTTTGTTTTTCATTGGTTGTGTACTAAATCGCGCTGACAAACAATATAAGACGAACTCTAATTTCTGACACATTAACTTACAAGAAATAAAACCCTGTCCCTGAGAGCCCATGGCATTGTGATTAATGTGCAACAACAGAAAAATCATTGTTCTTTTCAAAATGAGCTCAGATAAGCCCTTGTGTGGTGGTGCATCTTCCGGCTCATCATCTAGTGATGCATTAAATTTCCTAGATCATATTAATAAAACGTACTAAGGAGTTGATGTAAAGGATGATGTTTATTAGGTAACTTTTAATGAATACATTTAATTGTTCAAACGTATAACAGTATTCCCTAAACTCCATCACTGGCTTTACACATTGCAATTACATTAAATCTCATTTGTTCCCAATGAACAAACATTAAGTGGGAGGTAGAGGTATACTCTCAAGACATTAAATAATGTTGGCTATAACTTTAAAAGCCACCTATACTCACTAAAACGTCATGTAAACAATTTGGCACCAAGCACCTTTAGGGTGGAAGCACTATATAAATGTACATTTTCCATTATTAAAAAAAGATTACAATAGTATTACAATGGTATTGCAATAGTATTATAATATAGTACAGCAAAACAAATACTGGTCTCATCAATAGTTATCTGACCAACACAGTTTTAAGGAAATTTCCAAGTTCAAGTAATTTCCAGGAATTTTACAAAAGCAAAGAAAAAACAGCAAGCAATAAAAATGACAATTCTTTTCATACAATAGGAGTGTTTTACAATAATAGGGCCAATACAATTATTTTTTTGTACTTTTTATGGCCAACCTGGAAAGTTCTGGAAAGTTTATTGAAATGTGCATTTGCACATTTCATAATCTTTTAATATGCTCCGCTCCGTTTACCTGAAGTCAGCTTTAAGCTTCCACATCCCTTCCTGCCCGGAAAGTCTGTGGAACTCACAAATATTTCTCAGCAGTTCTCTGAACACTGGTGTTTGTGTGGAAGTGAGTCTTGGGGTGAAGTACTCCAGGATCTCCTTGGTGCTCGCCTGGCCATCCACCTGAGCTTGGAAGGCCACAAAGTTCCTCAGGTCGACCAGAAGCTCATCGTGTTCAGTAGGAGTCACATGCACGGCGGCAGACTGAGTCTCTCTCTCTTCCTCTTCCTCATCCTCTTGTCTTTGTGGTTGATTGAGGTGATTCCTGGCTCTCATTTTAGCGAGAAGAGAGGATGAGGAGAGAGAAGCGGATTCCTCCTGTGCTCCATCACCGCTGAAGTGAGCAGCAGATCCTGGCTTCTTTACCACTGACTTCTTTATAATAGCTGCATCCTATATTAAAAAAAAACTTGCTTAACATCATTTATTATTTTATTGGGGGTTCACAGGATATTGTACCCATATAGACGTACCTTGCATTTCTCTGCTGCTTTTCCCGTTGTTCCAGATGACTGAGAAAGAAGTGAGTTTTTCTTCTGTCCAAACCTTCTCCTAAGAGAAAAAATTATGTTAAAACAGCCTTATTTTATCATTGACATTTTATAATATTACAAGACACACAATATTGTTTACTTGTTTACTTATAAAATTAAAGGGTCAGTTTACCCAAACATGAAAATTCTGTCATGGATTACTCACCCTCATGTCGTTCCAAACCTGTAAGACATTTGTTCATTTTCTGAACACAAATGAAGATCTTTTTGAATGAAATCAGAGAGCTTTCTGTCCCTCCATTGACAGTCTACGCAACTACCACTTTCAAGCCCCAGAAAGGTAGTAAAATCATCATAAAAGTAATCCATGTGACTCCAGTGGTTTAACCTCAATTTTATGAAGTGACGAGAGTTTTGTTTGCGCAAAAAAACCCAACAGAAGTACTTTATTTACAAAATATAATCTTCAACGCACGTTCACGCAACAGCGTCTGCTCTCACATCAACACAACATATAAGCGTCGTGGCATATATTCATTTGTGTTCCGAAGATGAATGAAAGTCTTACGGGTTTGGAACGACATGAGGGTGAGTAATTATTGACAATTTAAATTTTGGGGTAAAATAACCCTTTAAAGGAGACGTACTTGACTGGAGATGGGGTTGCTGTCGCAGACCCTCTTGAGAAAGGCAGCCTGCAGTTTTGCCTGGAGACCTTCAGAGCTCTCAGCGCATCCTTCGCAACCCTATTGGCCTCAGCTTCCACAAGTACATAGTCAGGGTTCGATGACTCCATGATGCTGTCATGCTTCATGACACTGTGTATCCCTGATTTTTTAAAGAGTTTGGCTAGAACATAATCGTCACTCTTTTTCTCATTTTTTCTCTCCTCCTCCTCTTCCTCTTTTGTGTATCTCTTTTTCTTCACCAGGTGAGAAATACGGCAGCCCTCAAACCTGACATCCTCAGAATGCTTGCGTTTTTTATGCTTACGCTTGGGTCCGTCTGAGGGTAACGTGTCCTTTTCTGGCATTTCACAGTGCTTTTTCTTCTCTCTGTGCTTTTGAGGGCTGTTCGTAGAAGAAAGATCTTTACTAGTGCTGTTTGTCAAACGGTCAGCAATGGAATGAGGTTCAAGGTTATTGTTCGGTGGCCCAGAAGCACTGTTGTTTGAGAGACCGTTGACTGAGGTAGCGTTTCTGTTTCCTGATAGCGATGTGGAATCTTGGTCTTCAACGCAAAATGCAGATGAATGAGACTGTGATGGTCTCAAGGTCCCCTGAGATGGACGAGTGGTCTTGTGTTTTTTTGGAGCCTGCACATCTGATCCTGTGCCTATGAAATAATAACAAATACAACACAATTCAAAAGAGTTCTGTACTGTATCTACAAATGGACATCTTTATATCTTATTTACCCCTGAAAGCTGCATTGTAGTACTTTAAGGGTTCATATTATTACTCTAAGTTAATAATATACACCTTTTTCGAGTAGATAAGGTACAAAGTTGTCCCTTTAAGGGTACCGTCTTTGCATTGTACCAAACATTGTTTAGATTCTGTTTACATTGCCTGATTTTAACACATCTCCTCTTTGTCACCTCAGCCAAATGAACAGAGCTGTTCTTGCAAAGAAAATATGCTCAAATGGTTAACATATCCATGAATTACCTGCAAATATTGCACTGGTTTCTGTTCCCTGGGAGCCGTCAGGATTGCTCAGCGTGAAAAGTTCATAAATGTCGTTAGACTTGAAAAAACGTCTCTGCTTAGGATCTTTTAGCACTCGGTTGGTGAGAAACTGTTTGAAGATTTGTCTATAGAAAGAGACAAGAAATACTGTAGTTGTTTTTTAATCGCCATTAAGATACACTCTAGCCCCACATTTCCTGAATTATTTCCTTTATAGCCTAAACACTGATATGCCAAAATCTCACCCTGCTGGATGGTTTATCAGTTTAACAAATGCAGGTTAGTTTGAAATTGCAAAATTAATATGCCAACAATCCCACTCTTCGCGGTGTTTCGAAATTCCCATTGCCTCCCTACAAATAACCCAGTAGTCTACGACAGCCTTTAGCGACCAATTAGCGAATTTGTGTTGATATCTAATTAAAAAAATAATGCATTTCAATTACTGTCTATTGAGCTCCTGCAGACAGAAGTAGGATATTATGGATTGTAATAGTCCTCCTCACCATTACCAGCTCCATCTCAATGCCCAGTCCCAGGAAACTAACCTGTGGTAAATCTTCTCCTCAATAGTTCCAGCTGTCAGCAGCCTGTAAACCGTCACCTGCTGTTTCTGCCCGATCCTCCAGGCACGCTCACGAGCCTACAGGAAGAGGTCAATAGTTCAGATCATTACCGATCAACGGTGCATGCTACAAGCTGAACATTTTGCATCAGGTACAGCAAGAACATGCGTTTTGGATGTGAAATACAGCTTTGGCAGACCTGAGTGTCTGTGCTAGGGTTCCAGTCTGGGTCGTAGATTACAACCCGATTTGCTCCAGTCAGATTGACTCCCAAACCTCCAACTCTTGTTGTCAGGAGAAAGACGAAGATGTCCTTGTTCTGTAAAAAGGGGGGAAAACAACTGAATGGATTAATAAATTGGTTCAAAAGCAACGTTACCATCACAGAGAGCATAAAACACGCCCTGCTATCCCATATTTACCTGGTTGAACTGAGCAATGAGAGGCTGTCTGGACCCAATGGTAGTGGTGCCATCCATTTTGAGATAGGAGAAGCCATTCTCCCTCACGAACACCTCTAAGATCTCCAGCATCTGTGTGTGTGTGGGAGAAAGGGTTTCAGACAGAGCATAAAGAACAGGATTAGTGCTAATAGGATTAAGTGAGATTAATATTACATGTACAGAAGTACCAACTGTGTGGGTTTTAGGTTCTCTCTGAAGCCAAATCTCATTTCTATTGAACAAAGACAGCTGGGTCCTGACAGACACCCTACAATGCAATAAGATCTCCTAATGAATTCTATTAGAGGGCAAAATGACATAATAACTTTATTGGTCCTTTAGTGGTTCTGCTGGAGATGGTGAGAGTGCAGCTTATCCATCAATACTGTGGGTTTATTCGCACTCCTTTACTTCAGCGACGGCCTGATGGATCTATTTATGTGAATTTGGCTGAAATCACCCAATCACATCTTTGCTGTTGTGCATTTTGTCAATCCTTCTTTTCACCGGTCTTTTCTTACTGACCTGCCTGGATTGGGTGAAAAGCAACACTCGGTGTCCCTGTTTGAACCACAGGCGCAGCAGTGACTCCACCACAATCATTTTCCCAGAGCGTTTCCAGTAACCGAAGTGCTCCTCCTCGGTCAGCTGGTCATCAGGGATGCCTCGGAGCAGCCGTGGCCCGCCTGTGAACAGATCCGGGTGGTTGCACATCTTCCTCAGAGCTATGAGACCTGAGAAGACCTAGAACCACAGTGCAGAGGATTGAGATTAATACACCGGATGGATATGTTAATACTTTTAATGGAGGGAGAAAAACAATTCTCTTTCCATGTAAGAAATAGGAAACACAAATCTTAATATTAATAAACTTGGTTAATTTAATGAAGGTAATTGACCAGAGCAAAGTAAAGTCTCTTCCTTGAAGTAAATGCAGCAGTCTTTGCATTATATATGTGGCTTAATGGAGTTTGTGACCACATAAGAGGGGTTTGTAAACTGCTCTGCAACCCACAGCTTTTGTCAACTCAAAACACATTTAGAGCATTGTGATGAATAGTTTGTATAAAGGAGCTTTTCCTTGCTATGACACTTTGCACATAAAGAGAGTCAATAATTCACAAGGACTATTTTTTTTATGCAACAAGGCAAGCATCTTCACAGGTGTGTAAGGCTGACAAATTTGCCAATTAAACAGATTCTGCATCACTGTGATAAGGTAATTCACAGAAAAGCAAAAGTATCTGTACACATTACGAATAGTACAAGTCCAGTTTAACATATTTCATACTTTTTCCATTTCACATTGGTGTTAGCATAACAATTTGCGTGAAAAAAAAAGTAAAATAAAATGTTAGCAAATTTGTACTAGTAGTTTGAGCTATGTTTGCTTTTATGAGAGCTGTGCGAACTAGAACTGTTGTCTTGGATAACTTGACAAAATGATCATTTTTAGTGACCAAGAAATAATGGCAAATCATACAATCATTATTATTCATTTTACATGATAAAATGCCTTAAAATACTAAAACTTTACTTTTAGGTTTAAATTAGATTTTGAATCCCAGTGTGGACTTTTGAATCCCACTATGGATTGGAGTGTTCAAACATCCCACTATACAAATTCCAGAAGCTCTCTAAATGTTTTTTCTTTACACTCTTTTAAACAAGCACAATTGTGTTTAAAAAATAGCAGTACAACATCAGTAACCCGATGAACCATTGTAATAGTGTAATAGTGTAATGGAAAGACAACAAACCCAGCTGTCATGACATTTGATTTGATTAAAAAGTTGATTGGTGAGGGGAAAATGTATTAAAAAAGCAGCAAATTATAGGATGCTCAGCTAAAATGTTCTCAAATGCTTTAAAATGGCAACAAAAACCTGAAACACGCAGAAGTAAATTACTTCAACCCCATTGGTGACATTAAAATTCACAGGAACTGTGGAATGTAGTTTGTTCATGGCTGAAATACCTGTTTCTACTGTAGGTGCCAGAAGTTGATTGACTCGATGCAACGCAGATACATAGAAGTTATCAAAAACAATGGTTATGTAACTAAATATTAGTTCAGTAATTTAAAGTGAAGTCAACACTGCTGTTTTTTTGGTTTTTAACAGATTAATAATCATTTTCTTTTCTTCCTGTAAAAGAATAACACAGACTTGATAAGCTTTAATTTGGGAATTGAACGTGTAATGTTTTAAGTACATTTGAAATATGGAAATAAAAGCTATTGAAAAATATTTGCACTTTATTCACTTTTATTAATGCACTGCTATTTATTTGACCACAACTGTATGTGAACATATAATGATAGGGGATGTCACCACTCTCAAGTGGACTGAATAATGAATAAGGCTTTTTACATAGTGGGGAATAGATCATCATCAATTTTGAGCAATCACACTGGTGTTTTACACATGTATCCCTTACATGCATGTCTCCATTCAGAATTTGATAAACCTCTTTGGAGTCCAAAAAAGTCTGGTAAACCTGCCGCTGATCTTCCGTTAATCTGCAGAACAGGACCTGTTTGGACAATAAAACATTATGGGCTGTAACTGAGTTGATGTTTGTCTTCTAGTCAACATATATTTGATTATTCAACACTAGGAAGTTTCAATGTTTCAAGCTTTGACTTTCCTTGGAACTACTTTTTCAGATGAACTAACTGGCCAAACTGCCTAAAATGCAAGTGATGTTGTCATGCAAGGAATACAAAGATAACTAGTGGAGTATAGATTCACATCTTATTAAGTATTGCATGGGCACCTGTTCGTTTTTGTCAGGTAAAGAGAGGTTTGCTTTCACATCAGCCTTCATTCTCCTCAGCAGGTAAGGGTTAATCGTGTCCCGAAGAACACAAGCACATTTATAGGCTGTCTGGACCTGAGGATTATAAATAAAACACATAAATTCATTTGTGACAACAAAAAAAAGGTCTCCACAAAAATATTAAGCAGCACAACACTGATAATAATAAGCAATGATTACTTAACACCAAATCAGTATATTAGAATGATTTCTGAAGGATCATAATAATGTCTCTAAAAATCAGAGTAATGTCTGCTGTAAATGACGCTTTGTCATCACATGAATAAATTATATTTTAAAATACATTAAAATAGAAAACAGTTATTTTCACAATATTATTTTGATTAAATATAATATATATATTTTTTATAAAATATATGCAGCTTTGGTGAGCATAATAGACTTCTTTCAAAAACATTAAATAATCTTACAGACCCCAAACTTACAGTAGTGTACATGTTTGAACTTTTTGCAAGCAAACACACCAACTAAAATATATTTATGTTTATGTTTTTTGCTAATTAACAAGCATCCACTTCAATACATTTTATGAAAGCCAAATAAATGAGTGTGTCCTGAGGCATGTCAACAGCCGCTTGTTCTCTTTCTCTCCTCCTATCAGCAGATTGACACATTAAAGATTCATAAGAGTGCTGCTGGACTCCAGAGGGGGGCTACACTCTTTTATCAATAATGTTCTCCTGATCCAGCGTTAGGCCAAATGCCATTTAGCTGTAATTTAAAGGGGTTCGCAGATCAAAAGAAAGCCTGCAGTGGAACCACAACACTGCAGGGCATACAACGAGCCCAGATTAGGGCCCATTTGAGAGGACAAAAGATAAAGAGAGAGAGAGAGAGAGAGCAAGAGTGAGAGAGAGAAGCAGAGGTTAGATGTGTGAATAAGTAGTGATACAGCATATGCTTCATAATAGAGCTGGCTGCAAAAGAGCTAAAGACTTAATGTTTACATTTTTTATTTCTTTAAAGGTAGGGTAGGTAATCATTTTTCTAAAAAAAAAACATTCCAAATTTGTTTAAACTGTCTTTATATACCAATACATAATTAAAATGTAAGTACTCTGAAAAAGAAAATTTAAAAATCGAGTGACTGTAGACCTTTTAATCTGCAATAAACACAGCTCATTATTTCCATTCACTCCACCCCCTCCCTTCTGAGCTCCTTCAAAAGCCACGCCCCCAAAACACATGAACGCGCGACGCCAAACGCTCAGGCTGGAACAAGACGCATTTATTACCTGAGACGAGTGGAGAGGAAGGAGCGCAGTACATACAGTGACATCATGTCAGAATCACATGTAATAAAATACCTAACTTTATCACTATGAATATAAACAAATAAGATTTCTTTTAGTACTCACTATCAAGCTAGCATATCGATAATGGTAAAGTTTCATTCGGTAACGAGCTATATTTATAAGGCAAAACTAAAAACAGGTTGCATTGATACACGTTTTTCCATTACCATCAGTTACACTGTGATGAAGATGAATTTCGTGTAAGATTCATAACATATATGGTGTTTTGCATGTAAGAGTTTCCATGATGAAAACATTGTTGACTCTAATGAAGACTAACGTACACTCCGAGTCCGGAGACAAGTACCGCATCGTCGGTTCGAGGACAGGTCCGGGGTCGAGGGCGAAGCAGAGGAGGTCGTTCAAGAGCGCGGGCAGGGTCCGAGGAAGTAGTTTTTGCCTTGTTTGCCTTCGCTGACTGCATATGCAGGTGCTTTGAGCTGAATATTTCCGGGAACGGTGACATGTGATGAGTGCACGCAGGGCAGCGCGCGCAGTGGGGCTCGGGGCGGGCACGAGACATGAAGGCATCTGATTGGTTCTTTACATTCGCACCGAATGGCAGTGATTGGTCAGAGTTTTTACTGTCCTGCAGCTGCTACAGAGGTCTGATTTTTTTCATTCCTTTTTCTAAACACATAATGTATTGACTACTATCAGGATGGAAGGACCATTTCACCCAGTATAAAAAAAAGTGTTTCTGAACAGGATTACCTACCCTACCTTTAATAATTTCATTATCACTTTTAAGTTTTTCAAAATTTTTAAAGACCCCTTTTGTTGTGTTTGCAGAGTTATTGTGTAGCCACTAGATGTCTGTGCTTGCTTCTTTATTTTATTACAAGACATACAAACATCACACCCTTTATTTTTCCCTAGTTCGTTTTAAACGGTCCTGCAATGTGAAAGAATATTTGTACTTTTAAAAATAAATGTATCTCTGAATTAATATACGGTCATACATGCATAATTATAAAAGAATTAGATACATGTTTAAAAGGCTCTTAAACCTTTCTATAATATCAAAATGTTTCTTTTTTTTTTTTTTACAAAAAGAACTCCAGATTTAAACTCTGAAACACATACTTTTAAAGTAGAATGTCAAACACACACAAACGAGATTGCAACATGATTTGAATTAGTGCACAGGACAGACGTTAGTTAATTTTTCATATATTTTTGGTGCAAAGAAATATGTACAGCATAAAGTGTGTAAATTCGAATTGCAAGATTGTAAAGTCTTCTCTCATTTCTCAAATGAATATCCATTAAAAGAAAATGTATGAACGTATGAGGCTGGTCAGCAGGACTATGCAGACAGCTGAGAAAGGAGAGAGCACCATGAGTCAGGGGTTAGCTATCTTCAACCATTTAATAACATTAATAATTAGTAAAGGTTTTTATTATTGGCAAAGGAAACATCAATAGCCTTTTAAAGCAGTTCGGAAATGAAATCCATAAAGTAAGTGTGCTATTAAAAAGGTTTCCTAATAATGGCACATCTACATTCCATTCACCATGCAGCCATCAGTACGCTGTTAGAAGGTTTTTATATGCCTTTGAATTAATACAGGCACTTCCATCTCCGTGTAATATACAGTGTGTTCTGCGTTCATTACGCCGTTATATTTGATGTAAATGATAGGTTTATATATGAATAATAAGAGAATTATAACTGCACTGATCAGTAAGCTCTGGGTGATGAGTGGTTCACCTGAACTGGAGACGCATTAGAGTATCCTCCCATGGTAATGGGCACAGAGAACTGCTCCATGAAGACGGGCAGGGTCCCCAGCTTCCCTGGAAACACAAAGTCAAAGAGCGACCACAGCTCTTTGAGGTTGTTCTGCATGGGTGAGCCCGAGAGGATGAAACGGTGGGGTGTCCGGAACTGTGTACAGGGGAAAAAAAAGAAATCAGTGACAATCCTTCATAACAAGATGTGAGTTGATCAAGTAATCAAAATAGTTTTGGAGCCTACCTGTGCAAGCGGTCAGATACTACTTGACAGTGAAACCCCGTTTAAGATGGATTTGGTTTTAAAGCTCCATTAGCTTCAGTTTATTCAATACCAAATCAAAGTTTTGAGAAATTTCCAATTGATTTTTTTTATATAGCGATCAATAGCTCTGGAGCTCATTTAACTGGATGCAGACTGAACGAAGTTCATTTCGAAAAGGGTCAACTAGCTTTACTTGCGTGCTTTGTGAAAACCGCAAGTCTTTATTTGACAGCTTGATTGTAAAATGCAGGAAAAATCTCTGAAAAGAAAGCAACGGTCACCTGCTTGCACGCCATAGTCACCCCAGCGTTGGGGTTCCTAATCTTGTGGCCCTCATCCAGGATGACGTAATGCCAGTCGTACTTCTGGATGTAATCTTGCATAATGCGTATGTATGAGTAGGAAGTGATGAGGATACCGTGACCTGCCACTATTTCCGGGATGAGCTTCTCCTGAAAATAAGGAATAAAGTAAAACCGGAAAGTAAACTCACTCGCACAACAATGTCTTTTTTGGCTGTTAATTAAATTGAGGAAATTGCAATAGGTTGCCGGTATCAGGCCCCTGGCGATAGCGTCTTCATCAGAATGACGAGTCTATACGTCTGCTTTGACGTCTCACATGAACGGTCTCAAGAGTGTTCCAATTATAGACGTGCAAAGCGACTAACCTCTGTTCCCAACCCCCCCTCCACACTTTTTTTTTTTTTACTTTGTAGCCAATTAATCAGGTACATCTGCTCTACAGGAGTGTTAGTGTTAGCGTGAAGGCGGTATCATTAGGTGCCAACGCTGCATAAACGTTCCTCTGTCTCTCTCCCACAAGCTCTTGAGACCAACTCTCCACCTAGAGGGCAAAGCACGGACTGCCAGACAACAACCCCCATTAATCACTGTGTCAGGCAGGATGGGGAGGGGGGCAGTGAAGACCACTCACAGTAAACACTTCACAGCCGCCCCACAGCAGCTCCTGCTACCTTAGCTTTAATTAATTTAACATTTCCTTGGAGCCAATTCGACTCCACACACTAGGATATTTGCTGACAAGGGGAAAATCTCACGCTGGCATAAACGTTACAGGCCAAAGCGACACAGTTCATCTTAATCTTGTTGTCATGTTGCTTGTATAGAAAAGTTAGAGCATTGAGATTACATATGTTGAGAGTAAACAAAACAGTTTACATTATGGAAGTCACAAGAATGGACATCCTCAGCTCCAGTAGAGCGTGTCTCACCTTTTTGCTGGTGAAGGAGCCCGTGTCGTGGAGGACAGCAACACGGAAAGGAGGCCACCATGTGTGGAACTCTTTCACCCACTGATGCATGACTGTAGCTGGACACACAATGACCGTGGGTCCCAGTCCAGCATACCTATAGGAGAAGGGAATGTGGTCACAACACTGGAGAAACTAAGTTTTTACTAGGTGTTTAATATGCAATAAGTCATCTGCTTTTCATTTGGGGTAAATGAAAGCCTTCGATTAAAAATCATTCCTGCACAGCATTCCTCAGCACCAAAGCAATAATATATATATATATCAGAAATTTGGGTAAGTATTAAGTAAGTTTTTTTTAATTAGAAATTAATAGGAGCTATTAATATATAGTAAATAGGAAAATAATACTATTCAGTAAGGATGTATTAAATTGATAAAAAGTGACAGTAAAGAGTTATAATGTCATAAAAGGATTGTTTAATTTATTCAAATAAATGCTGTTCTTTTAACTTTTTTTATTTATCAAATTAGAATGATTTCTGAAGGATTATGTGAGACTGGAGAAATGGCTGCAGAAAATTCAGCTTTGCCATCACAGCATTTAAATGAATCAATAAATATGTATGGATTCAATTTACTGTGGAATTGGGCTACACTATGTTTTACATTATGTATGTGTGTGTGTGTGTGTGTGTGTGTGTGTGTGTGTGTATATATATATATATATATATATATATATACACACAGTATATACACATACAGTAAAACACATACTGTATATATACAAACAGTAAAACAGTGTGGGCCAAGTCCTCACTGAATTGAATCCATCACAGCAGTTAGTGAATCATCATCTGACTCACTTACTGAACAAGTTACAATATTTCCAGTGATGTCATCCTTATCGAAATGAGGGTAAGTTTTGTGTCAATATAATTACTGGCTGATTGTCCATTTTACATTTTGGAGAAATCCTAAAATGTTTTACTTGCAATTACACATTAAACTTTAAGGTGATGAACCCCATGAGCTTACACCACAGCTGTTCTGGTCTTCCTCTCCATCTGAGTGTTCACTAAAGAAATGAACTGAAAAAACATGCACTAAATGGCTTTAGGAGCATTACGGCTTGATATGATATTCCGGACTGTGAAAGCCATTGATAGCGAGCCATAATTGAGTTTGCAAACAATCAATTTGCGGATGGGCGACGCCAGACAGCTTATTGACCAGCCAGGAGGGCCTCCACCCCGAGAGTGTTTGGCAAGAAAAGCAAAAAAAGTAAAAAGGCACTACCTTAAACGTGTTTAATTACATGTTTCATGTTTCATTTTCCACCCTCCCCTCCCAACAAGCAGTCTCTATTTCATGTCACGTCCTTGTTTCTCCTTTGATGTCGCCACTAAGAGAATTAGAGGAATATCATAATTGAAACGTCTTTAATAATTCACGGCAAGCCTCTCTCCACCAGAAATCCAGCTGCTGAAATATTCATCGCAATCGAGACTTTGAGTCTGGGATGGGTGGGGGAGACAGCCGACGTCTGTGTTTATGTGTGCTCGTGTTTATGAGTGTTTGTACACATGTATGGGTGCATGTTGGACTCGGTGGCTGATGATGATGAGCGTGTTTTGGAAAGGAAGAGACTCAAAGCACAAAAACAGAATGAAGAAAAAGAGCGAGAGAAGGTATAAACACTATGGAAGCCCATTTCAACCTCAGATAAAGACATTAAAAATATATATACGTAATTATAATATATAAATAATATGCAGTGTATAATTTTTATTCTCATATAGAAATGATTAATTACGTAGAAATGATTTGTATTCTGAGGTAGAAAAAAGATTTTCATAAATTAAATTAGATAAATACAGTAAAAGTCTACAAGCATGTAGGGTCCCTTGCCTGTAATTGGAGCCACGTGTTTTTAGCTTGCTGTAGCTCAGGCCTGCCAGGAAGGCAATTATCTGTATCGTCTTGCCCAGGCCCATCTCGTCTCCCAGAATGCCTCCTGCCTGCTGGCAGTGCAGTTCCCAAATCCACCTGACACCTGTCTGCTGATACCTGGACAACAAAAGCAAACGCTTTGTCACACAAAACGCAGCCACAGCACAAACACAGTGGCTGATGAATTAATCATAGGGCCATTATCACTATTGATTCTGGATAAATGGGCCATAAGTGTTGCCCAATTGATGTGCTGTAAAACACATCCAGAACACAACAGCCTGAGTACTTCTTTCTAAGCCTAAAGCACTTCACAGCTCAGCTTTCAGGACTCATACATTTAAAATTGTGAGTAATTTTTGTACACATTTAATATTTCACATTGGCTGTGTCCGAAAACTTTGGCAGCTGACTTGTTGCCTCGCTGCTTTATCAGGCGATGACTTTGCAGGCAACCTTTGCACCTCACAAAACTGATTTCGGAGAGACTTCGAAAACGTAATGGTAAAGGTAATGATCCACAGAAAAAAAAAGAAAAAAAAAAAGTGAGAGCTTTGGTGAAACCTACGAATATTTAATTACTACAATAGTAATTTCTCACTATAAATGACATCAAAAGTTGAAAACTTTGGTCAAAAATTTACATTTACACACAAACTGACCACCATCCGCAACTTTCAGTAAATCTTTATTTGTTTAGCTTAACAGTTACGGAATGGAATGCACAGGATGGTGGGATATCAAAGGCAGCGAAAGATACATCTATGCTGCCTTTAAAAATCAATCAGATGAAGGTATCTCGGGAGACAAGAAATGAAGCTAACACTGGATTCAGGCGGGCCATGATGCCTTCTTACCTCGGAACGCATCCTCAGAAGGAAGCATTTTTTAACTTTCGGACGCAGCCATTGCATGTGTATGTGTAAGTTATTGATTGTTTTCTTTCACTATGTGTGATTTGTGCGAGCCATACTTGAAGAGTTTCTTCCAAAGGAAACCAGGCACTTTAAATCCTTCATCAAACTCCGCGTCACTCTCCTCAGTCTCCTCTTCCCCTGCTTCTCTCTTTGCCTCTTTTTCCCGAAGTCTTTGCCTTTTCCACTTCCTGCAAGAAGACAAAACCACAACATTACCACTACATTTGTAATGCCCTATTCACAACCGGCATCAGCTTGAAGCCTCTTGAAGCTGCACATAATCACAGTGCATTCACCAACTATCAACTAGGACTACAGAATCAAGAAGATGCTATCTAATGAATAAACCTGTTTACTTTACAGGGCTTTTTCTTTTTCAACTTAAAATGATTCTGTTCACATTGATTTGTTTCTAAATAACATCATGTAAAATAAATATAAATTTCATTGCATTGATTCATTTCCAATCTTTAAATGAAACGTGATGTAAGTGTGATGTCATTTATATCGGCTTTACATTGGCCTTTGACCACCTTGCACTCTAAGTTATCAGCATCAGCTATCAAAAGTATAAATCTTTAAAAATCTTTTAAAAAATCTTTAAAATAATGAAATGTGAAATTTTTAAATGAAATGTGATTTAAGTGTGACATACTGTATATAACAGATTTATATTGGCCTACAACAACCCTTCTCTCTAAGATATCAGCAAGGCCTTAAAAAAATCCTTATCGGCCGACCACTAAGCACAAGGTTCAGTAACAAAATGGCTTGAGTAGCCGTGCATCATCGTGTTAAAAAATAGAAACAGGCCACAAACCGGTGTGGACACAGCGTCAAGCTAAACGACAGACCCCATCGAGACATTTCCCATGCTGAAGACTTCACATAACGTATTTGATTAACGATCTTCTCAAACTAAAACAAGTCTACTGCTGACATTTAAAATTTGACTCCGTTAAAGATGCCTCCAATGGGAAAGTCAGCAAGGTACAGTCAGGTACCAAAAGTCCCTGGCCTCGGTTTTTAATTTCCTAGCCAAAGAACTACAGACAGACAAAGACAGAAACAGAAGAGAGAGTGAGAGCAAGAGCGAGAGACCTTTTCTTTCCTCTGCCCCTCACTCCAGCAGGCCAGATTTAATTGACCCACTTCTGGCTTCAGGGAAAGCTACAGCAGTTAGTGGTAGTGTCGTCAGAAAAGCAAATTAAGATTGATACAGACAATTAGGAGTTTGAGCTCCCGAAGAAAGGAACGGAGAGAGGAGTGTAGGGAAAAAAATCCATCTTCATTTGGGGTTGGTCCTGTCACTCTGCAATGAAACTGTTCCCTTTATCTGGGGCTTCCGAGACTGCACTTGTAATTAAGTCAAGACTAAGCATTGGTTCAGTTAATTATGTTTTTTTCCCCCCTTTCCTCCACCACTCAGCATTGCTGCGCTCCACCATAGCAGAAGAGAGTGGCTGCATTCACATTTAAACCAACCAGAGCAGGGAAACTATGGAGAGAGAGAGCATGCCAACTCAATTTGCTTACTATAAATACGAATGCATAAATCTTGTTAGGTTTGCTTCCATCTATTTGCACGTCAACACTGGAATAAATACATGCATACCATAATGAGAAAATATGAATAGGCATAGAATTTGCTTAGTCAAGGAACAGCAGCCAATTTCATCAGTGGATTAGACTATCTGTTCTAGCATACATGCTAGGCAAAGTAACTAAACATATGAATGGCCTTTGACTGTAATGATTGTGACAGTTTAGGAAATGATGGATTCAGACTAAACTTACCTAATCCTTTGCCTGTAACACTCAATATCTCCATCATCTTTACATTTCTTGACTTTTCCGTCTTTCTGAGAGTCTTCATCCTCTGAGCTGCTAGGGATGTACTCGTCGCTCTCGTCCTCCTTCTTGGGTTTCTTGGTTTTGGCCTGGTTCTTTTTCTTGTACGGTTTAAGTTCGTATTCTTCATCTTTATCCACCCAGAACTCATCATCATCATCTCTCTCTGGTTCCTCAGGATCCATCAGCTCATCACTCGGGACATACTCCGAACCCTCGCTATCTGACGTCTGTTCCCCATCGCCTTTCCTCCTCCTGGCTCGGGACGGCTCCTTCTCCACCCTAGGCCTAGCTTTGGGGTGAGCCCTCAAGGCGGTCCTCTGGAGCTTACGCATTCGCTTTTGGAGCTTCTTATCTTTGCTGGAGAGGGATCCGTTCGTTTGCTCTTTGCCATGCGTCGTCTCTCCTGAGAGCTTCTTGGTGATCTTCTTCTTTAAGATGGGTCTCTTCCTGCTATCCGCTAACATGGCTTGATCGTCAAGGTACTTGTCAAATCCTGAGTTCTCGCTGAGCATAACCTTCCGCGGCTCTTTCTTCTCTTGCTTTTGAGGGATCCGTGAACCGAAAGGGGTCATGTGACCTGTGCGGATGAGCTCTTCCCATTCGGACTCCTGAGCTGGCATAAGCATGCTGCCCAGAGTGGATGGGCCTGGTTCTAACAGAGACAAACAGAGTATAGATTAGTTCCACTATTGTCATGAAAGCATTTTAAAGCAAACAATCAAAGGAACACAACGAGAGAAATTAACTGGATCACACTTTCCATGATACAGCCATTCTGTAACATTCTGTTGAAATGTTTTCACAGTGTTTTTTAAGAATGAAAGAATAAATAAATAACCTCTGAAAACACTGTACATAAAGCACTCCAAAATATTTCAATTGCATTAGAGAATTTATTGTGTTATCATAATTTTTAACATAATTTAATATAATATTTAAAAGCAATAATTGTCAATATTATAATTTATTTAAACTGATTGAGTCAGTGGTCAAACATTTCAAATATGCTGTAAAGTTTTATGATTAGACAACAATATATAGTGAATATAAGGTAAAAAAAAAAGAAGAAAAAAAAAGGCGCCAGCGTTGCCCCTTAAAAAATACCACTACTGGTCCCACAATAGCATATCAAAACAAACATCCAAGATACAGACATTCTGAAAGTGTATAATTTATGGCGCCCATGGCATATAAGCAAAGTGATTGTTCAGCAAGATCAAAGGAGTATATGATGCACCAATGATAAGGCTAATAATGTATGTAAAGCTTCTGCAAAGGTCTGTGCTTCAAACTTACCTTCATCATCCTCAATCAATAATTCTGCCTCAAGCTTCTGGATATCCTCTCCATCAAGAACAGCCTGCAATCTCTTCTGCTTGGCTCTGATCTTTTTTAACTGCTTCTCCTGTAAAAGATAACAGGCTTCTGAAGTATTGTGTGGTAAGGGTTACAACAACAACCAACAATGTGTTATTGAAAATGACAAGCTCTTTTTTCATTATGAATATAACGTGTGTGTGTGTGTATATATATATATATATATATATATATATATATATATATATATATGATAGATTATGCTTTAAAACTGAGATGGCAGATATCTAATAAAATTCCAACAACGTAAAATCTATAGTGGTATAAGCTAAACCAAATTATAATAATAACAACAATCCAGCATATGCTCACCTTGTTCTCTTTTTGTCTTTTGACAGACTCAATTTTCCGACTGATGTCCTTGCTCGAGGCAGCATAAGGGGCTAACTGCTCTAAAATTTTGTTGATGTGCTTCAAAGCACTTGTACATGACCTGAAATACATTACAAGAAAGGTGACATCACATTCCAGCATTCACACTGAGATTTCATTCTTTGACAAATGTACATGTTCAATGTTTCAAGATCAACAAAGGAAGCATAAATTCACCTGACGTCATCCAGTACAGACTCATATTCTTTCTCTGCCTCTGCTTTGGCCGCAGACTGGTTGGCCTCCTGAATGGCCCTGTCCACCTGCTGCAACACACCTTGCTCGAGAACATCTTGGTCATATACATCCACTCCCAATCCCTGCAGCTCAGCAGCCTGAGAGTTGTGGTCCACTGATCGGATCTCATGACGGTTGATGTGGAGTAGGGGCTGCGATTTTCTAGGATTCTGTGCCCCAACATTATCCGGACATGTAGCCGCTGGCTCTTCCTTACTGCTTCCTGGGATGGAAAGGCCATTGTCTTCTTGGACTCCAGGAGTAAGGGCACTGACAGGGCTGGACATGGGAGGCAGGGCCTGGTCCTTGTTACCTTCTACTGGCATTGTTAAGTAACTGTGAATAAGGATGATCTAAGACTGTAACTTTGGACATATTTAATTAGACACCACAGTAAGAGTATTATCATAACAGGGAAACTCTACAATAATTGACAATGGCTTATGTATAGAATCATAAAGTTTATTTTTTTCGTAGTTATCTCTATAAATGGTAAAACATATAGACTGAGCAATTACAGTCACTGAAGAACACAACAAAAGACATACACAATGACTGAATGCTATAACACAGGCTCGGTTTTCACAGTAACGCACAATAACAACGCGACAAATTGATTAATTTGAAGACAAATGTGGTTATGCTGATATTTGATTATATCCTTTCCAAATAAAACAATTTAAAGAGTGTTTTAAGCAGTAGTATTGCTTATGTGCTAAATGCTAACTGCTAGCATATTATTATTGTC
Source organism: Leuciscus leuciscus (assembly GCF_965113295.1). Classification (NCBI taxonomy): domain Eukaryota; kingdom Metazoa; phylum Chordata; class Actinopteri; order Cypriniformes; family Leuciscidae; genus Leuciscus; species Leuciscus leuciscus. Next base: position 17,367,657 of record NC_138746.1, on the reverse strand, counting down.
GTTTGTCCTCAACTTAACTCAGACTTTAAAAAAGCCCAGCAATAAACAACAAACCTTCACAACGACCCGACTCTTTCAAATGATTTATTCGTTTAACGTGAAATCCATTAAGATTCGTTGTTTCGTTGTGTACTACTATTTAGCATGTGAACTTGTTACACAATCAATGCATAATAAACTGTGAAGGAAGAGAGTTTAAGGCACCGTAAATGTCCCCGGCTGAGGAAACATGCCAAAATAAAAGTCGAGAAAAATTTCGAAAAAAACCATATTTAGATCCTCTGCTTATTTGTTAAATAAACCTCCGATATAATGATAAAACCTGGATGCATTTTTCTTTAAATGTTTAGAGTGTTTTTCTTGAATGAATGAATGAATGAATGAATGAACTCTGAAAACACAGAACACAAAGCACTCCCGAATATTTAAATGTTATTGGGGCATTTATTGTCTTATCATAAATTGTGCAATATTTACATCTATTTTTGAATTTTACATTAATTGTATTTAATATTTAACAGTCATAATTGAAGCCAGTATTAGAATTTATTTTAATTGATCGAGTTAGTTGTCATAAATTGACAATATGCTGTGGGATTATTATATGTTTAGAAATGTATAGCGAAAATAAGTTTTTAAAACATCTATAAAGAAAATATCTCCATGAAAACAAATTCCAAGGCGCCAACGTTGCGCTTAAAAAGATTCTTATCATACAGCGCCCTCTTGAGATCAGAATTTTTTACAATTCCTTCCATGAATTTACCATAGCAACCCTCTTGGTACCTTCTGATTTTTACAGGAGCAAGTAGCAACAGTAAGCTTTATTAAGGGGTTGAACTTAGTATCTAAAAACTATTTCTCTCTTGTTTAGTGTTGATTCGGTAGGTTAAGCAGGCTCGTGGTTGAATACTGGTGAATGAACTGTAGATGGCGGAAGCGAGTTGCTTGATATTACAAACTCTTAATCTTCAGTCACTACCTCCAAACTTCTAGAGCTGCAATCATTTGTGAAGTGCTGTCATATTTAAAGACAAAGGAAACATGGAGACGTTTGAAACCAAGCAGTAAAACCCGCAAGTATCATAGTTTTACTCTGTTTTCCAGTCGTGTTTGTCCTCAATGTCCCGAGGAAAGAATGAGTGACAGTGTTTGTGACACATCAAAGCAAGCGATCAGGAAAACAGCCATTCCATAATACCATGTGCTTGGTGTGCACATCTTTGATACTGTATTACTTTTTTTCCTGATGATACCATGCCAGCCAAATCCAATTGTTCTTAGTCCTTGAGTTTGCTGCCAAAATGTTTCTTCCATATGACAGGTTTTCCACTCCCATATGTTTCCTTCCAAAAGCCTGAAGGAAATCATATTATATTTATAGCGTTGTGTCAACCTGGGATTACTGAGGTACTAACTGATATATCCAGTGTTTTATTAATATCCTCTTCTAAGTGTTTTATCATTAAAATGAATGAATTTCTATCTGCTATAGCCTACTTGCCTTATAGTCCCATCATGTATCTGTGTCACATGATTTTATTCTTATTTTTAGTAGTGTATCTTACTCGACAAGTTCAATGAAATTTGTGTTTGAATTGTTTGCAGCAGTTTAAGGGGATTTTGAAGTGTCTGTTTTTGCAATAACGCCTCGTAATTGTGCAGAAATGCTATATAAGTTGCCAGTAAAAGACAAGACTTTATTGTAATCACATATTATTTATTTCAAGAACCCAAATCTAAAATAAAAAATCATTACTTTAGAATAAGAAATGAATTATAAAAAAGGTAGCCTACATAAAATCAACACCAAAAAGCAGATATGACACGTATTTTCTTCCTTTCCCATTTAGGACCCTGAGGACCATTAATTAATTAACTTAATAGTATATTAATGTTACAAAAAAAAAAAAATCCCTTTCTGTCATGCATAAGAAACATGAATCTAGGCTTTAAGTGATGAATTGCATCAAATGTTTTACTTCATATTGTAAAATACTACATATTGTGCTCCACCTGCAGGTTTCAGTGGATCACCCTGAGCGTTCGTGTGCATGAATCTTAGGCCATTCTTCTGATGATGCTATAAATTAAACTGTCACTTCTTTCCTTTACTTTGTAGTTTCTGACCCCCGAAGTTAGATCTTTGCGCAGTATGAAGGATAATATTACTTCTTTGGAGCTTCAGATGATTATTGATTGGTGAGCAAGTGTAGTGCATTGGATAAACCTCAAATGAACTTTTTCTTTTTCACAGAACCCTTCAGGAACTTGACTTGAAAAGAGATACGGCTACATCGGCTCTGTATATTTTACAAAATTCGTTCCTAATGTCTTGATATGATTTTTCTGTTTATTTTTTTGGCCTAGTTTTCTATACCATGAACAGAAACTGATGCAAAGCCGACGGTCTATGTGCAAAGCGTTTATTTACAGTGCATCTCAAAATAAACCGAGGATTTAATTAAAATCTTATTCACGCTTCACTCAGCCATTCACAAATGCAAAGGAATCTTAACCAAACATTGAAATTGTTCAAATATACACAGCATGTGGTGGCAGATTTCTTATGTTTGTACATTGTGAATGAACTTTTTAAAAGTCACGTAGGCCCACTGAGCAGAAGCAGAATAACTTATTGCATATCCATAAGGAGTTAATGCTAAAACTAAATAACAAGGTTTAAGCAACAAAGTTAAACTTTTGCTGGTGCTGTAAACAGATTTGCTTTGCTTCAAAAAGCAAACATTATTATTTTATTTATTTTTCATTATATTTAACCAATTACAAATGTTAAAGGTGTGCTATTCACTATTAATCTTCCTCTCTGGTGAACTGAGGAATCACTGTGGCTTCATCATTGTGTCAGTGAGCTCAACTTGAGAACTTGACTCGCAAACAAACTGATTCACATATGAATCATACAGACTGGTTTGATTCATTGAATCAACCTGAATTGGACATAGCTCAAAACTTCAGTAAAAAATAAAAACTCAAAAGTTTGTCTAACCAAACTTGAAATATAGTGCACATGTTGTATGACTACTTTTATAATTATTTTGATATTTTTGCATCCTTACATTTAAAATAACAAATTTTTAATCAGAATTCACTGAAAATTTGTATGGCACTATACAGGCCACTGTAAATCTCCTGCCATCATGAACAAATGTAAGTATGACGAAATCACTTAATCACTGCTTTACGTCTCTCTGCCCTCTGTGTGAATTCTTTTGAAGGTAGATGAGCAATTAAAATATTTACTCAGCATGTACAGTGCATGAAAAGAGGAAAGCTCAGAGGAGGGAAATGTAAATTGATGTTTGAATTGCTCCCAGCACAAGTCTGTACATGTTGCTCCGGGGGAGAGTCTAGCGGAGAAAGCTTACTCAAATAAACCACGCTGCCACAAATGAATTACCTCAGCAAGTGATATGCTCTTAATGTTGTTTGGAATCAAAGGCTGACCTGTTAGGAGGAATGTAAACTTGCTCCATACTTGGGGGGGAATTTTCCCTGATCTGACTTGCCTGCATATCTGAGCCGTTTATTGAATCTTTTAAGATGGTAGCCAACGAATTGGGCAACTCCCTAAATACGTAGATGTAATGGCTGTACGTATGTCCTTAGAAACCTGTTGGTGCTGGTAGATTAAAGTGCAGTGCATGTACATCTTGTACAACTTTATGTTCAATGCAGCCATGTTAAAAAGAAATATAAGTCCTATATATTTTCTGAGCACCAAATCAGCATATTAGAATGATTTCTGAAGGATCATGTGACATTGAAGATTGGAGTAATGATGCTGAAATTTCAGCTTTGCCATCACAGGAATAATTCACATTCTAAATATATATATATATATATATATTTTTTTTTTAAACAGACTGAACCCACACTTTTGAATGGCAGTTTAAAACCACATAGTAATCAGGATATACTCCCTCCCTTCCCCCATTTCAAATATAACAATAAAAATAAATAAATATTTACATAAATATTTACTAGTTTGTGTGTGTGTGTGCATCACTGTTGCATGACATGACTCTAATGTCAGATCTGGAGTTGGCATCTGCTCCCAATTCCCTGCCCTCTTAATTCAGCACTACTAAGTCTCGCCAAAATTCCCACAACAGTAGGGGAGATTGAAGACTAATATGTGATTTCTTTGAAGCAAATGAAGTGAACCGAAAGTCTTTTTCTTTTTTTTTTCTCTTACCTTTTGCTTGACATTGTCACCATGGGAACATAATGTGTTTGGAGACCCATAAGTTCCTAAAGATCTTTGCCACCACATCACAGATGCATTGAGCAGTTACCCACAACTGTGCGTACAAAGCAGGCACGTAACAATGGGTGGGCTAGCATGGACCTGCATTCGTGCCCACCCAGCCACAATGCACAATTTTGGAAACCAATCCGAATAGAAAATCCTGCCTACACCCCTGACACAAAGATCAACTGGGGCTTTTGATCAGATATTTAAATTTAAGTTGCCGTTTCAGTTGTGCAGGAGCAACTTTGTAGGATTGCACAAGCAGAAGGCACCAGAGCTAATAGACATGAAATAAATGCCACAAAAATAAATTTTTATTTGTATTTCATGGGGTCGTTAAACTCCTTATACTTGATTGCATGGCTTGTTTGTCGTTTAGTTCATTGTTTTCACTGGTATAGGTTTGAGAGAGGTTTACCGGAATAGGTTTAAGTGTTGAAAAAGTATCATCAATAATAATAATTTCGACTCTGGGTTAGGTGAGGTACAAAGAGAAAAGGGGCATTTTTTTAGGATTTAATTGCATAAGTGAAGCTTATCATTTTACAAATGCACTTATATCAGTTCTTATGTATTTGAGCTATAAAGCTTTTAAAATAATTTTAGGGTTTTAGGCTTTAATGAAGATGTAAATTTGGATGTAACTGTATAGAAAAGGTTAGTAAGGGTTTTGATGACACTGAAATCATGTTAACATGCATACTATTTACGTCATGTGGCAATACTATTTAAACAGTGAGTGTTTTATCATTTATGAATTGGTCCCATTCACTTTTCAATGTAAACTAGGCCAAGTTTTTTTTTTTTTTTTTTTTTTTTAAAGAAAAGGAAGGGCAAGTCGAAAATCATTGTTGTCTTTTTGTGGTAATACACATGATATCTTACAACAGGTGCTGTTAAGCTTAGTTTGTACTGAACCTTCAAGACTCTTGACTGAGGCACTATAGGCACTTTTTTAGACTCTAATGAGAAGCCAGCTGTGTTAGTGCTTCTGCTATATCATGTACAGATAATCATTTATGAAATCAGAGCTGGGGAACTGTCCATTGAGATTTATGTCGTTTGTAAGATGTCATTATATGGATCCACAGTATAAAGATTAGTTTTAGGGAAGGAAATGAGACTCATACATCTGTAGGCATGCAGCAAAACATTTCCATTTCAATCACATTCTTCATGAACTCCAATTCAGACAGGTGGAGTGTAAAAAGATCACTGGGATAATTCACCCTCTCATATCCCTAAACAACACTGCCGGGATCTAATATGTCTGGCTTAGATTTGACTTACAAATGCACTAAAAATGCACAAATTGTTTATGTGACCAAATGGATGGACTTCCTGTTAAATAATTTAGCTTGCTATTTCATATTAAGGTCTTGATTCATAGGGATTAATTGTTTATACACTGGGGATAATCACTTGTTCCTGATTGTACAATTACATTTACTGATTGGACATTTATCAACAGCTGACTCTGCCGTTCACTGTACTTGTATTAACATAATTTACTCAGAAATTGCATCATAACATGTCTTCTCTAAGGCTCATGTCCTTTCTTCTTGTATGGTTGTAATTAAACTGTTCAGTCTTTGTATGGGAATGACTGCAGAGAACAGTTTGCCATGATTTTGATGATGATAAATGACTTGAGCCTTTGCTTCATATTTAGCTTGGATGAGTTGGTAGCATCACGTCTATTAGCTAAGCAGTATTGAGTTAAAACACATCTGTAAGTGATTTAGTAATTGAAGGGACCATTATATCCTCTTCTGAACTAATGCTCGCATCTGATGTGTTGACAGGGCATGAAGGTGTGGAGACCGTTGGCGTTGAGGTGTCGGCGTCAGACAGCAATTCACTCTCTCTGGAGTCAATCTCACAGGGTCTCTAATCATCCACTGCATGTGTGTCAGTTTGCTGGAACCGATTTGGCCACTATCAAATCATAGCCTCAGTTGTGTAAGAAAAAGCAGCTGTAGTCAAAATAATGATTAACCTGATGAGTAGACATGTGGTCATGTTGGCGAAAGTGTGCCTGGAATTCCATTTGTGTGTGTGTTCAATGTTGGCTGTATCTTTTCAGAAATGGCTTCGGGGATCCCATTCACAGGCAGAGCTCCGGGGGGGTTGCAGTTTCCAGTTTGGAGGAGTCGAAGGCCTGAGATTAATAACCACAGAAATGAGCGTACAACCAAAACACAACATGTCCGTCCAATCTGCTGTCTGAGTTTGCGCTGACACTGAACAGGTACAGATGCATAATACAGTGATGGCAAGGGCTTAGTTAGTACTTAGTACAGAAGGACAAAGGAACTGCTGCGTCCTTAAGTAATAGTTCACCCTATTTGCATACCTATCTGTTGAAAAGAGTAACTTTGATATTATGCTATTAATAAGTCCTTTGTTTCACACATAAGAAATAATATCATATGTGTTAGAACAGCATGAGTTTGAGTTAATGATAACAGAATGTTTATTTTTTGGAGTAAAAAAGTTGTTACTGGGACAGGACCATTTCAAAAGCTACACATTTGTACCTTATTTATCCGTAAAGGGTGAAACCTATTACCTAAATGGTACATATTAGTACCTTTTGAAGGGCTACTGTCCCAGTGACAGTTTTTGTACCTTTTTTCGGAGAGTGTAGCATTTGAATTGCATTCAATTCAAGGTCTTTAGTAGTCGTCAATAATAATTTAGATTTAAGATTGAGCTCTTTTCCCTGTTTTTCTGATGTGAGGTCAGCCTTGTGAAAGTATGTGGAGAAATAAAAGTAAGGCTGCAGATATAGGTGTTACATCATCATTCTCATCTAACAGATCAGTGTGTTAAATGCGGCTCTGGCACTTTTATAGTCTTCCTGTGGTAGGAAACATGCTTTCACTGAGTTTCCCCTCTCTCCTGTGTGCCACCTTCCCTTTGTGTTCATGTCTCCCTTTATGAGAATAAATTCACTGTCAACACTATTAATGAGCCATCACGCCTCCCTGAGTCGGCAGACACACTGTTTTACTCTTTGAGTTCTAAAGAATCAAATTAATCATGAGTAAGCATATTGTGGGCTTATTTATGATTTAGCTGCAAATGCCATTGTTTGAAAGATAGATTGATAGATAGATAGATGGATAGATAGATAGACAGACAGATAGATTGATAGATTGATAGATAGATAGATAGATAGATAGATAGATAGATAGATAGATAGATAGATAGATAGATAGATAGATAGATAGATAGATAGATAGATAGATAGATAGATAGATAGATAGATAGATTGTGAGTGACCTGGAAAGGTAAATCATACTGAGTCACTTTTGTTTTCTCCCAGAATCGTTCTTTTTGGCACAATATTTAGTATCTAAAAGCAAATGCATGCAATCCCAGGATATATGAATGTTTACATTCATTTAAGAGGCTAAATCTGTTACAATGGGCTAAATCTTAAAATAAGTCTGCAGCGTTTTCCTTTTTAGTTTAAATGAAAGTGTAATCAAGTTCATTCTACTTTGAATCCAACTCATAGAATAAGAAAGTATTACTAAAGATGCTCTGTTCTGCTTCCAGACAATTTCTTTAATATACATTAAATCAGATTTTCTTCATTTCATCTATATGTAAAAGGTTTAGAGTATGCATCATTTTCTAATGTTGACACTCTCTGTTCGTGACTGATTATTCATACTTTTTTACATTTTTTTGTTTTCCTTCATAAACACAAGCATGTACAGTAGCATTATTGGGGAAAGAGGCGTCTTGATGCATTACAGCAAGCTCAAGTAATTACAGGCTTTGCTATTACATTTATGAGAATAATTAGCGTTTTACAGTAAGCAAGAGAACTGGGTCTTCATCATTTAGAAGTGCTGATGCTTGAGCAGCAGTGAAAAACTTGAGGAGTTCAGTGCCCTGATATTAACTTGCCCCTCTATTATCTCTAATGAGACAAACAGATGTGTGTGGCATTGTTTTTTACAGCAGTGCAGTGACTTATTCAGCAAAAATAAAGCGTCCCAATGGAGATCCCATGCATAGAGTACAGGAAATGTAACTGTGGTAGGTTGCAACACAGAAGTAGCCCTGGTCTGATGCTTACATCCTTTTTGTAAAAAGTTATTTTGTTGAGGAAAACAAACTGATGCGGTGTCTTTGCAGTTCGAAGAGGTCAGTGTTTCTTTTCTTGGCTGTTTTCTCAAGCATTGACCTTGGGTTTGGACAATTAGTCTATGCTATTGAACAGGGACAGACCTGAGCTTCCAATCAAGACTTGGGCTTTTTGTTTTCCCAGAAGTCAGTGAGAGACAAAGGTCTCGGGTCAAAAGAACTGTCCCCCCGTATCGTTCTGTCTTTTTTGCCCATGTCAGTTGGTGGAGACACTGATATTTTCTAAAGTCTGGAAGAGACTGAAGGCTCACAGATTGACTGTCTGGCCCAGGGCAGAGCGCGTACGTGGGTCTTGAGGTTGATGTTATTTAACTCAGGGGGCCAAATCAGAAAATGAGCAGTCACAGATCATTTACAAGGGACCTTAAAAGTTCAACCAAGCACCAATCCGAAGTTCTGTCCTCACTTCCAGCATTAGTTAATTTGCAGTCTGCCCCGCTTGAATGCTGGGAAACAGATGCTGCTTTTGTCAAGCACAAGAAAAATCCTGGTAGACTGACGTTTTATGATATTAATCTTGGATGATGAAATAGCAAAAAAATATTTTGGAAGTATAAAGAGGACATTCTGTCTTAGATCTTGTTCATGCTTCTGCATGTTTAGAACTGGCACGTTCATAATACATAACCAGTGGATTTTGTGTACATTTGCTGGTTCCAGCCCCACAAGGGTGGATATGCTACATTGAATTATTAATTTAATTTAATTCAACACACACACACAATTTATCTAAATATTTAGGATGCTGCATTTTTCCAGCATTTAGATGTAGACTGTGTTGTCAGTTAAGCAACTAGAGAGAGCAGACCTCAGGTAGACCTCAAGGGTTCAAACTTAATTTGTTTCAACACAATAAAGTCATGTTCTGCAAAGGTTGTAATGTCATACAGAATTAAGGTTGAAGCTGTGCAACCTTCTTTTAGCGGCCCAGGGGGAAGACCTGTTTAACACTTAAACGAGTTTAACCAGCTACAAATCCCACCTGACAGAGTCACAGCCCGTGAAACGTCCAATTGCTTTTGTTTTTATCATTTTATATATTGTGCATGAAACCTGGAGCTTTCAGAAATCAACTGCAGGTCATGTAAGACATATTGTGATGGATCTTGCATTTTACTTAAATTGTTATCAGTTGCACAATCTCCTCTGGGAGAAACATAATGCTCTTCATCATTTTTTTTGAGGGGTCATTGTGCAAGTGGAACATCAGGAACTGGAGTAATAAAGTCAAGAATCAGCTGGCCACATTTAATAATAGTTTGAAAACGTGAACAGAATGTGCCAAATTTTTTAGAAGGTATGTATGGCAAAGGTCTAAGATTTCAAAAGCAAAGTGTCTTTTGCCTTTGACATCTTAGAGGTTCACTGCACCCGAGGACTATAAAGAAATAAGTTAGCGTAATCAAAAATAAACAGTAAATCGACATTGGAGGGAATGATGAATGGTTCTTTGGAGGGTCAAGCATACATTCTAGTTATGCAATGTTCATTTACTGTGTTACAGAATGTCCAAAACTGACCACTAAGGATTTTGGGAATGGATTCCTTTGGACAGATTTGAGACAAACACAGTGTGAGAAAGTCCCAAAGCCCCAAAAGCTTTACCTGCTCTGTGTGTTACATGACTGTCAACACCTTTGTTGTTTTATTTCAATAAAACGTAACTAAGAGGAGTACAATATGTGTACTTTTAGTTTTCTGGCAGTCAGGAAGGAAATCATGTTGACATGGGTTGGATTGGCATTACTAACAGAGCATGTTCTTGGCTTCGTTCTTTGTTTTGCTTCCTCGGCACCCAACGTGGCTGCTGTCAGCACCTGGTCAAGGTGCCAGTTAGGTGCAAATAGATCATTGTAAATTCCGGGCTGTACCTTCATTCATTCACAAAAAAAAAAAAAAAAAAAATCTTTGCAGGAAAAACCACTTGAGTGGTTTCCTTTTCCCAGGACCCTTGTTATCATGCTCTAGGCCTGGTGACATTACATTTGTATAATGTCAGCTTACGCTGCACTTCCTAATTTACTTTTAGCAGAAAGAGTTTATTTCTTGCAATCTGTCCTTTTTGGCAGACGATCATTTAAACCTATTGGGACTTTCTTTTTGGGGTTTTTCAACTGTCTTGCTGGTTTTTAGTTGAATCTAATCAAGTGAAGGTTATGTGAACTCTGGGTTATGCTGTGACTTGGCAAAGCTTTCAGAGAAAATTGATTTTGTGACGAATCAGATCATATGTCAAATTCAGTGCACTAATAATTTGACTGAACTCACAACAAGTGTGGAGGGAATAGCAGCTCTTTTCTGGATAACTAAATGGCCCAGAGTAGAACAGCAGACATAGACCACCCCTTAATATATTATTTATGTACATGGAAAAGGTTATTACAAAGAGACTCAGTTGCATGATCACTTCATAAATATGCCCACTTGCTGCTATTCGTTTTGATGAAAAGAAAGAAATATTTATTTTTGCACATTATCCTTAAAAAATAGTGAATTTGTACATAGCAGTGAGAACAAAGTTCAAGCAGACTGACTGGCTATAACATACTTAAAGGGATACTTTATAGCATTAAGCTTTGTATCAGTAGAAACCCGGTAGTATTTTCGAATGACTGTGCTTCTCTCCCTCGTGTCCCCCTGAGATGCGAGATTTCTTTATTGTGTGTCTGAAAAAAAACCTCTGATGACGCAAAAATCGTCATTTTGCGTCATCGGAGGCTTTTTTGGCCAGAGGCTAGTGACTACAGCCAGTAGTAGGAGCTCGTTCCGCATGTTTTCAACCCGCACATTGGGGGTGGGATCTCACGATAAAACGGCGTCTTTTTAGTTTCGAGTCAACTAGTAGCCTAGTTGTATAATTTCTTCCGATACTGCCCTCTGTAACCGGTAGGCGTGGCTTGGTTTTGGCGTCGTAGGGCAGCGAAGCAAGTGCATTCTGGGAGTTGTTGTCTTTCATCCACATGAGCCAAAAATACATTTTCTGGCTTTTCTCAGTCTAGAAGGCACCAACTTCTAAAATAATTTCACATTTCTACTACATAAATGACAGAATTTAAATACACATTCATATTTCCAGCGGTGAAATATCCCTTTAAGGAACATAATTTAGTTTTTTACGTGTAAAAAGTATAACTTTTTGACCTGTTCCAAAACCTAGTGAGCTGGTGACCTTCTAGTGATTTTTTTTTTCAAAAAATAAATAAAATAATAATATATATATACAACATATATTGTAAATAAAATGAACCCAACTACACTCTACAAGTTTTCCACTGGTACATTTGATAAATAGAGTGACAACGGGTCAGGATGTGACATGTTATATTCGGACAAAATGGAAAATGGAAACCACTGTATAGTGATGTATACAGTTATCCATTGACTAATCTAAGGCCTTCAGGGCACTGAAGTCTTCATTCTATACTTTATATCATATAAACTGTTCAGAATATAGTCGCCACCCTTCATTCTCCCCATTGACAGCAGTCAGGCCTTCAGGGCACTGGCCAGTAAAGAGATTCTCAGAGACAAAATGTAAAGCTATAGAGTCTGTTTAGCTGAATCTGATAGAATAGATCCTGTTCATGTAAATGAGAGGTGAGAAGTTGGGGACAAATGTTCTATTGGGTTTCCATTCCAAACACTACAGATTTCAACTCATATGTGAGGACCAGATGTTTTGCCACAGGGATGGAGTACATTTCTCATCTAGAACCGCACAGGAACGTACACATTTCTTTGGGAATGTGCCAGAAAGGGCTTACGTTCTATTGAAGCATGTCTTCCTCTACTCATATTCACAAAACACATATTTCCTTCTTGATAAATAAGAGGAGGTTAATTGTATTTTTTTCCTGTATAGGTGAAATATAGCAATTGGCTGTGTCTTTGCTTTATTTGTGCAATCATTCTATTCCTGTATAAATTTCTTCAAAGAGTCTGGGTTTGGGTTTGCTGCTCACAGCTAGTTAATCAAGTGAAATCATTCAATCCATTCCTGGATTCCTAAAAGCTGAGCGTAGTTTCAGCAAGAGATTTCTGTAAAAACTGCAAACCCAGTCATTTTTAGTGTAAGCTTTCTGATAATTCTACATTGTGTTTTTGCACATGCAGTAATGTGTTCATCTATTTTATTCTTTGACCTTTCACAAAGAAAAAAAATGCTGAACATGGAATTTGCAAGTAAAACTTGACAGAGAACCAAAATCCATCAGTCTCTATCAGATAAGACCAAACATTGACTACAATCTTTACTAATCCCAAGGGTCCAGAGAAAAATATATGTGGCACACTGTTACCCCTTCCAACATTAGATTTAGTTTTGCTTGCTTAAGGTATGTGTATACAATGTGTGGGGCCCTTTATGCTGAGAATATATTATTCTGTCAGTTGGTCTTTTTTCCCATGATCTACTCATGTTTAGAGTATCAGGAAATCAATAGAGTGAGAACACATTGGTCAGTTTAGTCTAACATTGTTTTTTTTAAGTTGTTAAATATAATATATATTTTGAATCTCTTACTATGAAAGTCAAACTTTCCTTCTGATGAATTTGACCTTCTGTACTCTGGTGAAGGAGTTTGGATAAATAAATGTACCTTCAGTGTGTCCTGCTGGTCATCTCTGCAGTACTTCCTGTCCGACCTCTATCAGGTAGCTGGATTTCCCGCCCTGACGCTGTTGACTCAGCTGGGCTTAGTGAAATGTTTCTATTTGAGCACACTGAGTAATACAGGTCCAATTTGTAATGCTGCTAAAAAGGTTGCAGCCTTACTAAACAAGCTGTAAGCCCTGCTTTATTATCCTTCACACCTTTAGACCAGCACAAAGCTCTTTAAAGAGAATCTCACTCAGGAAAACAAGCTTCTGCTCTGAGGCCCTCTTATGAGCGTGTGAAATCCCTGAGCATTGGTGTTTTTGGAAGCCCAAGCGTACAGAGGCAAAGGTCAGGAGAGCTTGGAGGTCCCATACACGAGGTTGCCCCTAAGATATTTTGCTGGGGCTTGAAAGGAGTCTAAACTTCCTCCCAATTTCTTGTATGGGATAAAGAGAGGTGTTTTACCGGGAGGCTTAAACTTTTTTTTTTAGTTTTTTTTTTTTTTTTTTACTCTTGAAGTGGTTCTTTTTTTTCTCAAGATTAAACATAATAAATCTCCAAAAGTGATGGTTCTAATATGTTTTCCCTCACTTCTGTTGAAATAACAAGAGTTGTAGAGTGGTTTCATTCCTCTTCCGGTGGCCGCTTTCTGAATTAATCACTCTCAACAGGTAACTTTCAGTGGGCGATCATGATGAATAGCACCCAACTCCATTAAAGTAAAACACTGGTGATTAATAACATCCCCAGACTTCGCATACAGAGCAAGACAAATACACATCTCTCCTGACCTCTTGCCGTTCAGGGTGAAATCATAACCTTCCTCTCCCCTGCACACACACAGCAATCAAAACAAACTAAGCCTTAAGCTGGGGAACATTGGAAATGTGAAGCACACACTGCAAGAGTGAAACTTATCACCCTTTGAATGTTTAAAGTGATTGGATCACATTCTAATGCTGCTCTTTTAAATACAGTAAAAGTGAATGGTGGCTACGGGCTGTTATCTGAGGAACAGAATGAAATTAGTTACGTTTTTTTATAAAAGTCTTTCTGTCTTCCTGACAGCAGTCATAACCATTCATTTTAATGTTGGTCACAATCTGGAGCTCTTTTTCTCTGACTAGTCGCAGATTATGTAAGAGCCTATATTGTATTATTCATTTTATTATTTGAATGTACCATTTGTTATGTTAAATATAATATTTGTGGTTACACTTTAATTTAAGGTGTGCTTGTTACAGTGTAATTATACTGAGTATATTATACATATTATACAATTCTGAGTAATATTGATTAACAACATGTACTTACAGTAAGGTTTATTGGTTATAATTATCTATAATTTACTGTTATTACTGTAGTTAGTACATGTACCATTTGTGAAATCACTGTAAAATAAAGTGTCCTTGTTACAGTGTAATTATACTGAGTATATCATACATATTATACAATACTGAGTAATATTGATTAACAACATGTACTTAAGGTTTGTTGCTTATGTATAATTTACTGTTATTACTGTAGTAAGTACATGTAACGTGTGACAATCACTGTAAAATAAAGTGTTACCATTTTTACTTATTTACTTTTACTCCTTTCTTTTAGAGTAGACTTTTTTCTGTGTTTGTAACCCAGCTACTTTAAATTCCCAATATTTACAGGTTTAATTTTAAAATGTTGAATTATTTAGGAGATAGATTGACAGTTTTCTTGCCGTCAGTTGGTCGTACGTTTGGTTGGTCTATAATTTCACTGTTTTAACCTGTAAAAAAAACGAAGAAAAGAAACCAGAGTTTTACATCAGTGGTTTGGAAGTACAGGCTACAAGCTTTTTGTGTATTTTTTGTTTCAAAATAATACGTTGGTCATATTGTATTTGTAACCATGTAAGAAGCTTCTACAAACTTCTACGAAAAGAATGTTGAAAAGCTTGTAGCGTGCACTTGGCTTTTAATCAGCACAGCTGCTCTCTCTTTTCAATTCTGCTAAATTCCCTTTATGACCGTTTACCATTTGAGAAATTAGTAGTCAGTTGTGTTTGCCGCATCTCATTCTGGTTGCTAGCAGCGTAGAAGTGTTCTTTCCACAATTATTGTAAACATCTGATGTGTTTTGCTTACAGAACCCTTCCAATGCATTCCATATGGCTTTCTTGATGCAGTTTGGTTATAGGTAGCCACATGATCGCCTTTGAACCGATTAAGCAGGTCACGCAGGAAGCAGTGTGTATTTCAGAACACATTTATCATAAAGTATCTGATCTCTGCGGTCTCATCCGGTTTTAGTGTCAAGAGCACAAATGAGCTCAAGGCCCAGAACAACAAGCAACATAAACAGCTTTCAGTGTTCTCAGTGGGGTGGCTGCTCGTTTATCTCTCTCAGTGAAGCAATCGCTAAGTGAAATATTTTCACAACTGTTTGTTCAGTGTGGGGCATTAATGGGTCATTTGGTCATTATCTGTTCTTTGCATTTCTAGTTGAGATTCGTTGTTGTCAAAATCATACGATCTGTGAAAAATAGTTACTAGTTGTGGATGACTTGATGTCAGACCTCAGGCTGATTACTAATCTCTGCTTTAGCTCAGCACTAAGGGAGCTAGAATGAAACTGTCATTCAGGAATTCACTGGAAACCTTTACGGTCTTGTTTACAAACCATCTAATAAAAAGAAACTGAACTTTTCCACTTTGTAGAATCCGCTATTGAATATTTAATATTGAATTTGTCATTTAAATGATTTTTTCAGATTGATCAGTCCTGAAATATCACTGATCATTTAGTATTAAATATATTCATCCATATACTCTCAATTATCATACATATTTAGAGTTTTATTATTTGACATATCTTAAGCTTTTTTATTGTTAAAAGATAATGTTATTAAATAAAATAAAAAATGTATTTTTAAAATACATACATTTTGTTAATATTTTATTATAATTTAACTATATGACAAATAAGGTGTA
This sequence comes from Leuciscus leuciscus, assembly GCF_965113295.1. Lineage (NCBI taxonomy): Eukaryota > Metazoa > Chordata > Actinopteri > Cypriniformes > Leuciscidae > Leuciscus > Leuciscus leuciscus. The sequence continues at coordinate 17,351,651 of NC_138746.1, read as the reverse complement.
ACTATTAAAAATAATCAAAACTTATGTAGCCTATGTTTGTAACACTGATTGAGCAATTACATGAGAGGTGATACATTTTAGTAAGTTGGACTACATGCATGTTTTTTTGTGCTATAACTTGTAATAAAGTGGAAGAAAAGAGTTGCGCTCCACACTGCCGCTTGAACTGAGGCGCTACAGCGATCTGTCACGTCACATTTATTAACGCTATTTATTGTTTGAATTTCATGATAAAATTGACAGAATTTGAAAGCTGAGACTTTTTCTTATGAAAACAAAGTATAAAGCTCTTTGCGATTACTGGATAAGAAGCGCTATAAATATTATGTTTGGTCAAGGGAAAAACTACAGATCTGGCAACCCTGGCTTGAACTACGGGTGATTCATTGCCATTGGGTCAAATAGACCCTGCTTTAATGTCGCTATTTAGCGTTAATTGTCACGTAGGAAGACCTAAATTCAATACGAGACAATTTATTCAGACACAGTATGAGTTGCAGACACGTTTTTCCGCCCCTTTTTGATTGACAGCATATAATCGGCCCTGATCAACGGCTGTTTTTAAACAATCAGCTGATGGCCGATAGCGAAAGTAATTGCTTTTATTGCCCGATACATCGGTGCATCCCTAATATTTTTATAATATATACGCATAAATTTAAGGCAACAAGCTTGTGCTAAGCATATGTTGCTCTAAATAAACCATTTCCTTTTATGTTATAATATTATCCAAAGAGTTCAGCTATAGGGTTGTTATTCATTGAAGATTGTATAAATAACCAACTGTGTTAGAAGTTTATTCAGAAAGTTTATTCTGAAGCAGGTTCTCACATTAAACTAATTATCCTGTGTTTCACTAAAACAGGTGTGAATGTGACTATCGCACACACTGCTCCGTCAGTTTCATTGAACATCAATAAAACCTGTGTAACTAATATCCTCCTGCTCTCTCAGGATCAAATTAAAGTACATACTTCTCACCTTTGGAATAATAAAGCAGCAATGGTGTGAACTGCTCTCTCACCTCAGGAAATTATACCCTTTGCACAGGCTTTTTTTTTTTTTGTATGTATGCCAACAGCAAGCGAGAGTACAACATTTATATAGTCAATAAGTATTTCCACCTGTATAGGGGATTCTTTATACATTCAGCTTATTTTCATGAAAGTTAATGCAAATGTAAATGCAGTGTAAATCTCAAAACAAGATAAAGAAATCACATAATGCATAGGGTTAATATTTAAATATAAAAGATTAAAAGATTAATGGTATATCAAGGGATATCATTCATATGTAGCTTAATCTATAAAGAATTTAAATGTATTATATAATGTTGTTATGCTGCATTCAAATTGGTTAAAGCACTGCAGTGAAGTAACGACAGTGCATCACAGACAGATTCTGATATCTGGGACTAAAGAACTGCAGGTGTTTCAACCCGAGAGTATTTTAGGCGGATATTTAAACTGGTCATTCATTATTTTTAAATAGCTGTCTAGCGTGAAAGGGAATGAATTATTTGACCCTTGTGGGTGAGCTTTGAGTTTAATGTGCGAGTCTGAAAATATGAAAACCTTTAAATGGGGAGCTCGGGTAGATTTACTGCTGGAGAACATCAGAGGATGAATGTTCTTGGAATTTATTCCTCTTGTTGGGGTAAAACTGCTGGGGTAAAACTGTTTCTCACCCCTAAAAAGTTTCTGTATTACACTCTTGAACCTTTTTTTGACTTCTTCCAGTCTTTCTAGTTTCAATATTATTTCCCCTAATTCCCAAGAGTCTGCCAAGTTATGTATTTGCTATCTTATCTGCTTCTTTCTTATTCCGTCCTTTCAATTATTTCTTTCATTTCTCTGTCTTTCTCTCCCCTGCTCTTTCATTTTCATTTTATTATTAATTTCTCAATGTAGAGCTCTTTTGTTTGCTCTAAACAGTTGACTCAGTGTATTTTCTCTCAGTCCAAGTTTGGAAATAGTGTTTATGTTCTTTTGTGAGACATTTTCTAGAATGTTGTATTGAGAATCCATAATTCAAATGTCCTCAATACAAAGTTGACGTAATTTTCTAGTTCCATTTTGGACAAAGCCTTGTACTGGGGAGTTTCCAAGTCCGCATTCACCAGAAACCCTGAGGGTTTGAGTCAGAAGATTTTCATGGTGAATAATATGACTCCTACCATTATATGAAGTGTTTTCTGCTGTGATTTATGGTTAAAGAGGCTGAAATCTTCCTTGAAATTACTTAAATTAAAAATTGCAGAAATAATTTTGAGCACATTCAGACTGCATCCTTCACGCTGTGAGATTTAAGGTTAATCATTTTGGACTCGTCTTCAAAAACTAAATGACCCTGCAGGGTGTCAAAGTAATCCCACCCAAGACAAAACAGCACGCCTCTAAATATCAAAGTTTTTTTTGTTTCTTCAAGAGGTGAAACATGCATGTCTGGAATGTGTGCTCAGTGGTTAGGTAGATCTTAACTGGTCCAACTCAATTACCTTTTAATTAGGCCTGGAAACCTGGTGGCGTCTCATTGGGGCAGGAAGTGATGAAGGACTAAAACATCTGCAGGCTGTTTCTTCAGACACTCATGTTTTTGCATGAGTGTGTTTTGCATGTGCATGCTTTCAATTGAGCAGGAAAAAGTGTTAAAGCATGTTAGTGATTCTAGATCCAAATCCCTAATGATTTTACCAATATATTTGTGCTTGACACATAATACACAGTTTAGTGATGGTGCCATGTTTAATACAGCACTATGTTCTGCCTTGTATTTGTAGGACTAATGAAAATGGATTTGATTGGCCTTCTTTGGGATGTTCCACAAAACATTGCTCATCTGGACAATTGTTTCTGTCTGTTTCTCATAAAAAAAAAAACTGTTTGGTTGTGTGGTTTGGCTTTACCATTGATTTGTGATAACAAATAGGATTTCCTTGGAATAATAAAAAAAAGTTCATAAGGCAAAGTTTGGTTCTCATTGACTTGCATAGTCCTCAGGGGGGTTTTTAACAATCAGAATGAGCAGAGAAAGAGCGGTTTCTACAGCCTTATAACACATTTCCACTGCTGGTGAAACACTAGAAAAGGATTGCAGTTCTTTAAAGCATATTGCCAGTGTATTCTGTTTGAACCCATGCCATTAGTCCACATTGTCAGAATCAATGTGAAAATGTCAGGGGTTTTTCATTGAGAGATTGACATGCATAGGGGTTTCATTATGTGAAGAGCCATCTGGGGGATTTTCATGTGCCCATTGACCCCACATCTTTTTGCTATGTAGATCCAATCATGTAGAGAGTCTTGAAGCCACAAACTCATAAAAAAATAGTAACAGTTAATGTACAAGTAAGTAATAATTGGTATAGCAATCCGCAATTTACAGCAATGGCAAACATTAAACTTAGACCTGTTATAGGCGTATAAAGTATGCAATTTTGAGTATGAGGTCATACAAAACAATTGAAAAAGGTACTAAATCCAAATGGATTAAATTAAAACCTTACAAAGCATTAAAAGCATGCCAAAGCAGACACGTGATGAACCATTATGGTAGATCATTTCATTCTTGACAGAAAAAATAAACAATATTCCTTAAGAAAATGCAAACTTGCAAAAGTACTCATCACAAAGCCCAAAAGGTGTTTTTATCTGTCCGATCACAATAACACATGCTGTTATGTACCTTAAACACTTGTTTGATTACGCAGTTCCACACCTTGTTGAGGAATCAATTTTATTATCTTTGGCTTCAACATGCATTGGCTTCAAAGGCACATGTATCTTTAAAAGCAGCCCATCATTTTAAAGTGCCTGATTGCGAAATCTATTTGGCTTTTGTCTGTACGTAATGAATACATGGTGAATCTGGATGGTAATCAGTGCGTCAGTTAAAATGCTGAATGCACTACTAGTAGAGCATGAATGAGACCAAAAAGTAAATGACGTAAAATGTGTTCCAGTAGCTTGTCTCTGCTTATTAGTTATACAATAGACTCAGGTCATATTAATCTGAGGGATCCGGGTAGTGTTTTGTTGAAAACTCTTCATACGTAACCATTTTATTTTCACAACAGTACAACTCCTGTTCTGTGAAAAGACAGCTTAATTGTAAAAGATTAGAGATTAGACTTGTTCAGATCTACCAAGATAGTACTATACCAAATATACCAATGAGGTCAGAGTGTATACAGCGGTTTAATTTGTTTAATTGGTTTAGATTTGGCTTGGTTATTTATTTTTTACTTTGGCTTGTTAGCATGATCAAGTTGCATGATCAACCCTGTTGGTAGGTGTTGTAATTATAGTAAATACAGCAAGGTTTTTAAACACTATTTCTAGAAAATTAAGAATGTGCATCAGTTTTTTTTTGTTGCTTTTTAACATTTTATTTATTTTTTTATTTATGAAGGCACTGTGAACTTTATCATTGCATATTATATTGTTATATTACAATGCTATTATATTTTTTTGCAGGGAATTAGCTTATTTTGTTGTTAATAAAAAAGCCTGACAGTGTCACTGCTAAATACCTATATTGTGGTATTCTGTCATGTTTCTCACTGACAAGCCCCCAACTAATTTTTTTGCGCACAAAAAGTATTCTCATCGCTTCAACATTAAGGTTGAACTACTGTAGTCACATGGACTATTTTAACTATGTCTTTACCACCTTTCTGGGCCTTGAAAGTTGCAATGACGTTGCTGTCAATGGAGGGACAGAAAGCTCTCAGATTTCATCAAAAATATCTTCATTTTGTGTTTCGAAGATGAACGAAGGTCTTAGGGGTTTGGAACGACATGAGGGTGAGTAATTACTGACAGATTTTTGTGTGAACTAACCCTTTAAAGAAAATCCCGAGCTTCCCACTCATATTTACGACTTTGTGGTGGCATCCATGTGCATTCAACTCATAAACAAGATCTTTTCGACATGACTTGAACGCACCATTACACCATCTAGTCGCAAAAGTATCTTTCTCTATTGAACGCTATTTAAAAGTGTATCTGTGTATTCCTAATGAGATATATTTTGCAAGTATTGTAGTTGATGTATCATATCCTTTATTTTCATTTTATTTATTTTTTAAGTTTAGTTTAGTAATAAATCAGCTTGGAAAATGTAGCCCTATATTGATTAGATCTTTTTACTCTTCGTCCAATACATATCACTTTACTTATTTTTTCTCTTATAATCCCTTACATATGTACAGCAAGACTATGTACAGCATCCTATTACCATTTCTTCCCAGAATAGCTCACTTCAATAAACTACAAATTATCACCGGCCCTGCACTCTCTCTTTTCCAACCGTCTCAGACATTTCCCAGCCGTGTCAGTGCTTTTTATTAGTGTAAAGGTCCTTTTGCTGATTTAACCGCTTTTGTTGGTTTTGTTGATCCAGAGGAATTTCATAAGGATCAGCTCAAACTTATTCTTTCACAACTGAAACCTGTATAGATGAACTGATCAACAGCCATATACATGATTACATAAGTATGTTTGTGCCAGTACAGCTCTGACCCAACTTGGCTTCTCATGTCTTTTGATTAATATCACTCCAAAATAAAGAAACTCAACACCATTTGGTCATTCCAGTTCGAAAAACAAAAACACTCACATCTCTTCAGCTGCAGCCCTATTATAAAGACTGAAAAATGTAAAAGTGAACCTAATGAAATTGCATATAATGAGCTCTATTATGAAACTAATGTTCCAGTCTATCATGTTCCTATGTTCTACATCTGTCATCTTAATTTCATTTCATCTGCAGTAATCACCATTCATTTTGAATGGGCTGAACATCACATTCTGTGTTGTGTTGTCCACACTTTCACAGCTTCAAGCCCTCACTTTCAAAACCTGAGGGAATCCAAAAATTTGAGTACGGCTGGTCATGCATAAGTTTATGTTTAACTTGGAGAAGACAGATAATATCGTCTGGCCTTTGTGTTTATTGTGCTGTCCCATTGTCTGCAGCACAGATTTAGAAAAGCTTGCTTATGAAATAATGCAAACATTTGTAAGGACAATAAGCATTCAGGCCATTGCCATGTTGGGCCATTGACTATTAAAAATACATATGTTAATGTTCATTTCTACATATACTAATAAATTTGTACATTTCAAATGGAATAAATTAACATTAGATAATTTATTATTAACAAACATGAATTAACCCTGAACAATAATACATTAACATTAATCCACGCTACGTTCAAACGTTTAGGTTCAGTAAGATTTTCTTTTTTCGAAAACAATTCGGTTACATCAAATTGATCAAAATTGATCAAAATTGAAAGTAAAGGCTTTTACGCGGTCACAGAAAAATTCTATTTTAGACAAATGCTGTTCTTTGGAACTTTTATACTCCTCTAAGAATGCATAAAAAAATGTATCATAGTTTCCACAAAAACATTAAGCAGCACGACTGTTTTTAGCATTTGATAAATGTTTTTTGAGCAGCAAATCAGCATATTAGAATGATTTTGGAAGGATCATCCGACACTTAAGACCGTAAACAAATTCAGCTTTGCCATCACATGATTACAATACATTTTAAGATATATTAAAAAAGCAAACCGTTTTTTTTTTTTTATAACATTTCACAATATTTCTGTTTTTGATGTATTTTGATCAAATAAATGGAGCCTTGGTGAGCATTAGAGATTTCTTTCAAAATCATTAAAAAAATATTCTTAAAAAAAAAAACATCTTAACCCCAGATTTTTCAACAGTATGGTGTATTAATAAATGCTGTAAAAATTGTTCATTGTTAGTTTGTGATACCTAATGAATTAACTAATGTTAACAAATTGAACATTCTTAAAGTATTTACATGGTAATTTTGTGAACAGGCATAATATAGTCCAAAAGTCAAACATGACTTTGGAATAGAATCTTTGCCTGTTTCTGATTCTAATTATTTAAAACTTCATTGGATAATGTTTCAAAAATCACATGAGACCACCAGTACTTAGTCTAGACAGCAGTGGTTTAGTCACCTATAGGGCCTCACCATCCTCAATTTTCATCCTCTTGAGATTTTGAGTCATGATATCCCATAGCACAAGAATATATTCTACTATTACCGCTAGTTATGAAGTACAGTGGGATGAATGAATAGAGAGTTATTTCAGTGTGGCTTCAGATTTTTTTTAGGTGTGTAGGGAAGCAAAAACAGGACCCCTCACCCCTTGTTAGGCCCCTCAGTAATCATTTTCGATTGGTCGCTTCACCACATGAAATAGTGTATTGTCTTGTGAATATCTGTGATCAAAAAGGACACCAGCCATCTGAAAGAGGGATTTCACATGGTTGGAGGATGGGGAGCCTCCATCAGAGCCTGAGTCACTCCAAAAGAATCTGTCTGTGCATTGCTTTGTCTGAAGTTCAGACCTCTCGCCAACCTCTGTTCACCCTTGTTGAAGCCTACAAGTGTATAATCCCTCGGACTCTTAGCTATACTATGGAAATGTGTGGCATTAAATATAATAACCCCCATTAACACATGAAAGATATAGCTAAATCAACCATTGGGGGCTGTTTTATCATATTTTGAAGGGACTGCAGATGTTATGTACAAGAACACTGTTCAGTCATTGCTCTTCCCTCGAGAAATTCTGCAGAATTGTTTCCTTCTAGAATTGATTTATGTCTCTGTAGGTTCTATCCAGTGTGAGCACAATTAAAGGCATTAAATGGGCTTTCAGCTATGTACAATCAGGAAAAGTTTCAAATGGAGCCATTCCGGAATCATTATTACCCTTTTTCAGAGAAGCGTTTGCATGCTGTATCATAAAGGGTCATCAGATACTGAAACAATAAGTGCTCGCCAATGCGCAGCGATTCCCCGGTGGATTGTGACTTAGTGGTTGTCACACAACCTTGTGTAAGTATTTGAGCACATGCTTGCAATAAGGCAATGATATGGAGTATGTTAAATGGCCATAGGCCACATCGTACAACTTCAGAGAGATTGTGATGAGAAAGTGCAGTAGCCCTTGCTGTTTGTCCTCTAGGGAGCGAATTAGAAGGGTTTTCAAGCAATTTAAAAGATTAGACAAAATGTAACGCAGGGGTTGATGCAGAAACCATATGAGAATTAACCGCTGTGAACTATCACTGATTTTAACAAGGGTAATGTAGGAATAATTTTTACCATGCTCATTTTTTTTATAATAATTCCAGCGCATGTTCAAAAAAACTTTCTAATTTCTTTCAGGAATGATACTGACAAAACATATTATCGGTTATATTACATGTTACTGTAGAACCTTTACTGCTTGTTTTGTGAGATCATAAAGTTACAGAAACTGGAAATTAGCTGAGCTAAAAGCTTGATGGTGATGACTATGTAAAACAGACACACTTCTTTGTTTCTTTGAACTTGTATAACGTATTTCCTTCCTCTAAATAGAGTACAAATGTTTAGATGGCGGTAAAAGCTTTTTAATGAATATTTCCGACATGATGCATGTCAGTATTTGTGCCGTCGCCTTTTCTCTAGAAATGTAACATAATAGATTATAAGATGTTGACTTATTATACATTTATGCACATTTGATACTTTCCCTTTTTCAGTTTAAAAAATATTTTTGACAGCTTTTTGTTATTGTTTCACAGAACTTGTTTTGTACATTCAAATGTTAATTTATGTTCGGAGTGACTGATTATTTTGTGCTCTCTTGGGACTTAATCAGTGTTTTTGCCATCATAAATGTGCCAATCTTTTGGACTGCTGTGTTAAACAAGTATTAGTGTAGCAGCAGTTTTAAATATGTAAACTGAGATTTTATTTATTTTTAAGTATATCAGTGACAAGAATAATTTGCCTCTTTTTTTGCTTTAGATGGCACAATTCAAGCATCAAAAGTTTTCATTGAAAAGGAAAGTTAAATGGATATACTGCAAACAATAATACAAACAAAATATTGACACTGAAGAATATATATATATATATATACATATACAGTGTATATATATATATATATATATATATATTTAAAAAAATACTTTTTCTTTACAATATTTGTATCACCTTTTGAAGTACATTCTTTATCCCCTGCGGTGTAGTTAAACTGACACTCATAATTCACTTCATCTTATCTGTCTTCACAGCAACACACAAACCACTGATCTGGTTGATGATATCTTTGTAGCTTCCTCTTTCAATACTGTAACTCATTCCATGTAGTTGATGATAGGCTGTAAAATGAGGCATCCTCAAACAGATTTACACAATAACTTTAGACTGTAGATCTGGCATAAATATTTCATAGTTCACCACACAATGACATTTTGATCAATAATCTTAAATAATTCACTTTCACTATACATTGGTTTTCAAGTTTTAGGAATTAATGAACACGGAATGACTTTCCAGTTGGTTTAATAATTCCTTTGGCTTCTGTGAATTTTTGCATGTGATTTCATCAAGAAGTCTGAGAAAGCATTTAACTGTAAGGTCGCATTTACATTACATGGATCAAGTGACCCAATTCGTGTAACGAACACTGAAAAAATGGTATGATTAATAACTTATGACAACATTGCTTTAACTCATCAAAATAAGTTATATAGTTTTTTTTATAAGTTATACAAGATTCAGCACTTTTTTAAAAGTCAGTTTAAAGTAATTTACCGGTAAGTTCAAATGACTTAAACATCCAAGTTTATTGTACTTAAAAAATAAAATAAAATAAAATAATTACAGTGAACATGTAAACAGGAAAAAAGCTCACAGATTCCAATACTCTCAGATCAGTTTCAGGCCTCATTCATATTTGGAAATAAATCTGATATGAATCAGATGTGGATCTGTCACACTGTAAAAAAAAAATAACTTAAAAGTTTAAGGCAACCAGCTGCAGGACATTTTTGAGTTTTCTCAACTTACGTGTTTGAGTTATCTCAACTTTTCTCAACTTTTTTCATGTTAAATAGTTGAATAAAATTTAAAAACTGAATTTGTCATACAAAACGTAAGTTGAATTTTTTACAGTGCATGTAAGTGGACAGATTGTATATTTCCCTGACAATGCGAGTCGTATTTTATTGAAGCGACAGTGTCAATTCTGCCGAATGATGTGAACTCAGATGGTCACCAACCGTGACCACATGACTTTTTTCAATGGCGCAATGGAGGACGAAGGCTCAACTCAATGTTTTGCTGACCTTTAAAGATGGTGGGCAAAGCAAAGTCTTGTATTATCGTTTCGTCTTCGTCCATTGCAAATCGCACCGTTTTTACTTCCTTTTCAGCCTAAGCTTTTCTGGGTCAGTACGTCTACCTTTTGTTGTTTTGCCAAGTGTATAGTGTAAAATGCAGATAATCACATATGAGTCACATTTAAAAGATGTAAGCTGATTGTCAACTAATGGAACTGGGCATCAAGACCTGCAGTTTAAATGCGGCCTATAAGTGTCCTAATTTGTATGCTTGTTCAAAGTAGCTTGGTCTATTATTCTTACTCGGAGTTGCTCGGGCAAACTTGAGTTTCTGTATTCAATGTAAAACTTTTCCTTTAATTCAACCTCTGCTGAATCTATCAGCTAATCTCTGGAGACTTCTAGTTTGACCTTTTAGAAGCATCAAATTAGCCTTTAAGTGGCTGCTTGTGGCTTTTGTGAGATTGGTGTCAGAAGTTGCGTTGAACTAAAACTTCTAATTGTCCACTTAATTCTAAAACTTTTAGTTGCTAAGGATAACAATAAAAAAAAAAAAATGTTTTTCATTCTGAATTATGTTAAATATCTTTCACTTGCATGAGCAATTTACCTCTCTTATCATTTTTGATAATTTATCATTCTACAGTTTTCATATCACATTACGCATATAGGCTATTGTTTAGTTTTGCATCCCCTTTGTCTTTTTTTAATTATTGTACGTTGTAAGTAGTCTTCATTTGATTCATAATTTGCTCAAAGTATCTGTTTTGTAGTTAATAGAAATATTAAACAAATCTGACCTTATATGAGCTATACAAATGACATAATGTATGTGGTACAAGATGTATGTACTTTTATAGCATGCTATTAGGATCATCAAGTTTAATTTCTGTTTTGAATCAGTATCTTTAATATAAATTTGATTTAATCTCTTTTGCACCTTATCAGAGCATACGTGTTTCATAACAGCTCTGTACCAGATTTTATGACTGCCAATACTATTAATTTATTTTGCCCTTATTGCGCATATTGATTTTGACAGCTATATGACAGCTGAATTTTCCCTGCTGTGCAAGAGATTATTTCTTCTGAGAGTAAGGATTTTATTGGGGTTCTTTTTCCATTTTTAAGGGAAATTGAAAATGACAGCTTATAAAATGTACAAGGCAAATATTTTATTTTCCACTAATACTCATTGGATATTTGGACAAGTGAAAAAAGTCGTCCAGGGTCTCATGTAAATCTAAAAAGTACTCCCAGGATTATTTATAAGAGCTGTGAGAAATCAAGGTGTGATTTTTGAGTCTGCTTGCAATTCTTGACCCCCGTTTGAAATCTTAATTTCCCTTTTCCTCATTTAACATCTAGATTCTAATGGTTGGAGACATATAGGTGGTAGGTTACCCCTTTTCTCTTGGTGTGAACCAAATCACAGGTGACAATACATGTACTGATGTTCATATGCATCCATTAGTAAAACGTCATACAGAATTCTTCATAATGATTTATTTCAAAATAAACACTTTAGGGACTAAATCAAACCAATGTACAGACACACAAAAGAAAGAACAACAAATGTGCTTTATGCTGTCATAAGCTGCCATATACATAGAAGTAATCTTCACATTAAGTGGGGAAAAGGAATGGAAGGACAGTATATGCTACAGTTAACTATACAGTGTTGAAAATAGTGACAATTTGATGGAATGTAAATGAAAAAGCTTCCCTTACTTTTTTTTCATGAAATCATGGTCAATTTTAATTCAATGGCATCACTACACTGGGACATGTTTTTTAGAAGAAAAAAATTAACCACATTCTGAAATATCTTTTTTCAAAGAAGTACATTATATTTTTGCAAGATATCTTTTCCCTCCATGTTAATAGGAATGCAGCTGTATAGCGGGGGGCTCTAACCCTTTACCCAGTACACAGACTCCAGTGGAAGTACAGAGTAGGCATTATGTTTCCTTATAGATTTTGTGCCCCAGGGTTGTGTTTGTAAATGAGGCCTGGTGCTTTTAACAGCTCAACATTATGAAATTGGCAGTAGTAACAGACAAATTCCATACACTAATTTTCTTTGGAGAGGCACAAGGCATTGACATACTTTGTGTGGTGTTCACGTTATGTGTATTCCTAGACCAAACAGTTGTCCAAGGGAAACAGGAGCTTTAGGTGTTAAAAATTAGGGATGCACGATATATCGACCACCATATCTCTATCGGCCGTTATATGGCCATTTTTATTGTTAGCGTTATCGAAAATAAGGTTAAGTGCAGCGCAAGTCTGTCATATAGGCAACATAAAATTATAATGAGAACGTTATAATTGTGTGCTTGGGTCATGGCTTTTAATGGTAGGACTTTTGTTTTTTCAATCAGGATCTAAACATTTTTTAAAAATGTGAATTTAGATTTATCGGCCAATATATCGGTTATCGGCTTTCAAATACAAAGGGTTATCGGTAATCGGTATCGGCCAATCTGTTTCCTAAACGTAGATGTGAAATAATCCAAATATTTAAAAACAAACCCACTCAAAATAATAAAATCTGATGCTGAAGATACAAATGTTTAATAAATTTGGCAATACAGTCATACTATTTCTAAACACAGAAAACTTATGGCTCTAGAACTATTCATTATGTAGTGGACATCATCCAGAATCAGATTTTTTCCCCCGTAAATGTCACATGGGATTATAAAGTGCATTGTTATATATATATATAGGTAGTAATTACGTCAATTAGTTCTGTCTCAAGGTCTACCTCAGATGTTCCACTAACACTGCTTTTTTTAAAAGATTATCATGCCTACAATTTTTTTGTTAAATTCTCCAACCTCTTTTTTCTTTGTTAATTGATGATGTGTTTTGAAGCACAACTGTCTCTAATGTCATAATTCTGCTGAGCGTGAAGCAAAATCTAACATGTTGTGATGCATGCTGAGTCTCTTACGCACACTCAGATCGGTCAATTAACAAAATAGATGTTTTTATACCAACAGAACATTGCAAAAGACTCTCTATTGGCCCACGAATGCCTTCCAGTAAAGCTAATTACATAAGACAATGTCTTGGTTCATGCAAGGTCTAAATAGTTCATATTTGTTTGGCAAAGTAACCCTTTCCAAGAATAAAACAAGTGAATCTTTTCCGTATATGCCATATAACGTTTACAAGCAGTTTATGCTGTTACAGATATCTAAATTATGAACTAAGTAAATACATAACAAAAATCAAGGTAAAAATCAATGCCCTTCTTTTTGTGTCAAAGAACTTGCATGCATATGAATTTTCAGAACTTCATTCCTGCTAATGTGAAGTCACATAATTCCTAAAAAAATTGCCCAAGTCATTTTTGGTTTCTCAGAAAACACAAAAAACTGAACCTAACTTCAGAGGTTGAGTAGATTTTCGTTCTACTTGATACAGCTGCCATCTTGAAAATCTTGTAAAATTGCCTAAGTCTTTTGACTTAGGAAAAATAAAACGGCCTAAGTCACACTCTTGACATAGGCCTTTATACTACAGGGGTAGAATTGCATGATCTGTTCAACTGAGGATGTGGGCGATTTTACCAGAGGTGGCCAGCATCATGAGGAGATGACTTATGCAAAAAAAATCTTTTTTGTCAAAAAATAACTTAAGCAATTATTTTAGGAAGGTGATCTTTTGCATCTAAGATTAAACTATATACAGAGTTTTGAATGTTTGCTCCAAAATACCTCATTATCTCAATACTGTTCTGCCTAACCCAACATAACCCAACAAACAAAGGAGCAAACACGACTCCAAAAATATCTCTTTACTGTTTTTAAGACGATATAAAAAAACATTGTATATACACATCATACGTAAAAAAAAAACACAGTCATACATATATAATTGCACTTGGCGCTAACAGAGGAGACTACATGGGTGGTGAGGATGGGCTGGTGGTCTTTTGCTGAGTCATTTACTGGGGATGCATATTTGGCAGGTTAAGTGCTGGGTCAGCAAGCATGCCAGAGGTCTACATGGTACATATCTGTGACGGTGGGCTGTCAGATTCCCGGGTCATCTGGCAGACTTCTTAGTTTGACTGTTGTTGGGCCTTTTTCATTCTGAAATGAAGAGACGCAAAATGTTAAAATGTCACACACCATCATTGAACTTTTGAGTACATTTATTTTATCTGACTAGTAAATAGTAGCAGGACATTTTTAAATAGCCTTTATCTCCACAGTGATTAAAACAATAAACCTAAATTATGCTTCTGGCAAAAATGTAACAGACATGTCTGCACTTTTTATAGGCAGTTTCTATTAGTAACTGCATGCAGTTAGTTTTAATTGGGCTGAAGCTGCCACTATTGAAAATCCTCTAATTTCAAGCTGAAGTGATTTTTTTTAACTACTGTAAAAAGTGATCCTTTGACTTAACTTAAAAAAAGTGAGGAAACCTGTTGCCCTAAAATTAAGTAAATAAACTTAATGTAATTGAAAAATGTAAGTTATGTGGAATTGTCGAGTTTGGCCTAAAGAAGGCTTCCAGTACTTCCAGTCTCAAAATATTAGGTTTGATAGGTGTTAAAGTATCTCAACTTTTTTTAAATTACTTTTTAAAAGTAAGTCGCATGACCGGAATGTCTGAGCTGTTTTGTAGCTCATTGACCAGAGGTGTTGCAGATGGCAGAAACCTCCCTCACTACCTGCAGATGTACAACTTCCTTTTTCACTTATTGAGCTTTACTAAAGACCGCACAGTATGTGCTCATTAACGTCCAGAGACCATTCATGGGTGTTCAGCCTCAAGGAGCCATCGTTCATCTCTTACTACGAATGTTTTGTTGTGCAGACCGGACAGTTCACACTTTTCTACCCCTTTAGACAATGCTTTTTGTTTAAGAGGTAGAAACACACCAATGAAGGCAGCGCCTATGGTTTGCCATACATCCATGAGCTTTATATTCACCCACCCCCTCTCAAATTCAATCTTCCAGCTAGCAGTGAAATGAAAGACGATGGCAACCAGTCTCATGATCTAATACATCAAGCTCATGATCAGATGTGGGAAATGTCTTTCTTCTCATGAATTCAGAACAACAAAAGCTTGTTTTACTTTGTTTGGACATTCACGATAACAATCAGCGGAGGAACTATTAAGGCAAGGCCGCAAAAGCCTGAACATGTTTTTCATTAGCTCGGCAGAAGCTGCTAATCTTGCACATCAACTTTAGAGAAATATTTCAGAGCAATATAACCGGACAAAAACATTCAAAAGAGATCTGAGAAACAAATCGGGAATGGCTTTTGTGAGCATTTAGAGATGTGTGAGATACAAAAAAGACCAGTATTTTAAAGTGCGGGTGACTTTTTGTCAACAGAGACTACTACATAAACTATTACACTGAGGCTTTATTTGATGCGATACATAATTTTGTCTAATTTTAATTTGTCTAAAAGTCTAATTTGGTTAATTGGAATTGACTCTGCAAGGCTATTTATATTGCATTTGTGAACAATGCTATAAAACAAATTAAGCATTGTGGCCCTGTATTTCCGCTCCTGTTTCTCCCATTTCTCAGCTTCTGTTTGTCAAGAAGGTTTCCTTACTTGTTCAGGGCGTTCTTCAGGTACTGTTGCAGCCATTTGGTCTCTGGGTTAATGCACACTTCCTTGTTGCTCTTCAGTTTGGCACTGTAGGGTAAAAGTGTAAGTTTTCATTATATCTTGTTCGAATCACGGTGCTGAAATTTGAACTTTTTAGACATTCAAATTGCAGTATAAGCAAGCAATCATTGCTAAGTATAAAGCTTCAAGAGCCCATTGTGAGCAGATTTTGAATGCAATACAATAGAAACCCCATAGTCAGCATCAGCCATACAATAGCAGAACAGTTGTGCATTCAAGCTCAGCCAAGCAGTTGGTTCTCAGTCACTCCTCTCTCTAGTAAGTGATATTACACTGCACTCTCTCATCACCCTAGGTATTCTTTTCCTGCATCTGCATTCCCTATTTCCCTACAGGTCTTAACAGATTGTCAGATTGTTATCACAATCTTCCTTGTAGCTCTCGGCAAAAAGATTAGATTATAGGTGTCTTGTCAGCACAGGTGAACCATTTGTTTTCAATTGTCTACAACTGACACAAACAAATCATTAAACTCTTTCCAATGTAAAGTAAAGTGTTTTTGAATTTTAACAACAACAAAATGTTGGTAACACTTTACCGTAAGATTTCATTAGTTAGCATTAGTTAACTACATTAGTTAACATGAAATAATAATAAACTGCACTTCTACATCATTTATTAATCCTTGTTAATGTTAATTTCAACATTTACTAATACATTATTAAAATCGGAAGTTGAATTTGTTTAACATTAGTTAATGCACTGTGATCTAACATGACCAAACAATTAACAGCTGTATTTTTAATAACTAACGTTAACAAAGATGAACAAATACATTAACTAATGTTAACAAATGAGACATTATACAATATAATATTGTATTTGTATTAATAATAGAAATTAATTTATTACATAAATAATTGAAACTTTTTATGAATGAATGTAGTAATAATAATAATAGTAATAATTATTATTATCAGCATCTTGTTTTAATTCAAATGTTTACAAACAATTTTTTAATACATTTTTGTCTGCTTTGGATGTGTGTGTTGTTGCTATAAATGCTTACTATGAAAAGTTCTTTAAACCCAGGGTTTCTGGCATACATTATAGTTCATGTGATGATTTGGATGTGACACATACACACACACAAACGGTCTGCTGAACTTCACAACTGTGAGTTGTTCTCATTATCCTGTGAGTAACACATTCCTAAAGGAGCCACAATGAACGGCACTACATAATATAAAGTACAAAAAAGGTGTGCACATCCCAAACCTTCATTGGGTTCAGGTGCAGGACAAAAAGATGACAATCACAGAAGTAAGAAGAGTAATGTCTACACACTGAGTTTACAGCTCCAAAAATATTTATTAATAAACAGTGCAACGTTTTGACCGTCAGGCCTTCACCGGGCACCAGTTTATTAATAAATGTTTTTGGAGCTGTAAACTCAGTATGCGGATATTACTCTTCTTACTATATAATGTAAATACTTTAACAGTTGATGAGGATGAGAACATTCTTCTGAGACAAGATTAGCTTTAAAGTATGTGTCCACTATCATCATATCGGTATCATTAAAGTAATCAGTTCTTATCTTAAATTCACAGATCCCCTCTAATTTGGTTAGCTCACTCTTTTGAAGTAGCTGCAGTTTATCAGGGCCTGGCATTTGTTGGTGTATCTCGATCTAGTCAGCAGGAGTTGGAGAGGGTCTGGACTGGGAACAGCAGATAGTAATTACCTCACAGCAAGCCAAGGCCAACAGCAAACACTGGTAGATAGTGTTACCAGCATCACTCATCAATGCAGATTTGAAGTATCAAGGGCTCTCGAGCTTTGGGATTCAGGTTCTGATCTGCTCTCCAGGGCTTTGCCAATGGCTTTTGTGGCAATCGTTTGTCGGCTTGTGATTTTTGAGTCTAACCAGCTGTTTTTATCTCGCTGACCCTTTGACACGGTTTAAGTCTTTGTTTACGCCTTGGTGAGCGTTTATGGTATGGAAAATAAGTGACATTTGTAATGGAGTTTGACAAGCCACTGCCATTAATCTTTGTTAAAAATCCAAATAAAGCAGCTATTTTGAACACTTCACTCAACAGAGGTGAAAGCATCCAGGGAGGATAGTTCTCATCAGCATGCAAGGCTATGGTGTGTGACTAAGCACGTCATTCAAGCCCTTTACATGTGTGAGAAAGAGCTTGAAGAGGAACTCTTTCGGACCCCTATGATGCTGTTTTCCTGTACAAAATACAAATGCATCCATGCTTAAAGGTCCTACCCCCTCCTATAGCATTTCCCCCTGGATGTGTGCAATTGTGAGAGCCTGTCCAACGGTATAATGCCAGACAGGGGAGGCCAATTCCTGGCCCATTCAGCATCCCTTCAGTATTTAGAGATTGATGGGGTGAAGTGATGTGTTTCTGGGTCATGAAGAGCTGCTGAGCGAGTAGGAAAGAGAGAGTTTAGAGAAGATACTCACATGACTTGGAAGGGGCAGTTGGGTGTGTGGAGGAACTTGAGCTCGCGAATGCTTCTCTGTGGGACAGTGTTGACTGTGGAACGGCACCAGCATCTCTCTACCAGGCTGATGGGCTTGGCTGGAGAAGAATTAAGAGAAAAAGGGAAGAGAAACTCAATTCAGCTGTTACTGCAATTCTTGTAATTCGGTGCATGTGAGCGTCGGATGAAATCATGATGAATAATGATGTTTGATGAGAAAGTAGACAAATGCAAATCACTTTCTGCCCTGCATTTTAATCCTGAGCTCACACCACACACTGTAAAAAAAAAAAAAGTTGAGAAAACTTAAAAGTTTAAGGCAATCAGCTGCAGGATATTTTTGAGTTTTCTCAACTTACGTGTTTGAGTTATCTCAACTTTTCTCATGTTAAATAGTTGAATAAACTTTAAAAACTGAATTTGTCATACAAAACGTAAGTTGGATTTTTTACAGTGCATGCGCTTTGTAAAAGAAAACAACATCCTTGACTAAAAACGAAACTTTGGTTTAATTTTCTAGATCCATTTATATAATCATGCTCTAGCCTCCAATTCACTATTGCAACACTCTCTAATAACAACCAGCACAGTATTCAGACTGAGGGTGCATGTTCCTCTATTGGCTTTTCTATGAAAACTGAAAGTTATAAACGAGATTCCTTTAGCAATGCATATTTATATTAGGCCTATATTACAGGGCTATGATATTAAATGTTATGCACTCTATAAATGATTATGAATGAATATGCCTTTGAAATTCAGTGTATAATATTATAAGGTATACAGAGGTAAGTGACATTTTTAGATGCATTTATAAAGCACTTCAAGTGAATAGATTTGATGATACATGTTTAGTGCACTCATGGTTTAACCTATATTTTAGTTCATACAAAAAAAGTATTAAAGTGGACATTGCTAGCTGTATGAATTGTAACGCGCATGCACGCAAATACCTGGAGGCTGTTTTAATAGCCTTCACGTTCTTGCACATTAAAGCGAGTGATTTGTATGACAGCGCTGGGATTATTGTTCCATTTGGCTCAGACCTGTTACTCGCTCAAGGAAGCAGAGACTTAACAGCTCGAGCAGCTTTACATTGTAAGTGAAGACGGAACGGCGCACGTACGCAGATACTTTAACGGACATTGCCCACTCACAAGCCAGAGGTGTAAATTACCTGCGACTTAACGGAGCTCTATCCACTTTAGTCCACTTGTAAAATGCTAATGACATCTCTAGTAATCTATTTTCATTGTGATGTAAACGCGCAAACCATCGTTAGAGCCGCGCGCACTGGCTCGATTGAAGTAAAGACTGGCGCTATCTCTGCGGTTCTGTTTTATCCTCTAATTTGTGAGTAATTAAGAGAAAGCAAAGAGGGCGACAAATACACACATTAATCAACGCCGTGCCAGAGCCTCTCTGCTCTCCCGACCGCATGCGCGTCAGTCTGTTACTTACAATATTTGGAAAAATCACGTGCGTTTATGAAGTTGAAATATCAAATCAAATAACTTACGTTTTTTAAAAAAAATTCTGATTATGGAAAAGGTATGAAATCAGCCTCATATTTTTTTTTTATTCACACTATAAATGAAAATGCACTGAAATATGCGTCGTTTCTTACACATGTGCACGTTATAAACCTAAAAATATGTTTAACTTTGTAATAGTTGCATCGACTGTTTTTATGAACGGAATTGCATAGCCACCAAATAGTGTCAAAACATGCATCTAAGCTTTATGCACAATGCAAAAATAATGTAAACATTTGCAAAGTATCTATTAAACAATAACTCACCATTTGAAACCGGTGCATGAATGACGACCGCCATCAAAGCGAATACTACGATCACTTTCACATCCATGTTTGCAGTGTGAAGAAGAGATCCGCACAATGTAGAATCCAGGAGCAACTGTGACAGCAGCAACTGCGTCTCTGAGTTAAATTTGCGCACAGCCTCTAGTCCAGACACCCTCTCCGACCCCCCTACCTTCAAAAGGAGAAAGTGGGTGTTCCCACGATTATTTGTCAGCTTTTGGCACTGCAGATATCCTCTATTCTGGCACCAAATTAAAGTACTTACTTTTTCTATCAAACAGATCTTTTTTTATTCATGATTTATTTAGTATTTGGAGTTTGGTGATGGATATTGTGAATACAAAAACTTTGAGCCAAGATGTGAGCATGCATTTATAAAAACTTAGTTCAAAACATGCCAAGTTCTTAGAAATGTAAAAACATTTATAATATTTTCAGCACATTTTGATTTAACAACAAAGTGCTTTCAATCTAGGTTACAGATTGAGTTAGATTTATTTAAATTTTCTTTTATTTAATATGATTTAAAACCGTATTGCTTTACTGCTTTTTAAATAACAATAAGCCATTCAAACTAGTTATGCCAAACCTTTTCAAGAATTTGAGCTTTTAATATACCTTTTACCGCTTCTGCATAGTTACACTGTCTAGACAATTTTGGCCCCACCAAAAAAAAAATCATAAACTAAAAACATTCACCACAGAAGGGTTGAATTTAAGTCATTTGTATGCATTGTATTTCTTAATGTGTTTTTAAATAACATCCATGATTAATTATGTCTTTGACCTTTACATTTCTCAAGTCTTTATCTATTTACATTGTGCATTCAGCGTTTCATTACTGTGCATTTCTTTATTTTGCCAAATTCAGCCACAGAAACCACCAAATTATTCACAGAGAAGCTAAAGGTCTGCATCTGTTTGCCTTTAGTCACGGTAAACTCTTAAGTTCTATAGACTGAAATAGCCTAATTTACATGAATACAGATTCACAGCTTATCTTCATAATGACGGTTTTGGAAATTAATCAATTGCATCCCTAGTATTAGCAAAGCAATCAAATAGGGATGCAAAACGTAATTAAAATAAATAAATCAGTGTTATTGTTCCATCTTACTCTTAAAAGGAAACAGAGAAAGTGAGAAATGGAAAGCAAACAATTAGTTTTATATTGGGCCAGAATTTTCCACCAAGCCTTCCAGTTAAATCAGAGTGGGGTGACGTGGATGGGGAGGGGGTGTATTAGTGTGTATAACAGGACACAGATGTTTTCTCAGTTTCCATGGATATAGCTGTGCCGTGCTAGACTTTTGTCCCGTAACGAAGCTCCAGTGGAGAGGGGAGAGTTCTTGTGTAATAGGACTCAGCTCACCGGGTCAAAAGTGGCCCGTGTGTGCCAGTGCAGTGAGAGGTACAAGTGTTGGCACGCATTTAATCACTCTCAGTCAATTACTTTAATAAGTGTTGGGGCAGTTCAGATTTTATGCCAGACTGGCTATTTTGTGCCTTTCTGCTTCAATCTTGAGACCTTTTAGCTTTTCGTTTGAGAAAATGTGGAAAGGATTTGAGATGGAGAAAAAACAACATTGGACATTATTTTATAGCTTTTAAATGTTTGTCTCTATTATCTTGCTGTCATTCTAAGTTTTCGTTACTGTGTGTTTAAACAAACTTTTTAATGCCTTTAAAGTCTTTGAGTGCTCAGCTTTCCTTTCTTCAAAAGCCCGGAGGTGAATGCAGATGTCATTTTACAAGGTGCCACCGGTGGGAGAGTTCACACCCACCCTGAGATTCTGCAGGCACGCTCCCAGTTGGCCAGTGGATAACAAGAGATGGAAGTAGAGAGTTTTATGGTTTTCACTTCAATTCTAAAGCCTCATCCGATCAGCAGCCCTGTATTTATATTTATCTGCATAACTCAGTTTCTAAACTCTTGGGCAACATCTGAGGGGAAGATCAAACGAAAACAAAGCATGTTGTAATTATGAATTAGCGTACTTTTTTTTTCCTAATCTAATTTTTTTAACAACATATTCAACCTTTTTACCACCTGTAGGTTATTTGAATGCTTTTATTACATGTAAATCAATCCAAATTGTCTCGTAAACAGTCTGGGCCATAACATCCAGTGTAATCTTTAACTAGTCCACTCAAAAATATTGCATTGTCAGCATTTCTAAACATATTTGCAAACATATTCGTTTATACATATTTTAAGGAAGCTGTCAGAGAAGTTTAAGGCATTAGTGCATTTAGTTATATGGTTTATAGACCAGCTGTGTGTTTTTGAATAATAGCATATGGATTTGCTTTGCGATGGTAATATGCTGGTTTAGTTTGCATAGAAACAGTCTAACTTTTTACGGTGCAGATCTCATGAGGAATGAAGTGATTGTACTGAAGTGGATCAGCAGAATGAACTGATCCATTGTATCTTTAAGAATAAATTTGTTAAAAAAAGATCATCTTAAACTGTTAGAACCTCATTACTCACATAGAGCATTTCAAAGCCTCAGAATAGGAATATTCATTAAGTAATTTTGGATTAAAGCTCATTAACCCTTTCGATTATCATTTGACTGTAATGAGGGAAGTTCCATTTACAAGAGGTGTCAGGTCATCCTCAGATCTTGCCCCGTCCTACTCGCCCCCCACATGGAGGGTTGGAGCTCTTGCTGTGGAGCTCCCCTGAGTTAAGTAAACATGCAGCCAACAGGGGAAACCAGAAGTGTTATCACTGACACGAGAAGAGCCTTCTAGGGTCTAAATCTAGCCCGGCAGACTCCATGCCCCCCATCCGCCTGCAGAGTGATGGAGTCCCACCCAGACATACCAGCCATCAGGGTGACCATATCTATGTCAATATTGTGTTTAACCCAATTTTTTTTTTGTATTGAAACAACTCAATTTAGGTTGCTTAGGTATTTAACGGCTAGGGTATTGTTTCAATCCTGCTTCATAGTAATGTTTTGGCTAAAGGACATTCCGGTTTAAATGCTTTTCTTTACACCATGTTGTTTTGCTGTGCAAGTTGCCAATCTGGCAAAAAAAATATCCATGTATAGAACTAATAATGAAAGTGACACATGAAGGTAACCCATTCTCTGTATTTGTCCTCTGTATTTAACCCAGCCAAGTTAGTGCACACAAATGATAGGAGCAGTGAATAGCAAACCATGGACACACACCCGGAACAGTGTGCAGCCATTTTTGCTGTGGCGCCCAGAGAGCGATTGGGGGTTAGGGGCCTTGCTCAAGGGCACCTTAGTCTTTTCCTGCAGGTATTGAGAATCAAACTCAGTCTGACTCTCTAACCATTAGGCCACGACTGCCCAAAAAAGGCAAACCTCTTAAAAGAGTACTATGATTTTTGAACCCATCATCACATTTTTTGTTGTTAAATAATACAAAAAATTGTTCTACTGTAGACTTTCTAATAGATCTAGGGGAGGGGTATCCAACCCTGTTCCTGGAGGGCTACCTTCCTGCATTCTTCAGTTTCAACCCTGCTCCAGCACGCATACCTGTTATACCCTTGAACACCTGAAAGCTGGTTCAGGTGTGTTTGGTTAGGGTTGGAGACCTCTGATCTAGGGGCTAGTTGTCACACTTTTTACATTGCGAACCATTTTTTTTATTTTACATTATATGAATATTTCTCACATTTTTCAAAGATGGTTTCTTTGTAGGTAAATTTTAAAAGTCTTAGAAAAGGCTGTGGAACATTATTGCACAGAAAAAAGTTACATACACAGGCACTTTTATTTATAGCCTACAGTATAATAGACATTTCAGCTCAATTTAAATAGTAAAACAATAATGAAAAATTCATAAAATTCGTTAAACATAAAATGTAAAAGGCAACAAAAACATAAACCATTGTTTTGACCAAGAAAAAGAATTAGAATTACAACATTTGTCAACTTGCCTAAATGAAAATTTAACAAAATGTCTGACTTGACATTTATGAAAAATGTCCTTGTTTTGAAAATGCAGTTCTCTTTTTGGTTAAAATCTATCTTTGTTATATAACTGTCTTTTCCCTGAATTTTTGTTCACTTGATTTTATTTTTTATTTAATTTTGTGCCAAAATGTGATGACATTGGAGAAATTGTTCAGATTTAAGACTGTAAGGTGTTTGAAACGACACAAAACAACTGTAGATTTTTTCAAAACCTCAGTCACTGAGATGCTACTCTTGTGACAGCATCTCCATGTGACAACTAACCCCGGTCTTCCATCTATGGGAGACAGATTGTAAATGTGCCCCATGATTTTCTTCCTTTATGTTGGTAATGAGTCACAGGGCAGTCTCGTGAATGGATTCTCGGCAGGATGCCTCTGCACTGTTTGTCCTGTACACCTCGCACAGATCTCTGACAGTTAGACTGAGATGGAAATGAGGGGGCTGGCTGCAGATATGCAGCTCCTAGTGGGACTAGACGACCCGAAACGCTGATAGCTGGTAATTAAACAAGAGGATTGCTCATAGCCTGCAACAGGAATCACATAAGAGCAGTTTTTAAAAATAAGATTCTTATTCTTGCTCAATTTGTCCTTTTTATAGAATTAGGTTGATCCTTTTAGGTTTTGTCATAGTCTTACGGCTATGAATAGTTGTTTAACCGTAGTGTGGGACTGTGTGCACAACATCTGCTATTGCTCTTTGTGCTAAGAGGGAAAAATCCCATTACGCTTGTCTTTGTTGTTGGCTCTATGGCAACTACAGTTGATGAAGATGAGTTGGGAGGAATCAAATTAGCTGATCGAGGGGAATGAGAGCAAACGGAGAGATCTGAATGCAGATAGAGCAGATGTTTCACACATATTTACTTATCTCACAGTCAGTGTTTGTGCTGACAATCTTCCAGTAGGGATCACTTAAAGGAATATTCCTTTCTGCAAGCAAGCAAGCACTCTTTTCCTGTAGTCAGAAGAGGATAAAATCAAAGATGAATCAGATTATAACAACAAATGAAATTCATCCCACTTAAATGTGTCCACATGAATTTTGTTTAATTGCAAAGACTGTTAGACTTTAACCTTATGCCATATCTTTTGTTCAATTGATGTAATTGGGATGTAATCTAGGCAACATGTGCATCTAGCAAGGGTGTAGAGCGGGAAACACTGTCCCACAGGACACAACGTACCGTCTAGAATCTTGCATGTAGCGTTTTAAGTTTAACCGCTACCGCAAAAATGACTATGGAGGTTTGAGAGGACCTTTATGTCACACACAGTCACAAAATAATGGCTGAAGAGCAGACATTTTAAACCTTTGTGTGAGCGGCGGTCTCTTTCCCATCATTGACGGTTAATGTAGAGAGATATTGTTTCTTGGCTGCGGTTTGTGATTCACTGAAAAAATTTCTTTGGTGTCATCCCATGCGAAAAGGTCTCTGTTTCTCCCAGAAGTAAAATAATTTTGCCTGTGTTTACCACACGTTTAAGAAATCACAGTGCATACTAGACTTGTTGCCTGAAGGTGTGGTTGTTTTATGTTGTTTTTCTTTGTTAAAATCACTTTTCAGAAATTTGCAGTGTTTGTGTCACATTTCACAGTCTTGCAATTTAACTGGACCTTTTCTGATAAGGTTTATGCCTAAAGGGATAATTTTCCCAAAAATGTAAATTCTCTCATCTACTCACCCTCATGATATTCCAAACTTGTATACTGTAACTTTCCCCCCGTGGAACAGAAAGGTTTAGAATAATGTCCCTTTCTCAAAGCCATTGAATGACTTAAGATGCCTTCAAATATAGCGCATTTACACTATACTATATATACTGTTCAAAAGTTTGGGGTTGGTGAGATTTTTTTTTTTAACATTTATGAAAGAAGTCTCACCAAGGCTGCATTTATATGAACAAAATACAGTAAAATGCATTAATATTGTCAAATCTTATTACAATTTAATAACTGTTTTGAATTTCAATATATTTTAAAATGTAATTTATTCCTGTGATGGCAAAGCTGAATTCTTCATCCAATATACTGCATTTCTTATGCGTGTTCTTAAAGGTGCTCTTTTTTGTGGAAACCAGGATTTAAACTTCTTTGACGAATACAAAGAACAGCATTTATTTGAATTAGATTTCTTATGGAACTATGTAACAGTCTTTGTCACTTTTGATCAATTTAATGCTGGAAGTATTTATTAAAAATAAAATCTTACCCCAAACTTTTCAACGTTAGTGTATTTCATATTGACTGATTTAATAAATTTAAAATTTTTGAGGTTAGACGCTTAGTCTTGGGGTCTTATATTGAATAGGATGGTGGGGATAATCTTTAAAAAAATTACTATTTACGAAGAAAAAAACTCATATTGGTTTAGAATGACATGAAGGTGACTAAATGATCACAGATTATTTATTTTTGGGCAAACTATTCCTTTAAAGGAGGCAGTGTATTGTTGTCACATCAATGAGAAATACCACTAGAGAATTTCATGTTGAAACAATCTTTATCCTTTGAATTTGAGGCCAATGTGTAAAGCCGACAGGATTCATAATTTGATATAATGAAATGAGTTTGAAACAACACTTCCCCCTTGAAAACAGTGGATTTATTTGAATCTCCAAAATATCAATTGGATAATTTAAGCTTACGTAAAGCCTTTTGGCTCGATGATGCGATCTCCATTGTTAACATTCTGTCTTTGCTCTAACAAGCTTGTGGTTTAAGCACGAAAGCTAATCAAAACATGCAGGGCTCTCACGCTAATGCCAGTAAACATTGTTCTCAAGCGTTGCTCAATCTGCAAGTAATGTCCCTGCCATTTTTATCGAACTACCATATCCTGTTAGTACAGAATTGTCAGGGACAAATGGTCCTGTATGATCTGTACATGGAGATTCATCCAGAAGGTTCTGATGCATTGCCAGCTTTATTATGTAAACGTATTACACAATTCAGGAAAGTAACTAAGGTTTAGAGAAGCTATTAGTTGAACACTAGAGTTTAAAGGGCGCAACATAAACCCTCAACACCAATCACAAGAGTATTTATCAGAAAGTGAGAAGTATGATCTGAAACTGCAGGCTAGTGTGGTAATTTGGTGTGGTGGTCATTTTTTCACAAGGCATCTGTTGAGATGACTATGGGTAAGTCTGTTAGCTGATCTCAGTTTACCCTCACTGTGCACTGCATTTGCTACACTTTGCTAAAAAACATGAAAAACCTGCTCCATTCCCCTGAAGCATGAGCGCGGCACTGAGATTTACTGTTCTCCATAATCGTTCACAACTGTTCAACCACACTAAGATGCCTGGCTGAATCATAAATCTTCAATACGATACAATCAGACACAGTAAGAGAGCACTGCAGCATCAAACAGACCAAAGTGGCATGACATTCTCACATTTCTTTGGTGGACCAGATTAAGTATCTCTGCAGAATCCCTCTTGGTATGATTTTGGTGGGTCAAAATGTTTCACTTCTTTAAATTTTCTGCACACTGCGTGAAACTAATTATGATTCCTTTAGCTTTCTTTACTATGTCATATTGGTGTTATTTTGGTATCACTTTAATTTACGCTCCAATTCTCACCATTAACTCTCTTATTAGCATGCATATTACTAGGATATTGGCTGCTAGTACTTATAAGCACATATTAATGCCTTATTCTGCATGACCATATTCTACATCCCTTAATCCTATCAATACCTAAACTTAACAACTACCTTACTAACTATTAATAAGCAGTAATTAGGAGTTTATTGAGGCAAAAGTTATAGTTAATAGTTAGTTAATAGTGAGAATTGGACCCTGATCTAAAGTGTGACCATTATTTTTATTAGATATGTTATAATTGATCATTTTCATTACAACACACACATATATATATATATATATATATATATTGTGTGTGTGTATATATTTATTTATCATCATAAGAAGCATGTGAGACAACATGTTGAAAATGAATTGGCTGAACACATTATGAGAGTGAGGCTTTAAAGTTCCACATTAGGGTTCAGATGCTCGACTCATCCTGGGGTGAGGGAGCCATTGAGGTATCAAGCCCAGCGGGGGGCACTTCTGCTGGTTCATTGTGGGTCTAAAGTGGCAAGGGACCAGCCGGCTGTGTCTTTGTGCCTGCTCCTTTACCTCTTCTGTTGTGTCACAAACTTTTTCCTGCTTTGACCACCAGTTGGGCCAATCAACAGATGGAGCAGAATACGAGAAATAGTGACAGCCTTTCACTGCTGACACACAGAAAGCATCAATTCTTCACTTGATGATATAGACAATGCAGTGCTCCAATAGTTCTCGACATCAGTAACCCATGGGAAGAACTGGAGAACCTGAATTCTGATTGGTGGGCTCTTCATGAAGAACAGATGTACTGTAAACCTTTAGTATTTTAAATGAGTATTATGTTTATTCAATAATAAAATAATACTGTTTAATTATACCATCATTTAATAGTGGATTAGATGTATTATTTTTAAATGATCTGGATGTATATCGGGCGTATAAATCAAATGTGGCAAAAGTCAAATTTTCATTCAGTATTTTTTAAGAATGTTGTGAAATATAGCTTTATTGGTTATCTATCGCCTGTTCCATACACTATACTGTTCAAAGGTCGGTAAAACGTTTGAATGTTTATGAAAGAAGGTCACCAAAGTTGAATTTGTTGGATTAAAAATAACCTAAAAACAGCAATATTCTGAAATACTATTACAGTTTTATTCCTGTAATGGCAAAGCTGAATTTTCAGCATCATTGCTCCAGTCTTCAGTGTCACATGATCCTTCAAAAATCATTCTAATATGCTGATTTGATGCTCAGGAAACATGTTTTCTTAAATAATGCTGAAAACAGTTGTACTGCTCCATATTTTTGTGAAAACTGTGATTTTGTGTGTGAACTCTGTCAAACATAGTTTATTTTTTAACAATGCAAAAGTATTTACTGTCACTTGATCGAGGAATAGATATTGATAGATAGATAATCTTGCTAGCCCCAAAATTTTGAATGGTAGTGTGAATATTCTTCTGTGTTTTAGAATTTTGTGAGACTTTAGAATGTTGCTTTCACTTTCCCCTCATTCCTATGTCCAATGTCTTTATTTGTTGTTCTCTTTGTATCTTTTTTTTGTGCCTTTTATATAAGTGGTTGCTCAACACAGAGGGCTGGTGCAGAATTAGAATTCCCGTAAAAGCCTGAATTTTGGCAAGACGGTTCAGCGCTGTCTGAGAACCTGCCACCTGGCCTACAAAGAAGCTAAAGCAGGCACTGGAGTCATCTTTCATATGGTTGCCATAACTACTCTTAATTATTTTTCAACACATTAGATGATTATGAATATATGATCTATAACATGAGTTTACAAAAAGCATCGACTACATTAAAAGATTGAGTGATTAGAATTGCCAGTGTTCATTTATTTGTTTGCGTAGCATTCCTGTTTTACAGTGTGTTAAAGCTGGATTTTGTCAGGGTGATGACAGAGATAGTCAGCAGGTTATGGACACTCAGTGGGGTGTGAGAGCATTTTGTGGGAGTTGATCAGGGCAGAGGGATCTTTTGCACACATCAATCAACAGCACCAAACCCAGAGGTCCCGCCTGCAGAGAGGACATTGATTGCCCCGTTGCATTGAAAGCCTGTCCTCTGCAGTCATGAACCGATGCATCCTGTTATATGAGACCAGATTCCTAATTTCCTCTAAATCAAACAGTGGAATGCACAGGGGTTAAGAACAGGACAGAGTCATGTCCTGATAGCCTGACATTACGAGTCAACACAAACTTCTATGTTTGCCAGTAAAGTAATAAAAATGTTGAAATTAATCTAAATAGCTTCAAGCATGCTATTGATAAGTTATTTGCAATGAGTCAAATCTCATGCTAAAAGTTTAAACATTACTTTTGATTTCAGGCACTCACAAATGTTGCACTAATGACACCAATTAAGAGAAACAGCAGTGAGGCAAAGAACACAAACTGTAGTCTTAGTCATTCATAAATATTAAGCCTGCTCAGACAGTGCAGACAAGTTTATTTTGTCACTTGAAACTTAAAACCACAAAGCCCAACATGTGCCTCAGGCAGCGGAGTGAACAAGAACATTTCTTGCTTAAAATCCTCTGACTTCTAAGAGCAGGAAAAAAGGTTACGACTAGACGGCTCTTTTATTTGTTTGAAAGCAGGTCACATGAGTTACTTGTAAGGATGTTTCGGGATCACGGATCACTCTGTGACTTCTTTAAAGCTGCTGACTGGTATTGCGGCAGTGGCACTACAGAGGCAGCGGACCGAGTCTAGGTGAAGTACGACCCAGACATGCTGCCGCTATACTGCGGCTAGTCCTTAAGTGTCTTTCTTCATGGATCCCTGAGCCACAAAGAGCTGGAAAATGTCAAAAATGTCTTTATGGAGTGGCTGCTCTCTAACAGGATCCATATTATGTCTTTGTAGCATTCCTAACTTGCAAGTCGCTTTTGATAAAAGTGTCCGCAAAATGAATAAATGTAAATGTAAATGTTTACTTTGTGATATAGCTTCCTCTTCAGCTATCTGGCTCAGTTTTAGAGATGATTTCCATGAGATTTTGATAAATATCAATCAGTAAGTGAACTTCCTCATCTGGCACAATTTATTAATAAATACATGTTATGGTCTGCATACTTGGTTTATTTATAGTTGTATAACTTTTCACAATACACATTGTTTCACAGTAGCTTTACAGAAAATCATGTTAGTTTATAATATCTTAATATCGTCATGCCTTATAGTTGCATTTAGCAGATTAGATCACTTTGAAACTCTCTAAAACCCAAACAGAAAAGGTTTTACAAGTACATTTTGTTTAACTTGTTTTTTTTAGAATTGTACCAAATCTCAGAAGAAATCAATTCAATGTATTAGTTTGTATTATAATAATTGGGACTATTAATTTAACATATGTTTAGTTAATATGTTTAATATGCATGTTAATTCTTTTAAATATCAGTTGTTTATAGGCTATGTTTCATTTAAAAACAATGCAGTGGACCAGATTCATTTTGCAGAATCCCTTTGGAGATGATTTTGGTGGGCCAATATTTCCATAAATGGTAATAAACAAGTTTTTCACTTCTATAAACTTTCTGCACAGATGCGTGGAACTACTTATGATTCCTTCCACTTTCTTTATTGTGTCATATTGGTGATATTTTTATTAGATATGATATAATGGTACCACTTTATTTTGATAGTTCACTTTAGACATTATACTAAGTATAACTTTGCACCATATCAGCTCTTATTAGAGTATTAATAGACTGTCTGAACGGGATACTATTTTGGCATCCATTTATCATCATTTACTCACCCTCATTTATGTCCTTTTTTCTTCTGAAGAACTGTCTGTTTTTATTTAATTATCTATATTTTTTGGTTCATAATAGTAAAAGTCAATGGGATGTTGTATTGACTTATTATAAATGTTTGAAACATTCTTCAAAATGTTGAAGACATTCTGCAATCTTTTGTGTTCCACAGAAGACATGAGGGTGAGTAAATGATGAATTTGAACTATCTGTTTTAGTCTACTGCAAAATGGATTGCTGTGAACTGCATGGAACTAAAATAAACAATGTATTGACAAAAAAAAAAAAAAAAAAACTTTTGGAAATGCATATTCAAAGATGTACTTATTCTGCAACATATTTTTCTTCATTTGGTATCTTTTCTCAGCAAATATTGGAATAAGGGGTTCATATAGTAATTGAAATAGTTTAAACAAGCAAAGATGCCATCTTACAGCTCCTCAGGCGAGAAACTTTAATGAATTCGGTCATCTGTTGGTAAAACACCGTGACTAATGCCACAGAGAGTTCTTGTTTACTCTGTGAATGGGATCAGCATGTGTCAGCGCAAAGTTGGAAGTTAAGAGGTAAAAGACTCTCGTATAGAGCACACCACAGTGGCCATCACTAAAGACATGCTGCTGTCCATCAAACTTCTTTCTCAGAGCTGACACTTCAACTTTATTTACAAGCCCCGTCTGCACCATAAATCGACATCTGTTCACACTTTACAACATTTTCGTCTTGATTTCAAAGATTCAAACGGTATAGGTGCGTTTAAGAGGGCTTGCAGATGCTCCAGCGTCCACAGGCATTAGCTGTCAGTCACGGCGAGCAAGAAGCTGTTCTCTGTTTTCACTGCACATAATGATCTCAATGGAAACATGTTTAAAAATAAAATCATCATTAGAAGTGGGAAAATGACTTGATGAAAAACTAAAACGCTTATGATTCTCGCTAAGTAAACTAAGTCCCGCTGAATTCACTTTGCTTATGCTTAATTGATTAATTATGTAAAGGTGAAACACTTTCTGCTGAACATTTTGACATAGAGCAGTTGTTAAATTATAGTAGGGGACTTCAAGTTTCAGTTGCTTGACCTTTGTGTTACCTTAATTGCCTTTGTTTCTTAATGGCTACTATGATTCATTGGGTTTTGCCATGTGACTTTTGGTGAATGTTGTTTACATAATCTATAATTGTGAGTGAATGCCCCCTCAGGTCTTTGTGGTTCTCGTACAGGACACAGGTGTTTTTTTGATGGTAATAGTATATACTGTAATAGGCTTGATGTTGTTGCTCTGCTTGTTTCTCCACAGTCTGTGCGATTTTTCTCTGGTTATGTTACTCAACAGATGCCTGGCCAGGTTTAAGATGGGGTGAACCCTGGCTGAGTCAATGAAAGGAGTAAAAGAGAGAGAGAGAGGTAGAGAATGTTTTGGGCTCAGCTGAGCGAAGGTTGTTGCCAGAGCTGTGTTTGATTAGCCGCTCCGGCCGCGCTCTGTTCTCAATTAACTCCAGTCATTTCTTTTCTTCTTTCTTTGAGGACTCTTTATTCTGGGTGGCTTGAAAAGATGCATGAGGGACTATCAGCCACCCAGCATATATTCTCAGCCTCGAGAGAGAGGCAGTAAAAGTGTGTGATTATCTTGCTGACGTGAACACGCTCAGGTTTCAGGCGCTCGTGTTATTGTACACTTTATCAGCAGATCACCAATTTTGCTGTACAAAATTAAGGAATGAATTTGCCAAATGTTCTGGATTTACTCGCATGACATGCTCTGCAGTGGCATTTTAGTATCTAAAATTACCGAGTAAAATTGGGTTTCCTGCGAAACAGACTCCTTTTGAAAATAACCAAGGTAACAGATCACTCCTACAGGCAAAATTCAGTCAGAACCTCATTAACTCAATTCTTGTCCTTAATAAAAAATAACAGATTAGGTGAGATTAGTTTACAACTTTATTATACATGTACAGAACCAATGAAACATAATTTAATAAAAAAAAAAGTTTTATTTGTACAATTTAAGAATGTAATATGTAATTATGTAATTTATATTTCATTTTATAATTGGTTTTATATACCATTTTAAAATAAGCTATATTCATTTATTTATTTTCATATTTTAGTTATATATCATTGAAAAACGTTTAAGTGTATATGTATATAATAGTTTAGATATAATGTGTGTATAGATAGATATAGTTTTAGCAGTTTATATACACATACATATGTACACACACATATAATATAATATAATATAATATAATATAATATAATATAATATAATATAATATAATATAATATAATATAATATAATATAATGATATACAAGTTGAACTGTAGCATGAATTCCTACACTGCTCAACACTGAAGCTTATCTGCTCTCCCGATCATTTGATGGGATGTATTCAGGGTTTACAGGAGGGAAAGACCTTTAATTATTCTAATTAAGAGTTTAGGGCACAAGCAAGGGCGATTCCTGAGCGTATCTGTAGGGTATCCAGCTGTATGTGCTGGACATGAGTGCAGTTCGGGGTGAATCAGTGTTCTGGCATGAGCTGAGACTTTCCTGCTCCTGTGTGGCAGGTCTCCATAAAATCCTATCCAGATTTCTGCATGTTCTTATCATGATGGAGAGGGCAGGCATCCACAGGAGGTCCTCCACTTAACACCAATTTGCCTCCCTGCAGGTGCTCTTTGATGTGGCCATCATAGGAAAGAGGGAGGGAACCATAAATAAGTGAACTTTCTAAGTTACCCCATCATTACACGGCCACATGGACCCAAGCTCGGCAACCTTTCCGGTCCAGAGGTCGTAAACCCACCACAGGCTACACAAACAGGACCATGAAGCAGAGAAAACTTCACCACACACCAAGTCCGGCTAGCTGACACATACATGGCATATTTCAACTGTCTTACAACAGAAAGGCCTAAAAAATGTTGATTGGATTTTGTTTGTTTGTTAGTTTATTTGTTTTCATTTACCGAATACTCCCATTTAACATACTTTCTTTTACAAAGAAAAATAGATATTATATTATATATAATAAATAATTAATATATTATAAAATGTGTATAATACTCTATGTGTATATATGTGTGTTAAAATATATATTATAATATATATTAATTATATATTAATTATTATTATATCTATATAATTAAAGTTTTTTTTATATATTTCATCTATATTTTTTAAATATGTATATATTTTTATTCCACTTTCTATTGGAACAAAAATAATTGTGAAATGTCATAAGCAATGTTCAGTACACATACTCTTTAAAAAAAAAAAAAGAAGCTTGCAAATAAATAATATTGATATGTTCACAGTGACAGAAATCCCCTATCACTGAGAAGAGCTTTTTAACAGCTCTTGCCACCGATGAAGCATGCAGAGCAAAACCGTCTCTACAAAGAGCTTAGCGTTCCATTGCAATCAGTCCCCCTCTTGCTTTAGAAGCAACTTAAAAATCCCGTCATGTTCCCATGTCTTGAAAGGATTATAGTGGCAGTTGGCAAGCAGAGGGTGTTGACAAAGGCCTTCCTTTTCAATGAGAAATACCACTGGCCTCAGCAAAAACCCTTACTTACACCTACCATATACATCATATTATGTTGTATTTTATACACTGTGGAAAAAGCCAACACGCTAAAAAGAGCAGTGTAATAAAATAAACCAAAGTTTTGTACTGATGTTGTACAAACCTAACAAAAAGTAGGACAAAGTCACAGTGAGATTTTCCCAAATCCACTTTTCTCAGACGATTGTGTTATATTGAAGAGTTTGAATTCGAATCAACTCTTCTTTTTTGAGTTAATTCTAATTCTATTAACTCTTTGATGGCTTAGAAAGCTGTATAAATGTGTCTGGCTGGCGAGGTTTTGTTGAAAAGGGTGTTGGTGTTGGCCTGCCGCACACTAAAAGAGTCCTGCTTGTTAGGGCTGAATAAAGAACACAGGGCTGAAACGCAGGGAGAGCACTTCACTGCATCGAGAGGGGTCGTCTCCGGATGCTGACAGAATTCTGTTAACCCCTGACTTGCGTCACAAAAGCGTCCATTGTAGCAGTAGGCTGGATGTGCGTTTTTGGGGCGCTTCGGGTGAATGTAAAGTAAGCCGTCGCCTTTTCTTCCTTTTTGTATTTCTTACACCCCCTCGATGCTTTTATTTCACACAGATCTTTAGATTCAATTTACTTCTGATTCATTTCCATTGAAGCACATTATAATGGTCAAGTACTTCTGAAATAATATGCTGTTTTCAGTTGCAGGTCTACCTTTGAAAAGCGGGCCTGGTTTTCAGCTGCACTGACTTGAATCCCATTATCACATAAACATTATGCATAAACGTTATAGGATCACAGCCCCTGAAAATACTCCACTATGCAGTATTCAGAGGCATAATGCAAATAAATGAAACAAAGGTCCTGTTCTAAATGAAAAAATACTTCCTTTTTTTGTCATGCAAAGCTCAGTTGGAGTGACCAGTGTTTATAGTACAGTAGATAATGGATCCAATTCTGAGATCCAACAGGAAATATGGTAAAAACAGCAACAGCCGTGTCATTTCTAGCCTGTACAGTTTAACTGGCCAGTAGCCTGTAATATAAACAGCAAGTGATAATGGAAAGTGCTTGATATTGAGCAACCTCGTCTGAGACTCAAAAACCATCTTCTTCTAAAAGAATAAATATATGTATTTATTTTAGATATTACATATATTTACTTAAGTTTAAACATGCTATTGTGGGTATTATTATTATTGTTAATGTTAACTTATTGTATTGTTATTATTAATATATATTCTCTGAAAAAGTCTTATCTTTCTTACATGTTGTTTTGCTTACATTTATCTTGTTTGAAACATACAAGTACACAAGATGTGGTTGTAAGTAACTGTGAAAAAATCTGAACTTATAACTGTATATTTCATTAATTGATATAATTCTAATATACCTACTTTAACTAACAACAGCTGCCTTTTTACCTTAAAATGTACCGATATGTAATCACCACAATAATACAAGTGAATCAAAGTTCATCGTACACGGCTTGATCATAAAACGGTAAATGGTAAATATTCAAATATACTGTATATTGTGTACAGGGTCATACATACAAAGACAAAACACCATCAGGGTAACGCACATGACACTAAAATAAAATGTAATACAAAACACACTTATTACTGATAACAAAAATAATTTATAGAATTTAGTCTTTAATTATGACATTTTTTGTCATATGTGATGTGTAATGGAGAGATTTCTGGGAATGTCTTTTTACTGTTTTTTTTTACTGTAAATTATATGGTAATTCATATTTTTTTCTTGCAAAAAACATACATTTGACAGTATTTACACTAAAATTATGTATAAAGTGATTTACAGTTGTTTACCGTATATTGTAGGGTAACTTACAGTTAACCAATTAACATGTTTTTACTGTAGCATTCTACAGTATTTATAAACAACTGCAATTGCAACGCATTCATTTCAACATATTTAAATTTTCCAACAAAACCATTGATGTATCATAGTTTTCACATTTCAGCCAAACCATTGTTTACCATTTAAGATCTTCCATGGTTTGGGATTTTGTTGTTGTTGTGAATGTAATTTTAAAAGAACAGGTTACTTAGGACTTTATGAGCAGCAGCTGAGTGTCTATGTGTCTGCGTGCTTCCCTGCTGTGAAAGCTTACTAGGCTAATAGCCATGTTCTCGCGCTCATGACCAAGCTGTGGCCCAGAGGCTGCAGAATGACATGTGTTCGGGGCACAATGACAGCTTGAGCTCTATCTCCAGATGTATCTTAGATAAACTTTGCACCTGGTGACAAGCAACAGACAAGTGCTTTGGTAAGAGAGCGTTTTTTCGTACGCCTTCATAAACACAGCTAATGATGACAAGCCTTTAAGGAGATGAGTGCAGAAAGAGGAGATTGTTAAACCAGTGCAGGAGAGAGCTTGTTTTCATCACGAGAGACCTTAAGCTGGTTCAGTACGTGAATTAGGATCTGTTTAACACTCCTTTGATGTTCTGAAGTCTATACTGGATTCGTAGCACACTTTTTGCTTCTCTGTAGAATGCTACTGTAAAATACACACAAAAAAACCTCTCATTGGCTGATGTTTTATGTGTGGTTTTAACCTTTTAGATTTTATCATAGTGTTCTGTGTCTCTTGTCATTTTTAAAACGTGTCATATTGTCAATTGTGATTAAAGATGCTGCACTAAAGTAAACTCCATAAGTAACTCAGTTTAATGAACAATTGATGTAGTGGTTTTATTTGTCTGTTGATTCTGGCAAGTGATATGATTTCACAAACAGTAATATAAACAACTGCTGAGACAACGCACTGAATAAACTTTACTGTTATCACTTAACCTAAAAACAACTGTAGTGTAACTCTCTGAGTGATTTACAACTTACTAATTTAAATCCAAGGAAAACATTCCTTTTCCATGTATTTCCTGCGAGAACCAAAATTTATCAGAAGTAGTTGAGAAAGCGCTTCTTTGCGTTTAGAGACTTTGAAAGCGACCGTTTGGCTAGGTTAAGACCTCTGACCCATGGCTGATGCTATGACTCTGCATGAAATGAAATTCATATTCCCTTAAGGTCCACCAATTCATATTTGTGCAGCTGGCAGGAGTATGATGGAATATGTTATGAGTGTTTGTACAAGTAGGCAATGTAAATGAAAACCAATGAACATTTAAGTGTGGTAAATTATGGAGGAACATTTTACCTCTTCAGAAAAACATGTTGTTCATGTTCTCTCTCTCTCTCTCTCTCTCTCTCTCTCTCTCTCTCTCTCTCTCTCTCTCTCTCTCCCTCTTCAGAAAAACATGTTGTTCATGTCTCTCTCTCTTTAATTTTTTTGTTTTATTTTGTTTTAAACATAATTTATGCTCAAAAAACAGGGGGAATAATTAAAGAAAACTTAAATGTATATTTACTTAAATGTATAAACTTAGTATATATTCTCTATCTATCAAATATAATAAATGTTACATGTATACAGCGGAATGTTTTCTTCATGTTTTTTTTTTGTTTTGTTTTTTTGTTTTTTGTCAAATCAACTTAGGTAATTAATGTGGTTAATTTTTACGTTGAAACCAACAATATTTGTTACCGTGTATTTACTGTAAAACAAGACAAAATATTTTTTAGTGCATGTAATCATTGCACAGAAAACTTTTCTTCAATCACCTGTTAGATGCTTTTCTAAATGTTTTGAAAAGAAGATGATGAATGACTAATAATGTGAAAATCATTCGACCTAACAAACACAATGCTGAACATCCAAAAGGAACTTTAAATGTTTCCAAGATGTTGTGGTTTGCAGTATTGGCTGTCTGAGTGAGTTTACCAGGCAATTGGAGAGGTGTTTGGACTCAACCACGGCTTGAAAAAGGAGATCCCTAACAGTTGGTGTCACAGAGAGAAGCCTCTGTTTGTGAACCACAGCGAGGCTTCAATTTCCTCCGTAAACTCTGGCAGCCGGAGCAGTCAGCGGGGTCAGCCATTAAACCACATTTAAAGAGGAAAGGAATGCTAAGAGACTGAGAGATGTTAACATTCTCCTGTCTTTGACTCAGAGTGGATCTGTCAGAATCTGATCGTTTTACTGCTCAGAGAACGAGACAAGCTTTTAACACCACTACTGCTTTGTGTCTTGTCAGTCAGTGAACCAAATCCTGAGGGTTCATCTCATCACTGAATGGTTAATGCCAGGTTTTGTTTTGTTTTGTTTTTTACAACCAAGCATCCTTGACAACATTCTTTTACTTTATCTCCCGGAGGAGTATGCCAGTGGGTACTTCATTTGCCAAATCATTCAACGTTTTCTAGTTCTTCACACTTCAGCACAACATTTAAAAGATGTTAAAAGTGATCAAAGATCTTGTCATTTCAAGTATAGATGTCACTCAGTGGTTTATAAGCAGCATTTAGGGGCCCATTGTAGAATATATAGCCTATATAACGTTTCAGAGTAGAGACAGTGTGGCTTTGAAACAGGCACCATGGGAAGTGGTTGAACACTTCATCACATCAGGGTGGGATGAGCAGGGCTGCTGGCTGTTTTATAGTCATATAAAAACCACATGGATAAATAAACCTCATTAATGGGCAGAACTGTCATCTTTCTCATGTGTTGTGGTTCACTCATTTGTACAAGAGGATTTTTGTGGATATCAAGGATTAAAGTGTTTTTGTGCACAAATCATTGATATAGACCATTTTCAGGAGATAATTTTCATGTTGGTCAGTAAGCTATATACTATTTTGTCTTAAGAAATAAAAAAATGGAAAAACCTGAAATCGTTTTAAGCCCTCAAGTGAATATAGGCACAGACTGATAGATGGATAGATGGATATACAGACCCTTTCCAAAAAATTAGAATATCATGGAAAAGTTTATTTATTTCCATAATTCCATTCAAAACGTTAAACTTCCATAGATTATAGATTCAGGGCCGACAACTTAAACGATTTCAAGTATTTAGTTGTTTATTTGTAAATAATTTGGGCTTCCAGCTCATACAACCCACGAAAACAGGATTTCAAAAAATTTGAATATTACATGAAATCACACAGTAATTACACAGTAATACCATGGTCATTGAACCAGGTTTTGGTTCTTTTGGCAGTGTGGGCAGGTGTAAATCCTGCTGGAAAATGAAGGAAGCATGAAGTGCTCTGAAAATGTCCTGGTAGACGGCTGCGTTGACTCTGGATTTAATAAAGCACGGTGGACCAAAGTCCTCTTTTCTGATGAGAGCAAATTTTGCATCTCATTTGGAAACCAAGGTCCCAGAGTCTGGAAGAAGAATGGAGAGGCAAACAATCCAAGATGCTTGAAGTCCAGTGTGAAGTTTCCACAGTCTGTGTTGGTTTGGGGAGCCATGTCATCGGCTGGTGTTGGTCCACTGTGCTGTCCACTCAACGCAGCCGTCTACCAGGACATTTTCAGAGCACTTCATGCTTCCTTCAGCAGACAAGCTTTATGGAGATGCTGACTTCATTTTCCAGCAGGATTTGCACCTGCCCACACTGCCAAAAGAACCCTAACCCAAAAATCCAGAAAATCACATTGTATGATTTTTAAATAATTAATTTGCATTTTATTGCATGACATAAGTATTTGATCACCGACCAACCAGTAAGAATTTCGGCTCTCACAGACCTGTTAGTTTTTCTTTAAGAAGCCCTCCTGTTCTCCACTCATTACCTGTATTAACTGCACCTGTTTGAACTTGTTACCTGTATAAAAGACACCTGTCCACACACTCAATCAAACAGACTCCAACCTCTCCACAATGGCCAAGACCAGAGAGCTGTGTAAGGACATCAGTGATAAACTTGTAGACCTGCACAAGGCTGGGATGGGCTACAGGGCTACAGGACAACAGGCAAGCAGCTTGGTGAGAAGGCAACAACTGTTGGCACAATTATTAGAAAATGGAAGAAGTTCAAGATGACGGTCAATCTCCCTCGGTCTGGGGCACCATGCAAGATCTCACCTTGTGGGGCATCAATGATCATGAGGAAGGTGAGGGATCAGCCCAGAACTACACGGCAGGACCTGGTCAATGACCTGAAGAGAGCTAGGACCACAGTCTCAAAGAAAACCATTAGTAACACACTACGCCGTCATGGATTAAAATCCTGCAGCGCACGCAAGGTCCCCCTGCTCAAGCCAGCGCATGTCCAGGCCCGTCTGAAGTTTGCCAATGACCATCTGGATGATCCAGAGGAGGAATGGGAGAAGGTCATGTGGTCTGATGAGACAAAAATAGAGCTTTTTGGTCTAAACTCCATTCGCCTTGTTTGGAGGAAGAAGAAGGATGAGTACAACCCCAAGAACACCACCCCAACCGTGAAGCATGGAGGTGGACACATCATTCTTTGGGGATGCTTTTCTGCAAAGGGGACAGGACGACTGCACCGTATTGAGGGGAGGATGGATGGGGCCATGTATCGCGAGATCTTGGCCAACAACCTCCTTCCCTCAGTAAGAGCATTGTGGCTGGGTCTTCCAGCATGACAACGACCCGAAACACACAGCCAGGGCAACGAAGGAGTGGCTCTGTAAGAAGCATCTCAAGGTCCTGGAGTGGCCTAGACAGTCTCCAGACCTGAACCCAATAGAAAATCTTTGGAGGGAGCTGAAAGTCCGTATTGCCCAGCGACAGCCCTGAAACCTGAAGGATCTGGAGAAGGTCTGTATGGAGGAGTGGGCCAAAATCCCTGATGCAGTGTGTGCAAACCTGGTCAAGAACTACAGGAAACGTATGATCTCTGTAATTGCAAACAAAGGTTTCTGTTCTGCTTTTCTGATGTATCAAATACTTATGTCATGCAATAAAATGCAAATTAATTACTTAAAAATCATACAATGTGATTTTCTGGATTTTTGTTTTAGATTCCGTCACTCACAGTTGTAGAGTAACTATGAGAAAAATTACAGACTTCTACATGCTTTGTAAGTGGGAAAACCTGCAAAATCGGCAGTGTATCAAATACTTGTTCTCCCCGTATATACTGTATATATATATATATAGATATAGATAGATAGATAGATAGATAGATAGATAGATAGACAGACAGACAGACACACACACACACACACACACACACACACACACACACACACACACACACACACACACACACACACACACATATATATATATATATATACATACATGCATAT
The DNA here is from genome assembly GCF_965113295.1 of Leuciscus leuciscus. Classification (NCBI taxonomy): domain Eukaryota; kingdom Metazoa; phylum Chordata; class Actinopteri; order Cypriniformes; family Leuciscidae; genus Leuciscus; species Leuciscus leuciscus. The sequence goes on along the minus strand of NC_138746.1, from coordinate 17,309,495 downwards.
ATACACACATATATACATACATAGGCCTACTTAGCTACAGTTTTATATATTCAGAACATAGATTGATTGATTGTGAACTGAATTACATTCATTTACATTCTTGAACAGGTCTACACAACTTGAAATACTAATGAGAGCTATAAAGATTCCAAACTGCAATCAGCATTCATAAAACCATAAATTATTATGTATCTGCATGGACCAGCTGTGCCTTCCTTAAACTGGGTGAGAGAAAAACAATTATGCCTGGTCCCCGAGTGTAGCACTGGGGCTTTGTTAATGACTAACATCCTGCAGGCTGTGATCTCACATCCTCCAGGGATCCCTGGCCATTATTCAAAGGGGTTGAGGGGCCATTGGGCCAGGACACAGGTCAGGGGCCTCCTGGTGCATTGGTTAGGTGAGCACTCCAGCACAGATAGAAAGGGTCTATAGTGAAATATCAGCAAAAATCCCACATTTTTGTTTGGTGCATCTTAAGAAGTATGTTTTGGAAAACCTAGAATTTGTTGTAGGAAATAAATTCTGTACTGCATATAAATACAACAGCTAAGACTAAAATGTTATTTTAAGCTAGGCTACAAGTGGAGCCTATCTTTCAGATATAAACAACCCAGGCTCATTAAAATACGTGCCTGTTGGCAACATATCTGAAAGGTGATATTACCTTGCTTCTTACACATTTCAGGGCACTATCAAAGTGAAATGTCTAGTGAGAATTTGGCAGTTTTATTAATGTTGTTTTGCAGCAGTTAACAGATAGTGTAAAGAAAAACATTTGCTGAAGTAACCACTTAAGCTTACTTCTCCAAGTCTTTGTATAGACTGTATAGATCATAATTTGTGTGAAAAGGTAAAGTTGTTTTACAGCTGTTGTCTCACCTGGAGACTGGATTGAATTACACTACCATTAAAACGTTTTAGATCAGTAAGATTTAAAAAAAATATTCTTAAAGATGTCTCTTATGCTCACCAGCGCTGCATTTATTTGATCCAAAATACAGCAAAAACAGTAATATTGTGAAAAACTTTTTTTCTATTTGAATAGCCTATATTTTAAAATGCAATTTATTCCTGTGATCAAAGCTGAATTCTCAGCATCATTACTTCAGTCTTCAGTGTCACATGATCCTTCAGAAATCATTCTAATATGCTGATTTGCTGCTCAAGAAACATCTTATTATTAGCAATGTTGAAAACAGTTATGATTCAGGATTCTTTCAGTTCAGGATTATTTGATGAATAGAAAGTTACTAATGCAGGATTCATCTGAAATAGAAAGCTTTTGTAACATATTGTACTAAAAATGTGGGGTCAGTAAGATTATTTAGTTTTGTTTTGAAAATACATTAAAGCAATGAATACTTTTATTCAGCAAGGATGCATTAAATTGATCAAAAGTGACAGTACAGATATTTATAATGGTACAAAAGCTTTCCATTTCAGATAGATGCTTTTCTTTTGAGCTTTCTATTCATAAAAGAATAATAAAATTGCACACAACTATTTTTAACATTGATAATAAATGTTTCTTGAGTAGCAAAAGTAATGATGCTAAACATTTAGCTTTGCCAACACAGGAATGCGTTTTAAAATACAGTGTTCATATTCGTTATTTTAAATTGTAAATATTACTGTTTTTGCTGTATTTTGGATTAAAAACATACAGCCTTTGCTGGCAGAAAATATTACCAATCTAAACCTTTTGAACAATATATGTTTGGGATTTTTTGCAAAAATGTAGTACAGGGAAATGTTTCCAATGTGCCTAGACTGGATTTAAAACTGCAGATCTGGGAACATTTCCCACACAATCCTCTACCTACATTTTTTAGATGGATTGAAGTGAGTGCCATGCTTTTTTTTAAATGTTCTCATATTTTTTAAACCGTCTTTACAGTTATGAAGCAAAGCAGTCCTAATCATGCATCCAGTATTGGCGAGGAATAGGGTAGTGTGGCTTGTCAATCTAAAGTTTTGTTTAAATATTGTAAGCGTGAAGCCTCATTTTGGGTTTTACACTCATAGCGTGTGACAGGCTGATTATTGCATTATCACAGTCCAGCAGAATTCATGGCTGAAAAGAGAGCAGTTTTCCCATGAAACAGACAAAACTCCATGCAATGTCGGATTTGTCTGAGAAGTGCAAAAATGCGTCAGCAGACATCCCAGATAAGACAGATGGAGAACATTTGTCAGGGAGACTTAATATGGAAATGTCTGCTTTGTTAATTTCGTTTTACAAACCTTTTTATAGTCATGTAATGACTCAGCATCAGGACATCTGGAATAATGTAAACAAAATAATATTAACATTGAAATACTCATATGAAACACATTTTAAGTAGTTACTGTTACTAATTGGGTTATGGACACACACAAAATTGCATGCATTTCTAGACTCTATACATTTGATATTCATTGTGCTTTTATATTCAAATAGGTACTATGAATAAATCATTTTTGACTTTTAAGTATGTGGCAGCTCAGATGTGATTTAAAACATTCACAGCTGTCGACTGTGTCTTAAAAATCATCTGGTTTCAATTAATACATACAAATTATCACCTGAAAACACCATTTAATCTTAATCAAAGCTTTGCTGACATGACCACACAGCCTTGCAGGACTTCTGTTCCTCTGTGGGAAGACATCAGGCTCCTGTGGTAACATTAAAACCACCGTCTATAGGCTGCAGGAATAAACCTTTACTTTGACATTGAAATAACAGGAGAACATGGTCAATGTTTATCTATACCATGTGTAATAATAGGGTTCAATGCCCCAGTGGCTCATCTTCGTAGGCTTGTGTTTGTCATTCTGCTCAGCAGGGCTCTGCGGGAGTGTGAGAGATGAGCTGCGGATGGCCACACCACTGCCTTGGCTCCATACGCTTCTTCTTGTCTGTTTGTTTCTCTTGGCTTCCCATCCATTTATTCTGTCAGTGTTTAAATCTGTGTATTCAAACTTATGCAGGTGGGAGTTCTTTTTTGGCCAGTTCAGTCCTTCGTCTGTGAAAACACGAGTTGTACTGTAGCTGTTGGCTCTGTCAGGGTATCGGCCTGTGGGATATTATTGGTTCACCAGTACAGTAAGTTCAATAATTTGAAGTTCTAAATAAAATTCAAAAAAGGGAATGCATAAAAAATTATTTATGTTCCATCAAAGTGCAAATAGTTGGTGGTTAATAAGGCCATCTAAGACTTGGGTAACAAATTACAACACTCAGAAGACATAAGAGTATTTGCTAATCAAACAACAATTTAAAAATCTTGTTTATTGTGTGCTCGGCGTGCCTTCCAAAAAACACATTCGATTTTAATGCCTAAAAATAACCTCAGGGGTCTCCTTGGTAATCCCCCAATGTTTGCTTGACTTTAAAGTTTAAAAGGGTTTTAGATGCCAGAAATAAAAAATTTTGTTTGTTTGTTTGTTTTGATTTCTAATGTGGTCACGAAATAAAAAAATCTGTAAGTAATGTTCTACTTTCTGGAGAATGGGTCTAAGCAATCTCATTCTGTGAAAATATTTTCCTTTTACCCTGTCATAAGCAAATGTTGACTGCCATGCTATGTGATCAGAGTTCACGGCCTTGTCAAGGTCATAAAGATGTACTCCAGAGGAAGCCACTCACTGCTGTTGTCAAGTCATTCATATTCAGTTTCCTGTTTTGATTGTGAGTCTGATTATATCTTATGCCTAGGACATCAATGTTCATAGCACACAGGGTTATAGACCTTCGGGATTTGTGTTCACCTTTGGGATGAACCTTATAGACCTTCGGAATATGTGTTCTCCTAATGTAACTTGGATGGGTTTAATGCAGAGGACAAATTCCGGGTATGGGTTACCATACTTGGCCTTCAGGTCATGTCACTTTTTGTTTTTCCCAAAAACAATACAGCACTTTAAGAATGATGACTTTACAAGTCTTTGTCAAGGTATTCACACATTGATTGAAAAGAAAAGGAAATGCCTTTGTAAAACTGGACAGAACATAGAAATATAATATCATATTGTACTGTACGACAGAAATAATGTGAAGTTTAAGTGAGAGGAATAGCAATTCAGCAAACCTCAGTGTTGCACTCACACATGTTTATCCAGAAAGTCCTTTCTGATAAATGATAGAGGTTTTATGGCTATGGTTAATGAAGCATCATATATTATAGACACATAATGTATTTCTGTCATGTTTAATGTAATGCGCATGCAGTGACTTCTTCCATCTGCCTCTTGACAGAACTAAAACATTTGTAGAGCATCACCCTGTAAATTTCTGTAGACCCAGAACTAAAAATATTAGGACATGGAAAAAACAAGTGCTTAAAAGCTCTGAAACATTTGTTCTGTATTACAAATTCATGGCAGACAAAGTAAAGAGCTTTATAAATAGGCTACTACTTCTGTGTGACATTTAATTCATCTGTGCTCCACTAAATGTAATTCCTCATGTGAGGCTTTATTCAAATTTGGTGCAAAGCTATCCAAGAAAACTTCATTTTAAATATCAAATCTTATTAGATAACCTCGTCATGGAGTGCAGGAACCGTTATGGTTAAGATTAGGTTTAGATCAAGAGTCTTGATCTAAGTGAGAGTATAGGGTTGCTTCCAGACTTCCAAACATCCATTTCCATGCTTCCAAACATCAAAATTCTTTCAATTTATTTTCTTAAAGAACTCTATTGAAGAGCAATGTGCAATGAAGTCCATGCAGCACTGTTGTTCTGTTCCCAAACACCTTTTATGAGCCTGGTGTTTTCCATCAATTTCACATGAATGCTTGCGTAATCTAGTTCAACTGTAACTTTAGAGTCTGAGCTTAAAAAAAAAGGTAACCAAACCTATGGTTATTGCTGTCTTTAGTTATTAGACAGTTAGGCATATTAGGCTTTGTGTTACTAAATTCCAGTTAAGTCTGGTAAAACTATCATTCCTGGTTTGATCTCATTACACGTTATAACTGTCAAAGTGGATTCTTTATTTTTTACGGCTCATGCTATAGGTTTTGACTGTTCCTTTCATTAAGGAAAAATGCTTCATTATTGATTCATAGCCAGTATTTGGTTTTTCAGGCTTTTAAAAAACATGCTTTTCTATAGAATGTAAGTTTAGAGAATAATAGCAGCTGGTTTGAGTTAAATGTTTGGGTATTAGCATGTTAAATGTCCTGACAAGAGTGGCGTCACTTTTCTAAAACTCTAGATGCTGTGGTTTCATAACTAACAATTTTTTTTTTTTTTTTTTAGCATAGGTGTTTCTGACATACTGTAAAGCACTTGTGCTACAAGTATAATGCATCCTGTTTACAGGCCATTAAACTGTCTTTGAGCAAAGTCACACTATATCTACAGGAAGCAAATAAACGAATACATTGTTTAAGGTCAAGCAGTTGAAATTAGGCAGTCTGCTAAATTGTCTTTCAAATCCTGATTAATTGCTGCATAGAATCTGAATCCTGGACCACCACTGAGCCATGACCGAATTCACCGGGCTCTATTCAGAAATGTTCTGTCTCTAAAGACAGCCACACTGGCAGAACAACTGTGCTAGTGGCTTCCAGCTGCCACTGACTTTAGCAGGCTCCAGTCTGGCTCATACATGATCCATAAAATTCACAACATAGAGCCAAATGCACTGGCCGGGAGGTTCCTTACATTCTGGCTTTATTGGTATAGCAGCTTCAAGGTCATGTGGGTTACGAGAGTGTTTTCTCTTTATGTGCACTGGCTGTTTTGAGACATAAAGATGCAATACTGGTACAACAGTCGGTTACATGATTTCAGATTATGGCTATAATTGTCATGACAGGGATTTGGCAGCCTCGCAGGTGAATTATGGTGTATGTTATACACATGGGTCCTAATCAACTTTGTGCTGAGCAAGAAATACACTACATTGCAAATGGTAATGGTACTGTATCATGCTGCTCTCCGGAGAGCGTCACCTTTCTGAAAGTCTCCAAAAGGGGGCAGTGTAGCTTTCGGATAAACAGCAATTCGCTTTTATTTTATTTGTGGATCCTTTAATAAATGCAGATTAATCATTGCATCTGTTTGTGGAAGCAGCTCTTTTGTCTGATAGCTGTAGTTGATGTCAAGTAAACTGTTCAGCACACAAAAAGCTGCTCATTTACACTCATTAATCTCCCTGACAAATCAGTCCAATGACAGAAGCCTGGCTCATTACAGTCTTCCATGACTCTCTTTTAATCCAAGACTCCAGAAATCCGCCCACAGCTAATTGACTCATTTATCACCACTATCTATAATGTGACTGGGGCAAGATGAGGTGCAATGGAGAATAAACATGCAACATCTCTATAAAATCCACTTGTTATTAAAGTCATCAAGTCTGATGGAATGCTGCAGACATGTTTCAATATTTCTTTGCTATATATACATTTGTAAGGTCTTATTACGTTCTTCAGAAATACTCCACCACACATTTCTGAAGAACTATTACACAAGCAAAGCGGGATTTGCTCCAGTGTATTAATTTAGTGAAACCCCATTAGTCATTACTAAACAAACACAATAGTCTAGGGGGTCATTTTTTTACTGTACGGTTCTTTTCTTTCAGGAACATGAGGTAATGTTCTTTCTCTGCACAAACACCTTCAAACAGAAGCTTAGGTCTACAGAAACCAATTCTGATGGATATGGAAATTTTTTACCAATTCAGTGCTGTTTCTCATTAAATTGTGAAATTATTTCCTATTTTTTAAGGAAATCATACGTATTATTTACTAACTTTAGTAGGTAGTGTATTACAGTGTAACTTATGACTCCTATATAGTGAAATATTGCATTCCACAAAATGGCTCTCAAGAAAAACGACCACAGTGAGAGGAAAGATCTATGGGCTCTTAAAAGCTATTTGTTCACCTCACGGCTAGAATCTCCCCTCCATTTCCTTTTTGTGAGAGATTGATGCTACTCCTTTGACACACATGGTTTTCCTAGATGTAGCTGGCCATGTATAAATGACTTTCATGAAATATATCCATTTTCTGAAGAGAAGACTTTTTAAAAAACATAATACAATTTTTAAAATCTTACTATGGTGTTCATTACAGCTTTTAGAGTCTGGAAATGATTAACTTAAAATGTCTGAGACCGTTATTGTAAAGGCTTTTTTCACATTTTTCTAATTATTTTATCGTTGTAACATTTTGATAGAAAAGTTTGATTAAAAAATAGAAAATAATTTCTAAATATCTAAAGTATTTTCGTAAAAAAAATTGTGTGCATGGTCTGTCACATTTTGCTATATGTTGTGCTATATTTAAATGTTTCTTATTAATTTTACAACACAACTCTTTTATTATCTTTTTTTTTTTTTGTAAATACCTTTTTTTTATTTTATTTTTTTTATCAAGGATTTCTTCCCCAGGTTTAAATTAGAAAAATGTTAGGGTTAGGGTTAGGGGTTAGAAAAACCCTAACCCTAACCCTAATTCACTGTGGCCTCAGGCTTTTGAACCAAACAGTATGTATGTATCCGGTTGCATTATTTTATATATATATATATATATGCATATATGCAATATGCAATATGCATTAAAGTGCAGTGAAGGTTGTTAATAATTGTTCCATTTCTGCAGTCATCGGTGTATAAAATTATAAATGTTATTGCTTTAATATGACTTTCATAGTGCTTGCCTTTATTTGACTTCATTATTTATATTCCATTTGTCAGAAGAACAGATGTCTTCATTTTAAATCTAAGCCCTGACTGACATAATGATGAGCTTACCATCTTGCACAAGAGCTGTAATGATTTCCTGCGTTCTTCAAAATCAGAACAAAAAAAAAAACAGCAAAAAATTAACCACAAAGTCAGAAGTTGGACGAGCACCCCTTGTTAATACGGACAGGGAACGTTTCAGATGTCAAATGCTTTGAAAAATTCCTCTGGTGTCCTTCAACTCAACCTACAGGGATGTTGAGAAATGGATGGTGCACTCCTTTAAACTGGAGTAAATCAGAGCTGAGAAATGCATGTGTGTGCAGTGCACCCTATGTGCTCTTCTGACTCGCTCATGGATTGTTATAATCCCAAGAAGCTCTAAATGTGATAGTTTGAAGTATAACAGAGATTTATTCAGTTCAGTAGACATGCGATGTCTGCTCTTGTCGAAAGTGCTGATAAACCCCACCAATTTGTTTTATTTGGTGATCTAATGGATCCCAGCTGTGGGATATTAATTTTGTGTGTCCTTCACAAGGAGATACTCATCACCACGGCATGGCTCTGCAGTCATCCACTTTTTCTAATCCAGCTGAAGTGCAGCGAGGGCCCCACAAAAACACCATGGTTGTCAGGCTCTATCTCCACTCATTGAGGGACAAAGAAAGGAGCAATCAGAAATAATGAGAGGGGCTCAGGCCAGTTACTTACTAAAGCTGCATGAGGATCGCCCAGAGTGCAAATGAAGGGGATTCGAACACAGGGACAATCTAGTTGTCCTGATACACCTGATACACTTTGCTGCAAAGGGGTGCTATGCTATCCAATTTTTAGTAATTATGTTACATGTTAAACACATTTCATTAATATCATAAGTGCACTTAAGGTATGACTTCCCTATACTTTAATTGTGAAGAAACCCCTCCCCCTATTTAGTTAAGTTAAAGTGGGCACTTAAGATATGAATGAAATAATTATTTATTATTACTCTCACATTAATCAAGTTATGTATTTCACACTTTTAGTATAAATGAAAATATTTAGCAGCCCAAATATTTCAGGAAGATGCAGAACAGATGTTTTTTTATTTCCATTGTATTTCGTTTCAAGATTTGCATAACAGCATGAACTATGACTTCAGTTTCAAATAATAAGATTACTTTCTTTTTTACTTTAACAGGAATTAATTCTCTTTCCCACTATGAACTGACTCATCAGATAAGCCTTCCGAGAGCCATCCAAATCCCTCTGTACCTTGAGGGACTCATGGGTAATTTACTCTGTGATCCTGTTGGCTGGGAAATGGAAGAGATGAAATGGGTTATTTAGTCCGGGATCAGTTATGATCATACCATCTTAGTGTGATAGAGCTGCGTTTGGGAGAAGATCACAGCTATAGACTATAACAAGGAGGAATGTTTGTGGTGGTGGTTGTGACTCACTGCTGGAGTTTCACTGCTCCCTTCAGCATGAAGCTTCACAGACACTGCTGATGCTCCTCATGTCATCAGCTGATGCCAACGCTCCTTTGACCTCATTTATCATCTCCCTCCGAAGGCGAAGGTCAGTGAGACCCATTCCTGCATCCTCTCAGCATTTCTCATGGATGATCACAAGAAACATATTCCTGTAACTAAACCAGTGGAGTCTGAATGTGGCGCAATAATACAAAGGATTTTTCTTTTCTTTTCTTTTTTTATGCATGTAGGCCTAATTCAATAAATGCAATTTCTTCTGCAACCACATGGTGTCAGTGTTGCAACTTTGTTAAACGCATGAAATGCCTTACTAATCATGTGTCACAGTGTCTCAAAGCATAAAGCTTGGATGTTTTTAGATATGAGTCACAATATTACATGTTGACCATTTGAAACCAAATGCAGTGTTTTTGTATGAAGGTACATCTTAATGAAACTAGTTTCAGATCAGGTTTCAAGGAAACTGGTCTTGAACAAATTAATGTGAGTTTTAGAGATGACTAAGCAAATATTTAGTGACTACAATGCTTATTTCTTGTTACAAAGTCTCAATATGAAAGTGATCAAATGGCCTCCTTTGACCTCATTTATCATCTCCCTCCGAAGGCGAAGGTCAGTGAGACCCATATAATATATGAGGCATTTAATACACACTCACCTAAAGGATTATTAGGAACACCATACTAATACTGTGTTTGACCCCCTTTCGCCTTCAGAACTGCCTTAATTCTACGTGGCATTGATTCAACAAGGTGCTGAAAGCATTCTTTAGAAATGTTGGCCCATATTGATAGGATAGCATCTTGCAGTTGATGGAGATTTGTGGGATGCACATCCAGGGCACGAAGCTCCCATTCCACCACATCCCAAAGATGCTCTATTGGGTTGAGATCTGGTGACTGTGTGACATTTTAGTACAGTGAACTCATTGTCATGTTCAAGAAACCAATTTGAAATGATTCGAGCTTTGTGACATGGTGCATTATCCTGCTGGAAGTAGCCATCAGAGGATGGGTACATGGTGGTCATAAAGGGATGGACATGGTCAGAAACAATGCTCAGGTAGGCCGTGGCATTTAAACGATGCCCAATTGTCACTAAGGGGCCTAAAGTGTGCCAAGAAAACATCCCCCACACCATTACAGCACCACTACCAGCCTGCACAGTGGTAACAAGGCATGATGGATCCATGTTCTCATTCTGTTTACGCCAAATTCTGACTCTACCATCTGAATGTCTCACCAGAAATCGAGACTCATCAGACCAGGCAACATTTTTCCAGTCTTCAACTGTCCAATTTTGGTGAGCTCGTGCAAATTGTAGCCTCTTTTTCCTATTTGTAGTGGAGATGAGTGGTACCCGGTGGGGTCTTCTGCTGTTGTAGCTCATCCGCCTCAAGGTTGTGCGTGTTGTGGCTTCACAAATGCTTTGCTGCATACCTCGGTTGTAACAAGTGGTTATTTCAGTCAAAGTTGCTCTTCTATCAGCTTGAATCAGTCGGCCCATTCTCCTCTGACCTCTAGCATCAACAAGGCATTTTCGCCCACAGGACTGCCGCATACTGGATGTTTTTCCCTTTTCACACCATTCTTTGTAAACCCTAGAAATGGTTGTGCGTGAAAATCCCAGTAACTGAGCAGATTGTGAAATACTCAGACCGACCCGTCTGGCACCAACAACCATGCCACGCTCAAAATTGCTTAAATCACGTTTCTTTCCCATTCTGACATTCAGTTTGGAGTTCAGGAGATTGTCTTGACCAGGACCACACCCCTAAATGCATTGAAGCAACTGCCATGTGATTGGTTGATTAGATAATTGCATTAATGAGAAATTGAACAGGTGTTCCTAATAATCCTTTAGGTGAGTGTATATGCCCATACACATATTCACTATACTGTTAAAAAGTTTCGGACTTATTTTTTTCAGAGTAACCCTTTAATTAAAGGGATGCATTCATTAAAAAAAATATTTAAAAAATATAAAAGAGATTAGTAATCTTACAAAAGATTTGTTTCAAATAAATGCTGTTCCTTCAAACTTTATATTCATCAGAATCCTGAAAAAAAGTTTAGCTTGGTTTCCACAAATATATTAAGTAGCACAACTGTTTTCAATATTGTTAATAATAAGAAATGATTTAGAAGAATCGTGTGACGCTAAAGACTGAAGTAATGGCTGCTGAAAATTCAGTCTTGACATCAAAGGAATAAATTACATTTTTAAATATATTAAAATAGAAAACAGTAAATTGTAAAAACATTTCACAATATTACTGTTTTTATTAATTGTATTTTTGATTAAATAAACAACTTGAGTGAGCATAAGATACCTCTTTCACAAACATTAAAAATCATTTATGAAATATATACGTACTGTATATTCAAAAGTTTAAGGTCTGTAAGTTTATATACAGAACATGCACACAGATATTCTTTGTTCAGGCTGGGTTGTGTATAGCATAAAAAATAGAAAAAAAGGCTGCTGTATTTTAATGATCAGTCATCTTGATATTATTTACTTAAAGTACAAAACCTTCTAAAAAATTATCCTTTTCTTCACTTCGTGTTGCAACAACAAAAGCAGAGGTCTTTCTGAATGCAGAGAAGTTTGATGTTGAACAAGAATACATCTCATGAGATGTTTATAAAGCGAGATAAAATTGCCATTGTAATCAAGATTAAATGTACCCCATAGGCCGTGATGAATAACAGATCCATGGCAGAGATCTCATTATTGAATGGGAAACGAGGGGGAGTCCAGAAACACACATTAAACAATATGGTTCATCTACACATTTTCTCCTATAACTTATTACAAATCATAATTTTTTATATCTAAATATCATATTTTAACTTAATTTCTACAAATCATGATTGAACCACTGCTTGCAAAACACAATGTTCTGACCTCATGTTATTTCAACAGTGCTGGGAAATTCCAACAGCTCACAGCGATCCCTCACATATGCTTAACAACACAATTACACATTGGGCTGTCTGATGAAATGTTATGCTATGGCTGCCTATACCATGACACCATATCAAACTCATTAACACCATTGTCACTATCAAATGATTTGCTGTTGATTTGCTGCTGAAGAAGTCTGTCATCTGTGTGCTAGGAAGATAAATGGCGCAGTGTCATGTGTGATGTTTGTACTTCCCTAAAGATAAGATTTTTTTCTTTCTTGTTGAGGTAAAGCAATATATCAAGTGCACATGCCTCAAAAGGCCATCAAATTTCATATATCATTCCCTGTGGGAGTCACTCACACCCATCATGTGTTTATGTATGCATGGGACAAATGAGTAAAAATCATTTCAAGGCCCATAAATGTGATGAACGTGAACTTTTGAGTGCATGAATTAGGGGTCACTTTGACTCCGCAGCATTAACCAGCAATCAGTCTGTCTTTACAGCATCACAGCTCAGTGTGGGTCAGCTCTGACTAAAATAATTATGATATGTCTTTGCAGAAAGAGCCCAGACATATCATAGCAATAAATATAAACCAGACCAAACCCAAACCTCAATGTCAAGTATATTTATGTTCTGGGTTCTGGTTGTTATGTTTATAGGAACAAGTAATTGATATTTATATGTTGTATTGTTGTTGTCATGTTCTCGTTGTCATAACATCTTCTGTTGTTAAAGTCAGCATGAATTGAAAATTCATCCTATATATTGTCTAAAATGCATGTTATTAAACAGTAACACTTTAATTTATAGTATCCTATGTACTTACTATAGTAATAACAGTACATTATGCATAATTACATGCAACTAACCCTCAACCAAACCTTAATCCTACCCTAATATTAAGTACATGTTGTTAATTAATATTATTCTGTACTTAAATGTACAATTACACTGTAACAAGGACACCTTAAAATAGAGTTTAACCTATTGGTCTTATTATGAATTATGCATCCATGCAGGCATTTACATTTTTTTGACCTTCTAATTTTAATCAAAATGTGACAGCTTGATCCTCCAGTGAAACAAACGTCCTCCAGCTCACATTCAGATCTTCCTCCATCCAATCAACAATGGTGGATAGACCAAGTACCTGTCCTACATTTGTTTTAAATAATCCATTTCAGTTCCAGTTTCCAGTTCATAAAATGTAGATCGTTTCTCTTGTGCTGCTTATCATAGTCTAGCATTGAAGCTGTCTTGTTATGCTATGACAATTTGTGGGTACTTTTGAATGCATTCATTTTATTTTCCATGAATAACAACTATGATTTGCTCTGAGCTCAAAAGATGTTGTATGTAGCACAAAAAGATTCATAACTAGGGATGCACGAAGTGGATACACAGTATTTACTTTTGCATCTATTCATTTAGCAGACACATTTATCCAAAGCAACAAACAAATGACACAAGAAATTCAGTGTAAGGAGACAATTATGTTGTCTTTACAAAACCAACATAGTATTATTGCACAAACTGAGGTTTGGGTTTTTTCAACATTACAGAGACCAGCATTTCTAAACTAATCTAGTTTTCAAACTACTCCCACTACAACTCAGCACAGATCATCAGTCTATTCTGACTAAGTTTACCATGTCTTTCCTAACTTATTGGACTTTCCCGTGGCAGATGATAAAAAATCCCCAAAATCTGAGACATTGAAGATTTCTGACTGTATAACAAGCAATCACAGTCAGAAATGTTTTATTACATACACTACATTGCCAACAGTATTGGGACACCCCTCCAAATCATTGAATTCAAGTGTTCCAATCACTTCCATGGCCACAGTTTTATAAAATCAAGCACCTGGGCATGCAGGCTGCTTCTACACACATTTGTGAAAGAATGCAGTGGTGTAAAGCCACTGGACTCTATAGCAATGGAGACTGGAGATTATGGTGTGGGCTTGTTTTTCAGGGGTTGGGCTTGGTGCCTTAGTTCCAGTGAAAGGAACTCTTAATGCTTCAGCATACCAAGACATTTTGGACAATTTCATGCCCCCAACTTTGTGGGAACAGTTTGGGGATGGCCTCTTCCTGTTCCAACATGACTGCGCACCAGTGCACAAAGCAAGGTCCATATAAAGACATGGATGAGCAAGTTTGGTGTGGGGGAACTTGACTGGCCTACACAGAGTCCTGACCTCAACCCGATAGAACACCTTTGGGATGAATTAGAGCGAAGACTGCGAGCCAGGCCTTCTCGTCCAACATCAGTGCCTGACCTCATAAATGCGCTTCTAGAAGAATGGTCAAAAATTCCCATAAACACACTCCTAAACCTTGCGGAAAGCCTTTCCAGAAGAGTTGGAGCTGTTATAGCTGCAAAGGGTGGGCCAACTCCATATTAAACCCTACGGATTAAGAATGGGATGTCACTGAAGTTCATGTGCATGTAAAGGCAGACGTCCCAAAACTTTTGGAAATATAGTGTATGTTGTATTTTGATATGTTAAGGAAAATATATACATGCCACATTCTGTATAAGTATACGTTTGTTGTAATAATGGTGAATTAGTTTAAAAGGTTTGATCATGCTCTTAAACTTGTTTTTAGTGGTCTGTGGTTGTGAATTCACAGTGTGAATAAAGAACATAGCACAGAAATGCACATAGCTGGAATAAAATTCTGCTAATCTGGAAAACAGTTGACCCAGGCAGAAAACAAAGGTAGCCTTGTTCTAATGTTAGGGGATTTACATTTTTCCTCTTAGCAGGAGTCAACTTGGATATCAGAGTTGTAAATTAGAGCAGAACTCTCCAAGTGTTTGCCAAGATAGCCTATTTCACTCTGGACAGTAGGATGTATACTACATAATGTTGTCTTCTTCAGGGCCTCAGTTACTGAGAAGTGAAGTCAGTTAATCTGTTGGTTTCGGGAGACCCTCTTTTGTCCCTTGAATGACCAGGCCACATAAACCTTTTTAAAAAGGATTTACAGTTCACATCTGTAATATTTTCCTAGTTACTCCCATATCCCCTTTATTTTCCGCTTATTTATGAACATTCAGGATATATTTCCCTAAAGGATGAGCTGGCCAGCAAGGTATTTAACCTCGGAGACTCTGTACAGAGCCAGAGGAAGTTATGATTTTGATTGTCTCTTTGATAGACCATGAATTTCTGTACAATTGTGTTTAGTTATGTTGTAACAGCTGTCATGTGTGATATGCACATTATGGTACATTTTGCTGTTCACAACTTTCTTTTAAAGGGTTAGTTTACCCAAAAATGTAAATTCTGTCATTAATTACTCACCCTCATTCCAAACCTGTAAGAATTTCATCTTCGAAACAGATCTTTTTTTATCAAAATCTGAGAGCTTTCCGTCCCTCCATTGACAGCTACGCAATACCACTTTCAAGCCCCAGAGAGGTAGTAAAGACATCATTAAAGTAATCCATGTAACTCCAGTGGTTTTACCTCAATTTTATGAAGCGATGCAAGTGCTCTGTTTGCACAAAAAATATATAATTTTGCCCGTTTTTTCTTTTTTTAACCATTTATTTTTAAGTCACAAATTGGTCTATTTAGTGTTTGTGTATTACTAGAAACTATTTAGTAATACTAATCACATATAATTAATTATAATAATATAATAAAAACTAAATTATATGAGTTAAAAAAAAATATTAGTACTTTTTATAGTGATAATAATAGTTAGGCCTATTATTATAGGATAATAAAATATTTAGAAAATACATTATTATTATTATTATTCATATTATTTAACTCAGTTGTATATCAGATAAAAAAAAATCTTTTTCACACTGGTGTTATTATTTTCTACAGTTTTATTAAAAAATAAAGTATTATGAATCAGTCAATATATTAACCAAAATTATGTGATGTGTCGTGTAATGCCGAACATACGCATGTGGTTTGAAATCCTAGCAATACTGTAGTCATGTGTGATCAGATTTAATTACACAGACCCTCACTGTGTCATGCCGTCATGCGCCATGCTGTGGTTCTAATCAATTGTGATCTGTTATGACTGAGAAAAGTCTGACCTTTGACACAGGTAACTAAAGACTGGAAGAGATGGTGTCTGTTCAGTGCCTCTGCTGAATGATTAACATCTGTCTTGTGTCAGGATTGGGCTATGAAAGTACTGCTGCTTTCTCCACCATTAATCATCAGTTCAGGACAGGGCTTATCAGGCAGACGTTTGAGACTCCATGTACATTTACTTTGTAAAAACACATCTGACCTTGGGCAAGGACATTTTTGATTAATTGGCTGATTGGATGAAGGTAATTTAATTTGAATGTGTCCCTCAGCAGCTGTAAAAGGATGGAGGGTGGAATACCTCCTCATGAAGGTCACTGCTTGTAACCTGTGGGGGTCCTGCAACAGGCTTGTGTGCACAAGTGTGTATTTACATGTGTGTGTGTGTGTGTCTATCCCTCAGGGAACATGCCTTATTTGTGCTCTTTGCTAGTACCTAGTCAGGTAATCTTTAACTGTAAACTTTTTCATTGTTTGGTCCACTCACCTTGAGTAGAGGTGGAATTTAGCAGGAACAAGCAGAGGGTGGTGTGTTTGGGTTTTAGTTTTTTCTGTTAGGCTGATTACTAGGGTAAACTCAGCACTTGGACGCAGCCGACGGCACCCTCCAGCTCAGGCGAGGAGATTACTAACCATGGGGCTGCGGTGGCGCTGCCATCCTTACACAAAGTTCTGACTTCCTCTTTTAACTACCAATAAATTAACCGTCGAAAGAGAACGTTAACTATCAACAAATGTTCTAAAGTAGAAAAAACATTTTTATTTCAGCCATGAAGGGCTCAGCTTTGTGGGTTATAGTGGAATGTGCCTGCAGAGTTCTTGGCATCTCGACTGCTGCAGGTAGGACTGTCTTTTCTGTTCTTCTGTTGGCCATTGTTTCATTGAAAGTGCTATAAATTACCTTTAAAAAAAAAATATATATATATATATATATGTTGCACCAGTTGCATCAAGGATGCATTAGGAGCAATTTTTAAACCCTGTGATTGATGTTTAGAATTCTGAAATGTGCATTTTGTGCTCATTACCCAACATACTGTAACCTGCTTTAAAATGAGGGAAAGAAAGGCACTGTTCCAGTGTTTAGGAAATGGCCCATTTAAGTTGAAATAGAGTGTAAATATATGAAAAAGAAAAAAAGAAAAAGAATGAAAAAAGAAAGAAAAGAAATCTATGAGAAGGGATGATTTAAGCTACTACATGACTGAGATTCCTTAAGTCCAACAATTACATAAACAATATTAAATGCAAGATTATTCAATAGTAAACTTTAAAACCAACAGGGGTTTTATTTTTATTAAATAATACTAATAATAATGAGACTATGCAAAGTAATAGATCCACATTATATTAGCCTACTTAATTTCTTTTCTCCATTCTGACATTCGCCTTTGTCGCCTTTGACTTTTGGGTTGCTTAGTTGGGGACATTTAATCTAATATTCAACAATATTATTGATCTGCCTGCCGTACAACGACGTAACTCGATGCTTCACTATAGTAGGCCTATGCATCGTTGAAGAAATCAACACGACTGTTTCCCGAAACCATATTGT
Organism: Leuciscus leuciscus; assembly: GCF_965113295.1. Classification (NCBI taxonomy): domain Eukaryota; kingdom Metazoa; phylum Chordata; class Actinopteri; order Cypriniformes; family Leuciscidae; genus Leuciscus; species Leuciscus leuciscus. The sequence continues at coordinate 17,291,777 of NC_138746.1, read as the reverse complement.
CGCAAAGTGGTCGTTCAACCACGTTGGTTTATGACGTCACGCACGTGGTGGAGTAATAACTTCTTTTAATGAAACTGTTCGAATTAATCGAATTAATGCTAGATGTTTTGATATAAATTACAGACATGGCATCTGAGGACTATTTCTCATTTTTCTCAGTTATTTCGCTTTATTTCCAGATTCAATCATAGGCTCGTTCTGGGGTGCGTTTCCCAAACAACGACGCAACTCGATGCTTAACTACCATAGTACGATGCATCGTTGAAGAAATCAACTAGCTAGTCACGACTGTTTCCCGAAACCGTACTGTCGCAAAGTGGTCGTTCAACCACGTTGGTTTATGACGTCACGAATGAATTGGTTTGAGATCGAATTAACGCTAAATTACAGACATGGCATCTGAGGACTGTTTCTCATTTTTCTCAGTTATTTTGCATTATTTCCAGATTCAATCATAGGCTCGTTCTTAGTAGAGCACGTTCGCACATGCGCAGTCTTCAAAAACGGTGCTTTAAATCTCTTGAAAAACTAGAAAGACGTAAATGACATTTGTATGTATTCTAAATAAAGACACAGCTGAATGTCAGCTGAATGTCATGCTGAATGTCATGTAGGCCTACTGAATGTCAGCTTGCTTATTTTGCTCAAGATAAGGATTTATTAAGTCCACATGTCATGCAAACTAGAAACTACTCTTCTAACCACAGGTCGAGAGCTGTCGTTTCAACCACACAACTTTGCGATGCTGTTTGCGAATGTTCGCATTAGTAAGCATTAATTCGATCTCAAACAGATTCATTAAAAGAAGTTATTACTCCACCACGTGCTTGACGTAAATCCATAAACTAACGTGGTTGAATGACCACTTTGCGACAATATGGTTTCGGGAAACAGTCGTGACTAGTGCTGCGTTCCAGTCCACTTTTAGACACGCACTTGCGAACTTCCCTAAGCACTTCCGCTCGCACTTCCACCACCATTTTGAAGTGCGTTCCACTTCATGAAGTGGACGAGGGAAGTTTATATGGACAGACCCTCGTTCCCTCGATTTGACCGAGGGAGCGAGTCTACTTCATATGTACACTTCAGGCACCTATATGTCCCACAATGCAGTATGATTGTGACGTCACCACATATCTCCAATCACCACCACAACAGACAACTCTATGATATATTAATTATATTTTTTTTTATTTAAAACAACCCAAACACACCTATTAACATTTGGATGCTTCATTAAACAAATTCTAAAAGGAATTTTTTTAAATAATAAATCAACTCCATAGCTGATTCCAAGTGATCAAGGGCTTAGGACGTTCCAATTCATCCCATTGCAGTTTCCGCCAGTAGTGGGCACTCGTGCATCGTAAGCAATGACGTACGAGACGGTGAACGAGACGGAGGGAAGTTAGCGAGTGAAGGGCATGACAATTTTGGACTGGAACGCAGCCTAGCTAGTTGATTTCTTTAACAATGCATCGTACTATGGTAGTTAAGCAGCGAGTTACGTCGTTGTTCGGGAAACGCACCCCTGGTTCTTAGTTGGTAGAGCAAGTTCGCACATGCGCAGTCTTCAAAAACGGTGCTTTAAATCTCCTGACAAACTCAAAGACGTAAAGGACATTTGTATTCTAAATAAAAGACACAGGTTGTACTGAATGTCATCTTGCTTATTTTGCTCAAGATAAGGATTTATTAAGTCCACATGTCATGCAATAGAAACTATGCTTCTAGAGCTGTCGTTTAAACCACATATCTTTGAGATGCTGTTTGCGAATGTTCGTTGGAACGATGGTTTCGGGAAACACCGACTCATTGAACTATGCTGATAAGATAACGACGGAACTTGCGACCATAGTTGGCTAACGTTGCTTTTGGGAAACGCACCCCTTGACGATGACATCAAGGTTTTCTACAGAACGGCTATAAATGAACTAAATGAATAACTTTTTTTACAAGAAAAATTAACCATCACTGAACTTACTGGACTGTGATGCTATTTTCTTCTAGAAACAAATTTTGTAGCATCATTCTCCTGTTATCTCTGTAAAGCTAGGCTACTTTGAAACGCTATATAAAAAGCGCTATATAACTAAGGTGACTTGAATTGTCTCTTAAAATGTTTTTGCTTGTTAGGAGATCTTTTACAAATAATAAGAAATAACGTTTTTTTTATTATCTAATTTTCAAGGTGTAATGTGAATAAAACTAGCTAGTGTTACAAATTACATGATAATAATACTAAGAGTATTTACTCATTTTTTAGTAATACAAGAAAAATACTTTTTACGTAGGCTATTTCATTCACAAATCTAATAAAAATGTTTCAAAATGTTTTTGCATTGCACAGAGACCTGTAAAATTCTCACACATATTGAATAACACATGTATTGTATTTTATTTAATTTGTTTTTGTTTTTGTAATTTTTTTCTTCTTCTCCAAAACCTGGGGTTTATTTGGGTTTATTTGCCAAGCTGTAGTGTGTGGCAAATCTGACATCTAGTGGCCACAATAAGAATTGCATTCCATTTTTGTGAAAAGTCCAAAGGTTATACAGGTGTTGTGCCGAATTTCGACCCCGACAAATTAGTACCCCCCTAGCATTGGTTGGTAATAATTTAGCAGGGGGTCGATATTCGGCACAAATGAAAAAAATTTTTTTATAATAACACTTCAGTTTGGGGACCAATTCTCACTATTAACTAGTTTCTTATTAGCTTATTACTAACATATTTTCTGTTAGTACTTATACAGTACCTATAATAATATAATAATATTAATATAATATTAATGCCTTATGACCATGACCATATTCTAATTTATACATCCCTTAATCCTCCCTTACACCTAAACTTAACAACTTCAACAACAACTACTAACCTGAATAAGCAGTAAATTCATAATTAATTGATTATGATTTCTGCAGGTTAAGTTTAATGTGTGTGTGTGTGTGTGTGTGTGTGTGTGTGTTTGTGTGTGTGTGTGTGTGTGTGTGTGTGTGTGTGTGTGTGTGTGTGTGTGTGTGTGTGTGTGTGTGTGTGTGTGTGTGTGTGTGTGTGTGTGTGTGTGTGTGTGTGTGTGTGTGTGTGTGCTGTCAGTGCTTTGTGCAGTGGGTGTAGAGACTCAGAGACAGGGGGAGTTCAACAGCTTGGCCGTCTACCTCCTGTGAGTATATAATAAGCTGCTGTGGGAGGTATAGCACATTGTTATTCATATGAAAGTTCTCTGAGACATGTCTTCCTGTCAGATTGTATTTAATTTTTCCTGCAACGAGCAAATAAAGCCACAGTGATTTTTAAAGATGTGGTTAGATCTAAGAGACTGATCAGTTTTTTCCCCATTTTAGAATTGACCATTCCTTTAATGTATTTTCAGTTATTGTTTTATGATAGTATTTGTTATTAATACTTTGTATCCTTGTCCTCCAAATCATTGAATTCAGGTGTTCCAATCACTTCCATGGCCACAGTTGTATAAAATCAAGCACCTGGGCATGCAGGCTGCTTCTATACATTTGTGAAAGAATGGGCCGCTCTCAGGAGCTCAGTGAATTCAAGCGTGATATGATAGGTTGCCACCTGTGCAACAAGTCCATTCGTGAAATTTCCTCATTACTAAATATTCCACGGTCAACTGTTAGTGGTTTTATAACAAAGTGGAAGCAATTGGGAACAACAGCAACTCAGCCACAAAGTGCTAGGCCACGTAAAATCAGAGCGGGGTCAGCGCATGCCAAGGCAAAGTAGGGGTGTGAGATATGGCAAAAATATCATATCACAATTTTTTTCAGGAAAGTCATGATTCACGATTTTATCACGATTCTTTTTCATGTTGGTTTTACTATTTTGCTAGTGACTGAGCATTACAGCCAAACTAATGTCCCTATTTTAAAAACAAAGCCTTACTAGGTAACAAAATATAAAAGAAAAAAGAATGTTAGACATTAAGGCCAAAGTGGCAAAGATAAAATCTTTGTTATTATTTTCTTTGTTATTAAAAGATAATAACAAAAATTCAGATTACATAATATACAAATTAAATAAACACTACATAGACTTCACTGTATAAATTATGCATTGATACTTATTAAAGCTACTATTAATGTTCTCAGTGCAGTGAGTGATTTTTTCTTTGTTTTTTGTTTTGTTTTTTTATTAACCTGTATTAATTTCTTTCTTGTGCTGAACTCAAAAGAAGATATTTTGAAGAATGTGGCTATCCAAACAGTTGTTGGTCCCCAGTGACTTCCAAAGAATATATTGTCCTACTATGGAAGTCAATGGGGACCTGCGACTGTTTGGTTAGCCACATTCTTCAAAATATCTTCTTTTGAGTTCAGCACAAGAAAAAAATTAATACAGGTTTGGAACAAAATTAGAGTGAGTAAATAAGGACAGGATTTTCGTTTTTGAGACGGACACCGGCACGGACATGGAGACGGACATGGACACAGACACGGACACCGGCACTGGCATGGAGACGGACACCGGCACGGAGACAGACACCGGCAAGGAGACTGACACGGAGATGGACACCAGCACGGGCATGGACACCGGCACGGACACTGGCACGGACACGGGCATTGGCAAGGAGATGGACACCGGCATGGAGACTAACACGGAGACGGACATCGGCAGGGAGACGGACATCGGCACTGGCACAGAGACGGACATCGGCAGGGGGACGGCCACCGGCACGGACACGGGCACCGGCACTGACATGGACACCGGCACGGAGACTGACATGGAGACACGGACATCGGCACCAGCACAGAGACTGGCACGGAGACAAAACCCGGCACGGAGATGGACACCGGCATGTAGACTGACACAGAGACAGACACCGGCACTGGCATGGAGATGGACTCCGGCACAAGCATGGACATCGGCACGGACATGGAGATGGACACCGGCAAGGAAATGGAGACGGACACTGGCAAGGACATGGAGACATGGATGTACACCGGCATGTAGACTGACACGGAGATGGACAACGGCACTGGCATGGAGACGGACTCCGGCAAGGACATGGAGACGGACACCAGCACAGACACCGGCACGGAGACTGACACCAGCACGGACACCGGCACAGGCACCGGCACAGACACAGGCACGAACACGGGCACCGGCACGGAGATAGACACTGGCACAGAGATGGACACTGGCACCGTTACTGACACCGGCACGGAGACGGATACCAGCACGGACACCGGCACCGGCATGGACACCGGCATGGAGACGTACACTGGCACAGAGACGGACACTGGCACGGAGACGGACACTGGAATGGAGACAGACACCGGCACGGAGACTGACACCGGCACGGGCACAGAGATCGGCACGGGCACAGACACTGGCACAGAGACTGACACCGGCACGGAGACGGACACCGGCACGGAGACTGACACCGGCACGGGCACAGAGATCGGCACGGGCACAGACACTGGCACAGAGACTGACACCGGCACGGAGACAGACACCGGCACGGAGACTGACACCGGCACGGGCACAGAGATCGGCACGGGCACAGACACTGGCACAGAGACTGACACCGGCACGGAGACAGACACCGGCACGGAGACTGACACCGGCACGGGCACAGAGATCGGCACGGGCACAGACACTGGCACAGAGACTGACACCGGCACGGAGACAGACACCGGCACGGAGACTGACACCGGCACGGGCACAGAGATCGGCACGGGCACAGACACTGGCACAGAGACTGACACCGGCACGGAGACAGACACCGGCACGGAGACTGACACCGGCACGGGCACAGAGATCGGCACGGGCACAGACACTGGCACAGAGACTGACACCGGCACGGAGACGGACAGCGGCAAGGAGACTGACACGGAGATAGACACAGGCACGGACACTGGCCCAGATCCGGGCCACATCTGGTACATGTGGATTCCACGCGTACCAGATGTGAGCCGGATCTGGGCCGAAACTATGTTGCTGTCTGGGATATTTGTCTAAAATTATTCGGTTTTCAGCATCAGAATCATGAGTATTTTTATTCTGGAGTTACTATTGTCCTGTGCATTGGGTTACCAGCACATTCATTTCCACACCCAATGTAATACCAAATTTGAGCATTTTTATCAACAGTTAATTTTTTGTTAACCTTTTACATTATATCTTGGCGTATCGCAATAATATTGTATCATGAGTTCACTATCGTGATATGTATCGAATCGTGACATGAGTGTATCGTTACAGCCCTGGTAAATCCACTTAACCAGCTAATTGCTCTTCAACAGCGATGCCATAGAAATATACAGGGCTAACGCAAAAACGGAAGTTCAAACACAAAATTCTAAAGATGGCTGCGCGCTTGTTTCTCTGGTGCATAAAGTCTATAAGGAACATGGTCACTGAAGGCCACTGTCATTCCATTTCTAACTATAGCTGGCAATACAGTAGCGCCTCTTGAGAATTACACAGATGGAGGCAAATGGGCCTCTTGTCCCAGATTATCTGATCTTTCTGGGCTCACAGCCAGACCAGAGAGGTTCTGCATGAACAACAGGGAGATATTTCCATAGGGATTAAGCGGTTGTTCACATGCATGAACACCAGAATATCATAAACAGCCCGAAGATGCGAGATCAAATATCTACTGAATGGTAATGAATATCTTACTCTGGATAAAAAGCATGAAGAGGAACAAGTGATTAAAGTTAACATAAATACATATTCACAATCCATTTTACTTTATTGAGGCGAGATTCAGGATTCTCAATCAGAAAACATGTGAAGTGGGACTTGAATTGATTCTCCAGGAACTGATTGCGTTGTGAGAAGTGAGAGTTACATTTAAATCGTTCACCAAAAACATTAATAGAGTAAACATGATTTCATATGGACTTTAAAGAATGTTTTGGTACCCCTTTGAACTGTTTGAATTGACTTTCTTCCTAACAAAAAGTTAGGAATTTTATAAACCACTGCATTACTCCTGTTTGTATTCCCACAGGCTTTCCTCGCTGGTGATCATGCTTTTTGAAGTTGCCTATTTCATTGACGCTCTGTTGGCAATGTGCCTTCCGTACGTACAATCAGATTATATGAATCATGTACTTGCTTGTGCGATTTTAATCAATGCATTTACTCATATCTGTTTTTCTTGCGTGCAGTTGTCCACCCACATGGAAGATTTTCATTCTTTGGAAGAAGATGACCAAAGTTGGAGGTTTTCAGAAATTTCTATACTACACAATGATGTCTGTGATGTGTTTCCTGCATCCAGTGCTTGCATGGCACGCTGTAATACCAGGTCTTTCAATTTATTACATTAATCATATATTATTATATTATTTAATAAACATATAAATAATCAAAACAATCATTTAGAACAATTTAAATATGTAAATATCTGCTAAAAGTGAATTCTGACCAAGTTTAGGAACACACTAGCATACAGGTTAACATGAATTAAGAAACGTTGCCTATACTTTACAGGAGTTATGCTGGTAGTGACTGGATTCTTTAACTTCATATTGAGCAAAAAGAAAAAGGCAGATCCGCCTAAAGAGTCCAGTGCATCGTATTGTGACCCGGCACTGTCTTCTGTCTGTGTCCCAGACACGGGGGACACTGAACACGTCTCTTTCTTCCACGTCATCTCCGGCAAAAGAGCATCTTTTTTTCCTAGCAATAGCCGACTGCATGGCCCCAAAGACAGGGCTCAGTCAGTGAAGAATGCCCAACGCAAGAAAAGACAAACAGACACAAGAAATGTGCACTTCATTGAGAGTCTCAGATGTAGTGATACTGAAATGGAAGAATACCATGAGGTGGAGCAAGAGGAGACCACGTCAGATAAAGCACCAATGATTACACTGTAAATGTGAGTGATAATGGTGTTATAAATCAGTGTAGGCATTAGATGCTATGTGAAAAGTTAATACAAATAGCTCTTCTTAGAATATGAGAAAAATATATTTCAATTAATGCTGTAAACTATACAGGGAACCACAGTTGGTACATCATTGGTTTAAAATTAATTCATTTCTAGGCTATTTACAAATGAATTACACACAAGGAAGTTTTTATAATAACGTTATAATAAATGTATAATGATGTAATTATGTTTCTACTCATTATTTCATTTTAACATTTAAATTGTGGCTGTCATAAAACCAATTTATTCAAACATTCAAGAAAAGGTTAAGTAAAAATACAATGAATATGCAATTTAGTGCAGATATTTAGCAAAATGCTCCTCTCTAAGTTAAATGTTCTTGCTGACTTTATGAGTTTTTGGGCATTGAATGTCTTTTCTAAGGTACAACTGAAACACAGATTGAGCGATTGCATGTGACAACACGTATTTCAGTAAGATGTACTGTATCTTTAAACATTACTTATTGTGATGTTCATTCATGTTAATTTCGTGTTGTAACAAGTAAAGCGGAAGAGATGATCGCTTGAACTGAGGCGCTACAATGATTTGTCATGCGACAGAGCACCAAAAAAGATTGTGACAGCTCGAGAGACGTCTATGATCTCACTCCAGTCTATGGCAAAGTAGCCAATTTTCTATTCTTGTAAGGTTTATTGTACTTGCAATTTTACCCTGACCAACCCCACATAAGGAAATCATATCTGGTACAGATAAAAAAAAAACAAATAAACATGCTTACAATTGTTAACATCCTTCTTTTACAAGAAGCGAGCTCCCTAAACAACATTTGAACACTGTCAGTCAAAGAGCTGTTTTTTATTCCAGTCTGTAACCTTAAGCCTGGATCTCCTGCACCCATTCTCCATACGTCAATACAATTAAGAGATTCCATTCATCATACTGACCCAGACAAGAGGGTTTTCAGTCTAAAGACTGGACAGCAACCCCCCAGGCGTAATTCCTCTCCATTAACCTGTATGGATGTCTTCAACATCCTGAATACTTGAGTAACATAGGATATGTTGCATTCATGTGTTGTATGTACTTCATGGAAAAAATATTCTATTAAACAATAAATTCATTGCACTTGTGTTGTGCTTCTAACTGTGTAAATCGAATAGCTTCAACATTTTACTGGCGATATTAGCTAGTCGCAGACTCGCAGAGCAGAAATTGTTCAAAATAACTGGAGTGAAAAATCTATGAGCATCAATGGGTCAGGCAATGATGCTTTAGAATTACAAGAATTAAACTCCCACATAAACCCACTAATAAATCTTTCTTGATCTTCTTTGGCTTAAAAATCACCCTTAATAACTACAAGTGATCAAATACAAAATGAAAGCTATGGGAAATACCCATAATCCATTGTGGTTTAATGATGTAATTATGTAAATATGACAACTAAAAGGTGCCATTTAAAAAGCATAGCTGTTATTTAAATTCAGAGATTTTAGTTCTTAGTATTGTCAAAGCTGTTTTAAATAAATGTTTTGGGCGAAGTCACTATTAGGATGATTTATGTTCCCTTTAGTGAACTTGGACCCTGATCAATACATTCCATTTGTCTCCACACAGATGAATAGCAGAAGTGCAGTTGTATGTGTACTTCTCTGGAAATTTAAATATATCCAGTGTCTAGCCTAGAGTCATAATTTCCTTTTATGAGCATTATAGTGTCTTTTCTATATTTGAGACAATTCAAATGAAATAAAGTCGAAACACATATTTACACATATCTGAGATAATTCATATTCTTGCAACAATCTAGTTTAAATGGGATAATTCACCCAAAATTAAAAAATGCTGGCATCATTTACTCACCCTCATGTCTATCCTTCTTCTGTGGAACAAAATATATGGTCTTTTTTTATCCTTTCAATGGAAGTCAATAGTCACCAAAATGGTTTGGTTACACTGTTCTTCAATAAATCTTGCTTTTGTTATTTACACAAGAAAGCCATACTTTAGAAAGACATATGGGTGAGTAAGTGATGACATACCAAAATTGAAAATTCTATCTCCTACTCTTTATTAACCACAGCTGAGGCCCGAGAGACACTATAGACCTTATGCACAAGATAAACAAGCGTGCATCCTTCTTTAGTGGTTTTGACTTCTGTTTTTGCGTTAGCCACATATATTTATTATGCCAAGTTATTAGCTTGTGACCATGACTCATGAGCATTGTAATGTTTGAAGCTGACGTCAAAACAGATTTTAAAACTAGTGGTGAGTTCATAAATCCATAAGATCTTACCTTCATGCTGTGGAAATATAAACTAAAACTAATATAATACTAGGCCTACTATAAAATATAAAAATTCAGAACACAAGGTTCAGTGCAGTGCTGAAAAAGGGGGTGGGGCTACAAATTTGCTCACTGAAATATTTTGAGTAAGCTAGCCTATTTGAGTAGGGTTCTGGGTTTGCAATTTGAAACATTTGTTTCTAAATTCATAAATAAGTTTCCTTTTTTGACAGTCCCGTTAATACAATTATTTCCCCTTTAAAACAAATACGTCCTCCCCCATGGATGAAGTCTCTTGGCAGCTTAAAGCATCTACTTCCTCAAATATTTTATCCGACCTTTCAGTGTCATATTTTCCTAGACTGAGCTAAAAACAGGAAGCTCATGTTCCCCAGTTATGAGACTGAAAGAAACTATCTAACGTTGCATTTATACGCGTGTTAAGTACACATTTTATTTTAACTAAAGCTTTACATTTGAAAAGCATTAATTAAGTTGTAATATAACAGGTGGACCGAAAGCAATTTAAACAGCACCCTTTCATTTGCAGTTTAATTGTCTTGTGGTTATCGCAAGACTCCTGATAATTATCTTACAGACATGCTAATACTGGTGTGAACGGTCCCAGCGTTTCCCAGGGCAACCGCAAAAGTCTCCCGCCCACGGACGTCTCTGATTGGGTCCGGTAATCAGCGGAGTGTATGATTGGTTTACACAGCTGCCAGTCTTCTCATCGAGTAGCATTATTCTATTCCCCGAGGAAGCAGCAGGGTGAAGTGGAAGATAAGACGTTGTCTTACAAAACAGCTGGGCTCTGTCAGCTCTTACAAAGGAACGGCGTTTCATGAGATGGTAAGGAGGCAATATGCAAGGAAATGGAAAAGATAGAGTGCATTATTAATGGGAATGGATTTATTTGAGGTGTTTTCTGAATAATTCTGCAGGTGAGCTTTATGTACCTACTGCTGTCTACTTTTGAAGGCTACTTAGGCTTCTTCTGAAACTCTTCTCAGGTATGTGTCTTTATACAGCAGTCAAAACAAACTTGAGTGAACCTTCTGACAGACTACATCTGCACCAGATGTGAATCAGCATTGTGATATTTTTGGAATATGTGTATTTTTCCTTTTCATGATAGAAGCATATCATATATAGCCTATATTAAACTTAGCATTTTTCCTGTGTCTTTCCAGTCTGTCCAACTTCTGTAAAATTGTCACACAGAAATACAGCAGTGGTTAAGGGCTCTACTGATATTCCTGCAGCTGAGAGTCACAGCTACTGTACAGTAATTGGTTGGGGGATTCACAGTGTCATTTCTTTATGGAGTTGGGGAGCATCTCTAGACAGGACATCTTGTTTTTAAATTAGCCTAATGCATTTTATAAGTGTGATTCTTTCGGGTGGACACAGTAGATTGTGTATATCTTTTTGTCCATTGAAAGGCGTTTTCTTGCCATGAGACTAAAATGGCATAATTAATAATTGATGTGGACGGTTAGTTGAGGTTGGGTTATTTCATAGAATATTCCAATTTATTTCCTTCACTGAGTAGGAGCCATTTTGTTTATTTTAGTTTGGTGAATACAGGTAAATTGGGGAACTTTCTGATAATTTGTGTCATTTGTATTTAAAAAAATAATAATTATGTCAAATAGCGTCATGTCACATATGTGCACAAAAAATGATACAGGCTAACTTCAATCACATGAAATACACAAATACTATTTAAAAAAAAAAAAGGTTTTATTAGAAATGAGCAGTACAAAAACAATATATATATATATATACAAATTACATATACATAACACATTTCATATATTTTGTGCAAATAAAGGACAGGGAGGGTAAATGATGAAGTGCAGGCAGATAATCTTTCTACACAGAAAAGATCAGAACTGTTGAGTTAATGCTTCTTGGAACTTTTTGGTCCATTCCGCTTCCTCTTGAGCGTCAGACAGACCTTCTTCTTCTTCTTCTGTGTGTTGAATTTAATCCTGGACAATAGAACAGTGAAGGGGTTTAATTATTAGGGAGGCTTGAAAAGCTGAGCAAAACACATTCTCGACCCTAAATCAATGCACATCATTAATGGCAACGTAAACACTTAAAATTCACCAGAGACCTGTTTATTCTGACTCAACCATCCCTGAAAGCATTGGCAACGACAATCTGTATAATGCAAGCAAGGCTTGTAGTGCATATAACAAGTATTTTTTAATCATATTTTTTATAAAGATCATGTTACTTTAAAACATTTTTAAATTACTGAATGCTAATTTATTAAAATGCAAATATAGATTTTGTGTTGAATGTATGCAGAGAGGGGAGCTAGTGACTCTATAGAATGAGGATTTGCGTGTACTGTCACCCTGTGGCAGAAGTAAATACTACTAGTGCTAGGATTTACTTCTGCCACAGGGTGGCAAGTGTTTTTCACTGAAATTCCTTGAATTAAGTTCTAAATCAGTCTAATTTATACTTTTTCAAGATTTTTTTATGAGTGGATTCATTATAAATAATAGTAAAATTGTCCTTAGAGAGGGCAGCTGTTGTTCACATACCTTTTCCAGCATCTTTGCAGTTTTTTCCCCTGCTTGGACTCTGGATTTAGACAAACTCGTTTACCTGACAGCTGGAGTCTGTGGAGGAGATCATTATGTTGTCAAATGTGAGCAAACCACTTCAAGCTACAGAATACATAATTCTTGATCTGAGTCTTCAGTTGAACTCTGAAATTAAATATACTGAAAATGTATTTAATATTTGCATTGTTTGGTAATTGCTCAGACTATTGTAGAAGTTTTTACTAAATCAAACTTAAGCATTAGACATAAGGCAAATACAGGTACAGTGGGACCTTTTGGAAAGTTTTACATTTCATATTTCTTCCTGTTTCCTCTTTGTAGTGCATTGAGGATCTTGAGCTATTTAAACAAGTATTTTGTGAGGGGTTAAGCCATTTGGCATCAAAATACAAGAATTTTCTTTTATCAAAAATTATCCCACTCTATCTGTATTCACTAGATCTTGTTGCATTTCCAGTTTCTTGAGAAAGAATTCAATGGTTTTGTTTGTCATATCATGCCCCCTCATGCCCAAATTCAAATTAACCGAATCCAATATGATGGGCAATTCATCTTGCCACAGCCTGGCTTTGGGCTTCCAATTAGATAAATGATCTCAACTCGCGATGTGCCTCAACACGAGATATTGTGTAATATCCTCATACACTGTTTACAATGAACTGGATTTCAAAACTTCCAGAAGGGTTATCACATGTTAATTATTACAGACTTAGTTCTACAGTATAAAGTACAGAGTGCATTTGAATATTACTATAGATTTTGGAGGCAAGGGCATTTTTTGAGAGGTAATTTGCTCACTTTGTATTTTGCATTTATTTAGACAGGCTGTGATCACCAAGTGTTTTTTTATTATTTGTTTTATTACTAAAGAGTAGCATTGACATAACATGTGTTCTACATGAAAAAAAGTCATGCGAGTTTGTGACATGAGGGCGATAAATGATTTCAGCAAATGATCTGTGGAAGGTGTGACTCGGATCGGAATGACCAAGTTTAGACATGATTTCCGCAAAAGTGTTTTAGACAAACACTTTCTACCTACAATATATCAAAGATTATTTTAAGTTTTTTGGAAGCTTCACTCAAAATCCACTTGATTCATAAATGTGACCCTGGACCACAAAACCAGCAACATGAAATTGAGATGTATACATCATATGAAAGCTGAATAAATACGCTTTCCATTGATGTATGGTTTGTTAGGATAGGACAATATTTGGCCGAGATACAACTATTTGAAAATCTGTAATCTGAAGGTGCAAAAAAATTGAAACATTGAGAAAATCGCCTTTAAAGTTGTCCATTATGTTCGCGATTGTGCTGCATTCACTCACAAAAATAAATGTTTTAGATATTTACGTGAGGAAATTTACAAAATGTCTTCATGGAACATGATCTTTACGTAATATCCTAATGATTTTTGGCAAAAAAGAAAAATCGATAATTTTGACCCATAACAATGTATTGTTGGCTATTGCCACAAATATACCCGTGCGACTTGTGACTGGTTTTGTGATCCAGGGTCACAAATCTCATGGAGCACTACACAATCAAATCCCCCTCAATTTGCATGGGAATGATGTTTGTTTACTCACATGATTTGAACCTTGTTGCAGAGAGGATTCTTCGGTATGATTGTGTAGTCTGTGATTTTTCTCCATTGCACTGAGCCAGTCTCCTCAATGCACTCGCATTTTTCTCGAAGGGAAGTTGCAGCAGTCCTGTTTTCTAAAGACGGATTAAGAAACATAAAGCCATGTGTCCCACATCACCCCCATGACCAATATCTGATGGAAATCTGCAAACAGTCCTGATAAGCCATTAAACGCTACTATAGACCTACCTGTAATGAAGTGTAAGCAGACTAAGAGCAGGAGCAGCAGGCTCATATTTCCTTGCAGAGACCTGAAAGCCATTTCATTAAAGCTGTGTCGTTCACAAGAAAGTCTCTCTTATGTGCGTTTGCACCTGAGTGTGTGCAGAACTGTCTTGCTTTTCTCCCTCACTTTCCCTCCTTAATGCGTTTCCTGTTTTGCCATATTAAGTAGGATCAGAGTCACATGATTTCAAGGAAATGCTTCAAGACAAGAGAAGTGATTTCTCAACACCTGTTGAGAATTGTTCATACTGAAGGGTTCCCACACCTTTTGACCAATGCATTTCTGAGACATTTCCATGACTTTTATTAATGGATTTATAGCAATTACTGGACGTTTAAAAACCAAAATATAGAAATTGCTTTAAAAAAAATTTTGGGATGATTTGATGTCCAATTGTTGCATTGTATAGCAGAATTCAGTCCTATGTAAACAAACATGAGAAAAAAAGAAAGTAGAGAAACACATTGAAGTTCTCAGTAGTTCATGTTTATTAGTTTATTTCATATTAAATTGTAAAACTGTAAAAATGCATTTTTTCACATAATCACTGAATACATGTATTTATGATAAACATAAATATGTCTAAAAAAATAAAAACTGGCCGATATGACTTGCATAGCAGGGCTCTGCTCATCCTTGTATACATGTAAAGTTTAGATGCTGTCCCTGTTGTAACACGCCTTATTATATGCCATTCCTTTGGCCTCCATCCATACACACAGGCACTCCTCTGAGTTCAGCCTTTTCTCGTGTCCTTGGCTTGTTAAGTGCATATGAATGTACAGCAGCAGCACAGGCTTTGAACAGAATTTTCTTCTGATAATCTCCATCTGTTTAGAATTTTAGGTTAAGACGTGGCCTTCTTGGATTTTGCCTGCTTCCTCTTTATTTTCCTTGGCCGTTGGTTTTGTCGGCGTAAGCAGTTTTTACTGTCCTTGCCATCCTTTTGCATCCTGAAAAAAACCCAGATGGATCAAGCAGATTAAAACATGCAGACCACCATAATATTTGGAGATAGTGAGTGATGTTTGGATATGCTGTGCTTTAGTGTACAGACTTATTCGATGATAACACTCTCTTACCTTTGCCAACATTTCAGAAGTCTTTTTCCTTGGTCTCCCTCAGGATTGAGACACACATGATTATTGGTCTTCTGCTGTGTGACTCTAATGAAAAGTACAGAGAATAATAGAGCATGTAAACCCAATGGTGCACACACATTTAGAATCTTATGAAGTAAAATATGTGGACTACTTACATTATCTCATTCTGTAAGCAGTTAGGTCCTTTTGGAGTGATTTTTAGATCTGAAAATGGTCCCTGGACTCTGTTTTTGACCTGTGGACACCGACAGGTCTTTGGAACATGTTGACTCTCTACCACTTGGACTGTAAAAAATAAATAAATAATAAAGTTAATAAACAGCCATGATGTAACTAAAAAGTTTGGGGTCAGTCAATTATAATAATTTTTTGATAAATACATTTTATTAAAAAAGAAGCATTAAATTGTTCAAACGTGACAGTAAAGACTTGCTATCAAGTTCTGTAACTACTATTTTGATACAAAAGATTTCTTATATTATTTCTATTCATCAAAGAATCCAAAAAAATAAAGAATCATGGTTTTCACAAAAATATTAAGTAGCAAAAAATGTTTTAACTGTGATAATTTGAAGGATTAAGTGACACTGAATACTGGAGGAATTTCTGCTGAAAATTCAGCTTTGCCATCACAGGAATAAATTACATTTTAAAATATATTCAAATAGAAAGCAGAAAGTTATAATAGTATAAAAAAATATTTAACTTAATTAAGTTATATCAAATAAATTCAGCCTAAACACAAGAGACTTTGTTCAAAAATATTTTTACAAATTCTACCAAAACCAAACTTTTGAATTGGAGTGTATGATTAACAATTTATAATTAAACACATTTTGAAAATCAAGTTTTGCATAGATGTAATGCGTTTTAACTAAGTAGAAATTTCATCTGTTCTCATACACTCACCTGTTAGGAGGATACTGAGGTTGAAAGCCAGCAAAGCATAAGCTATCTGCGTCATGGTGAGAATGTTTCTGTGTGTAAGTGCTGAATGGCCTGCTGCCATTTTATACTCTCTCTGAGGGACTTCCCAGCTGCCGCTCCTGCCCTGTCGCTACTCCCAGTTACTCTCAGTCATTTTAACATGAATGTGAAAGATAGGAATTTCCAAAAACCCACTGCTGCTGGAATCTTTAAAAATGTGGTCACATGCACATAATCTCATCACAGTTCACCCAAAAAATATAAATTATTTCATTATTTACTCACCCTAATGTCATTCCAAACCCATATGCTGTTATTTTTTCTCTGTACTGAAAGTCTTCTGAAGCCATATTATAGTTTAATATGTGGAACAGACTGAAATCATTTTTCATAAAAATATATTCCTATCCATATCCTTTAGTGGAATCTCATCTGCATCAATGCCAGATTCAAAAATGGCAAGTCAATGTGTCAAGCCAGTTACTATTACTAATCCACACTTGTCACGTGATTAGTCGAGGCGGGACAGTTTTGAATAATGAAATAGAAAATAAGATTAGAGCTGCAATAATGAAGAAGATTTTCAGAGAATAATTAAAGTCATACGGGCTAGTTTTATGGTGTTTTTGTTCTTTCTTTTTGGACCTTGTCAGATGTGATCACTTTGATTTCTATTTATATAGAAAACAGCCATATGAAGATTTTTCTAAACTTTCCAGTGAAAAAAGTATTGCTTTGTGACCTTTCAGAAGGTCTGAAAACATGTCGAAGCAAGACTTACTGCAAGAACAACAAAAATTGTCTAAACTGTAGGACCATGTGATTTCCCCTCATTCCTGTGATTACTTTCACTTGGTCCTCCTGCACAAGATTCATTGTGACATGAATGGGTCATTTGGATAATGTTGAGTCACATAACACATGGCATATCCTTATTCGCTCACTGACTA
The DNA here is from genome assembly GCF_965113295.1 of Leuciscus leuciscus. Classification (NCBI taxonomy): domain Eukaryota; kingdom Metazoa; phylum Chordata; class Actinopteri; order Cypriniformes; family Leuciscidae; genus Leuciscus; species Leuciscus leuciscus. Next base: position 17,274,163 of record NC_138746.1, on the reverse strand, counting down.
ACTTTGTTTCTTTTCCCTACCTTTCCCATTGTCTTTCTCTTCTCTAGCTGAAAGTCTTTCTATTGATGGAACACCACCATGAATCCTGACAAGATCTTCTATGTGAGGCTGAATGAGGAGAAAGTTATTGCAAAGTAAGAGTTCCATGTCTGATACACGCTGAACATTAGAAACACACCTCCCAACTTAAACCCCTTAGTGTAATACATTTATGTCTTTTTTCAGGTCTGATATTTTGTCCCTTCTGAAAACGTACAACTGCTACCACGAAGGAAAAAGCTTTCAGCTTCGCATTCGTGAGGTATGTAACATCTCTGAAAGTGAAACTAACTGTGGATCAAATCAAGTCCTAGTTGATGATTAATATATCTAATCTTGCCTACAGAAGAGTTGAGTAAGAGTGTGTGATACAAAAAGCTATTGTCTCAGAACGGAATTTCGTATGTGGGACATTACCCCTAATTTCCACCAACTGCAGAACGGCTGCGGATCCACTCCGGAACGGCGGCGAAGTCAACAGGTTTCCATTAAAGTCAATGTGTGTATTTTCACTGACTGTGGAATGGCTGCATTCCGACTCCGGCGATCCGCAGCCCTCCGGAGCAGGTACGCAGAGCTTCTATTTTTGCCGGATGCTGGAGAGCTCCGCAGCAATTCAGCACAGGGCATCCTGTTATATCGCGCGACCATTCGTGAATTTGCAAGATCTCGTGGGTCCTCATGACTTCAGCTGTCAGTCATGGCCGCAGCCGTTCCGCAATAAATCCGGACCTGGTGAGTATTGAAGGACGGTGGAGCAAGGAGCCGACACGCAGCGGAGCCAATCCGCAGTTGGTGGAAATCCGGGGTTAGAGTGAGTGCTCAGTACAGCTGTTTGTCACTCTCTGCAAACCTAGATGGGTAAATGGGCCTAGATTAGAGTTCTCAACGGGTCGGGTCGGCCCGACAAACCCGACGGGACCCGCGGGTTCGGGCCGGGATCGGGTCGAAAATATAAGCAAATGACTCGGGTCGGGTCGGACCTCGGGCTTAATCTTTTCCGCTCAGTAAAAAACAAAAACATTTATTAATCATCGCTGCTGTTCACCGTAAAGAAAGTCTGGCTGCTGCGTGCAACGTGCATCATGGAGAGGGGCGGGGGCAGACGCCGCTGCGTGCACGCCTTTAGCCTGGAGAAGAGGATGGAGTTGGTGAAAAGTAAACTTGCCGCAGGTGAATTCACCGTCGCTACTACAGCCTATTCATATATTTAAAGTTTATTGTTTCAGTTGTTTGTATTGTTAAAAGGCGTGAACATTAAGGGTTGATTTGAATTCGCGTCTGCTGGTCATGATAATTACGTGTATGAGAAAAAAAATTCCGACGCGGCGTCGGGCCGCGGGCCGGGTTCGGGCAGGTAATTCATGTTGATGTGTCGGGTTACATCGGGTCCGGGCTTTAAAAGCCACGGGCCGGGTCGGGTCGGGTTGTAATTTTCAGGCCCGTTGAGAACTCTAGCCTAGATCAGCCTTTCTCAAACTTTTTTCAGTCAGGGCACCTTTCAAAAGTGCATAAAATCTCAAGGCACCCCAGTGTAAAATATAATTTAAAAACACTGCATAACCCAAATGTAAATGTAAATTATATATATATATATATTTTATCTAAAATGAATTTACAATTTTATTAATCCGATTATATGTTTAACCCTTTCACACGTAAATTTTAAATATTCTGGCTGACCCGCCAGCGTGAGTTTTTCAAGTCACTGTGTCACTTTATGGTTTCCATGGTGACGCGTCATTGCTTGTCACGTGACACACCGCAGCAACAACAGAGCTGAATGAATGATGATCTGCTTTTATGTCATTTTTCCTTTTTTATTCAAAATATTCACAAATTTGTTAGATATGGCATGAAATATCTGATATTCCGATTGTAAAATATATGCAAGTGGAAGTGTTTTGTTTTTTGAACACAATTATAACGATCAGGTTAGTTGAGCTGTATGCGCGATGGGCGCCGCCATGTTAGTTTGTGCCGCAGACGCAGTTCAGAGAATCGGATCTGTTGGATTTACAACAAGTGAATTCATCCACTTCTCCCGAAATACATAAAAGTAAGTGGCAGGTGAACTGGGAGAAGAATAGAGTAAACTTTAAAGTTACTTACACAATGTGTATCTGATATGAATACAACTAATTATAATAGAAAGGATTATTATTGCCTCTTCCTTTGACATCAGTGTGTATAATGTATTGTTTTTTTTAGTACTTATGTCTGAAACCTAAAACAAACATTATGTGGATGAAAACACTGAAAAGTTGTGATTATGACAGCTCTGAGCGCGCCTGTCTCTGGCTCAGCTCCAGCCAACGCGCGAAAGCACATTTGAATTTAGCAGTTGATCACGTCATGCACTGACCGTTCTAATCACACCGGTGCTCCAGGGACCAGCCTAGACTGATCACACCGGTGTGAGCGTACGTGCGAAAGGGTTAAAAAGAAGAAGAATGTATTTATGTAAATTCAAATATATTTATATATGAAATGTCCGATTTTTTTTATTATTTTTTTTAGCCTACGTAATTTTTTGGCGGCACCCCTGACACAGTCAGGGGGCACCCCAGTGTGCCGCGGCACCCACTTTGAGAAAGGCTGGCCTAGATGACATGATTGACTGCATTTTTATGCAGAACCTATCCCAAATTGAACTATAGTCCATTATTCATGGTTGTAATTATGTTATGATTATTATTTTGTTATTATTATAATTTTTTTTGATACTCTGAAATTTTACCGTAGTAATAATAATAAACATCATGTTTCTAAGGCTACCAGGGGTAGTTTTGTGATTCTGTGAAAACACAAATTATTTTCCTATTGTAAATATGAATAATTGTCACGCTCGAAATCCACTGAAGACGAAGATGAAGGTGAAGGGCAGACAGAAGGTAGGATGGACCAGGGCAGGGCAGGAGTGCAGTCCAGAGGTGAGGGAAGGTTGACGAGCGACCAAGGTGGATCCGGGGGGACGAGGGAGCCTGGCGGATCTGGTGACCAGATAGGCCACGGTGGAGCTGAGGGAGGTAGGAGCCAAGAGAACATTAATGGACCATCGGGCTGAGGCGGAGTCCTGGTCGCGGAGGTTGGAGGTGGTGACCAGGGATCCACCGACCAGGCTGGAGCTGTAGGCCGGCAGACCCACGGCGACTCCACCTCCATGAAGGTGGTTAGAGGAGCTGAGGGGCTGACAGGCAGTGGTGGAAGAAGGGTTGAGAGGTGGTAGATGGGAGAGGGAGGCTGGGTGGGAAGACAGACTCACGGACAGAAGACTCAGGTTCGGGGACAGAAGATTCGGGTTTGGCAGGGTTGACGTGAAGCTCAGGTTCGGCAGGACTGACGTGAACAGTCTCTGGTTCGGTGGGCATGACGTGAACAGTCTCTGGCTCAGCGGGCCTGACATGGACAGTTTCAGGCTCGGCAGGACGAGCCTCTGGAGAGGCAGTCTTGGTAAGACGAGACCCAGCAAGGGTGGTCTCGACAGGACGAGACCCTGGACGGGCGGTCTCAGCGGGACGAGACCCTGGACGGGCGGTCTTGACGGGATGAGACTCTGGGCGGGCGGTCTTGACGGGACGAGACTCTGGACGGGCGGTCTCGATGGGACGAGTCTCTATACTGGGCGTGGCCATGGCCCTTTTGGCTGATCGCACTGACATCAGTGGTGGATCTGTTAAGCTGGATATTATATTCATAGACCGATCAGGTGGCAGGTCTGAAGGCTGGGATGACGTGAAAATTCTCAGACTGGGCAGGAATGATGTGAAGACATTCAGGCGTTGTGGCGAGGAAGATGGCTGGTGATGGTGGTTGAGTGGCTGGGTCATTATCCGCCTCACCCACAGTGAAGGCGGACCCGTTCAACAACAGCACATGATCTAGGTATTGAGCGAATGAACAAGGTGTAGCAGCTGAAGTTGGCTGGTAAAGAGGAGCATCCAGTCCAAGCCTGAACACGTTCTTAAGGAAATCCTCTGTCAAGATGAGCTGGTTTGATATCTCTTGGAATTCCCTCACATATTGCTCGATAGAGCGGCCATTCTGAAAACAGGTCAGTAGGCGATCGGTCGGGTTCAGATGGGTACAAAAGGAGCCAAAAATACGAAACAGTGTGCAAAGCACAAACAATACCGGACACTGAACAGAAGACAAGCAGGAACTAAATACACAGAAGTGTAGCAAATTAGCTCTATGAAATATTAATAATCAATAATAACTGGTTATAATTGATTATGAATATTTGGATCAGTAAATATAATTAACTTACTGTCGTAAATTAATATTACAATCAATTAACCTGTTTGTCCCGTGAACACTCAGGATTAATTGTTTATTACCGTAAATCCTCTAATATTGGCCTGTATTCCATTAGCGGCTGGGTCTCTAACATTGGCCGGTCTCGCTGTCGGCGGAGGTAAATAAAGGCCGGTCTCTAATAGTGGCCGGGGCTATTATTAGAACCAACGTTTTTCTGGGCAGGCCACAACATTATGCTTGTGATAGTAACATCAGAGCCCGTCTACGGAGAGCCTGTCCACTCCCTATTAAGCCCTATTGTACCGAATTTTGGTTGTAGTACCACCAGAGTTCCACTGGGGGCGCTCGCCATGAGTGCAAAATGAATGGGAGTCAATGGGGCTAGACGCTAAATTTGTCTCTTTCACCCGATTGCCGTTGAGAAATCTCAGATGTGATTGTAGATTTTGCAAGTTCAACATGGGTTTTAGGTCGAAAGTTGAATGAACGAGTACTTATGTCGTTTTGATTTCTTACAGGTTGAGTTGTTGTTGCCCATAACACACTAGCATTCTGCTAATGACGTCAGCATTCTGACGTCATTGACATTTTGAAAGACTTTTTTAAATCAAATAAGTGACTCTAAAAAATCTAACACCCAGCAATGTGTAATTTCTTTGCATCTCCTTTCGAATACAACATTCAAATTACTAGACAAAAAATTATATCCTGAGAAAAGTGGATTTTGAGGGGTATACCGCCATTGACCTCCATTCATTCTGCACTCGTCCTGTGAGCGCCCTCATATGGAATCAGAGTGGAACTGCAACCAGTTCAGAAGCCGGAAGTGTAGTGAGAGTGAAACTTCTCGCCATATTAGGCCCTGTCCCAAATGGCGCACTTCATGCGGACTTTCGGTCTCGTGGACTTGAATTGCGCGTGCTCGCTGAGTCTACGAGTCCGTAGGCCGTCCCATTCAGCATTTTACCGCTCTGAAGTGTGCTCAGCAGCGCCCCCTTTGTACCCTTGAAGCGGTCTTCCACGAAGCCCGCATAGATGCAGGCTCCACGCACTTTAACTACCCAGGAATCCTTGCGAAAGGCCAATCAGACAACAGATGGGAGGAGATTTCACTCACGGATAATTGTTGACATGGCTGTGAAGAAAATATTACTGTTTTTATGACCTAAATGTACATTTTACCAGTTGTTACCTACAGTTTATTCAAACATTATGGTCATCGACCAGTGGTTGATGTCTCAAACATAATAATAGCGTGTTTAATAATACGATCGCATTATGATTCATTAAATAAATAGAACCGAATGGCAGGGCTTTACTGAGTCATATGTAAACATAGTATGAATATTGAAACCTGTAAATTGAAAAAAATATGTTTAAATTATGTTTTAAAATTGTAATCTTAGTTCAAATGGAACATTATGTATTATTATGTACAACTGTATACATCATTTAAATAAGCATGATTTATCTATTGTCTAATGCCCAGGTGATATGCATAATATCAAAATATAGAACTGTAAAATTAGGCTGTGTAGTGGACATGCAGATAAGACGTCGGAGCGCAAAAATGTGATTTCTCCTGTCCAACAACAACCAGACCGTTATTTCCGGCATGCCGATCGAGTCTGTCCCAAAAATACCTCTCAATGCGCCCTCGTGGACTCGCGCCAAGGGCCCTATAGGTCTGCACTACATGACGTCACCAAAGTGTGGACTCTGAGGAAGTCCACAAGTCCGGAGTGTGCCATTTGGGACAGGGCCTTAGACATTCTCTGGTAACATGCAAATACCACAGGGCGGCAATGTTTGCTAATGACTCCAAGTCATAGCTACGGTAGCCTGGTCATGTCAATCACTTCGCTCTTGACTCGCACGTGAGACTTCAGTCACCGGTAGGCTAATGTTGTTTACCATGGCAGCTGCGGAGCCAAAGAGGACTTTGGGCGAAAATCTATTTTTTAACCCCCTGGGATCGACAATCGCGCTGGCGCTATAGGCTCGCTTTTTTTCTTAAGTGCAAAAGAGATTCAAAATACTCTGTTGACTTTGATCTTAATTACGGAGAGCGCGCGCTATTCAAACGCAAATAATCTGAGGCGATCCACGCAAACCTGTGAACGCCCACAATCAGCTGGATAACACGCATCTATCTAAGTAATAATAATCCTGGAAAATGTACCTCAGAAGTGCTTGGAAGTATTATTTCGAGGAACGGATCCAGCTGAGAAATACGTCAGTTCTATATTTGCTTTGTTCTAATCGCAATAGTGTCTGTAAGTTACACGCAAAAAGACTTTTTAAATATGAATCGCATTTCTGTGTGTGTGTGTGTGTGTGTGAATGAATGAATGAATGCACAGATGCGTGCTGTTGTGGAGCTACTACAGCTGGAACAAATACTGTTTCAAAATGAATCATTGCTTTTCACAAAAAAATATCATTTATATTATATTTATTTGTTGTTAATGTTCTGTATGCATACCATAATGTTATATGGTAACTGTACATTTTCAATAAATTAACCTAGTATTTTATAGGTTCAAATAGACACAAACTCTCGTTTTTATTCATTCTACTGGTAGTCCGTTTTGCTCAAAATGCCGTTTTGAGTAAAATAAAGGCCCGGGCCTATATTAGAGGATTTACGGGTAACTCTAAGAAATGTACATTTCCGGGGCATGGGAAATGTCTTTCTTAATTTACAGTACTACTAAGAGCAGTAGCAAAAATCTTAAATGATTAGTGACTCCAGTTATGAGCTTGAGACACGGACAACTTTACGTGTGACATGAACAAGATTTTATTAACTAGTCTAAACACTTAAACTACTCTAACATACACACACATACATGCATACAGTTTACAAAGGGAAAGAGAGCTGAAGCAGAATACAGGAAAGCAAGAAATTATAGCATTGTTTGAAATTCAGCAGATCAACAGCCTTGAGCAAACCATCAGTTTAGTTCTAACACGCCCTTCTTTAAAGGGGTAAGGATACTTAATGTATCAAATAATGAGACTAAGTTTGATACTTGCATGTCTCGCCCATTTGAATTAAACTGTCCTGATGCAATCTGTTGAGGCTCCAGTTGATCTTTGCTGATGTGGTCTTGATGAGAGAGAACCAGTGGTTTTCAGAGTATCTTTGGTGAATGGAAAGACAAGGCCGCAGCCTGGCACAAGCTTGGTGGGTCCTTAGAAGTTTCTAGTTCAGTATCATCTTCACGTCAGCATTTCAGAAAGGGACTAAGCGAGAGCTAAGAGCTGATCAGTGACTTTAAAGCGTGAAGATGGCACAACCTCTGGAGCTGTGTGAGCCAATGAGAAGATTTCCCTTTGGAGGGAAATTTTTACGACCCATTGTCCCTTTGAACATGCAATTTGATTGGATGTTTAACACAAGAATCTTTAAGATGCTTATAATACTAATGCGTCACAAAGTTAGCAGAATGTAATGTAAATTAACAAAACGGGGATAAAGATTGGAGTTTATAGATACCAAAAATGCCACACATTTGATTTGGTTAGCCATATTATCCAAAGTCTGAAATATTAACCCAATAGAGTTTACAAGAATACAAAAGACAACCACATTAAAGGAAAATCATGAGATCGGAAAATTAGATACATGTTTACACATTTCTCAAATGGTTATATATAGAATATATAGAATTAACAGGGTTTATTTCTCCTTCTCAGTGAGAATTAAGTAAGAGTCGCAGCTTTTGGATCGTAAAATCCTCTTATCAGTCTCTATGTGTCCTGTAACAAGACACCGCGTTCTGCCAGTGTGTTAGCTTCATTTGGGATGTTAGTTTTTTCGGGAAGTTTCACAGGCATTTGTTGGGAGAGTGAGTTTGCTGGATTATTCATTAAATAAATTAATAATTTGTGTGTGTCTGATTGGTCCAGACGCTACAGAAGATACTGAGACAAAGACAGACAGCTGTGAAGATTTTAGTATTCATGGTGATTGATGATGTGCAGGTGATGGCCGATAGTGTGCAGGTGGGGAACATGAGGGATGCTGGGAAGTGTAGTGCCGTTGTATTTGGTCTGTGTGAATCTTCTACCCGTTCTGTACCAGTTTAAGTTATATTATTGTAAGTAAACGTTTTGCATTGGAACTTTTGACTCCTCATCTTCTTCTGCCTACACCGCACCCTGACAATAATATAGTATATATATATATATATAGCCCATATTAATATTATAATATTGTAATTTGTTTAAAAAAGTAAAATTTAAAGACAAAAAAATTGTTTGTGTGCTACAAGTAAATATAGACAAAACATTATAATGTAGAGAATTAAAGATTATTAAATATTTATTTTAAAATACGGGGTTAAATCTTCACTGTAATCTATTAACCCTTTAGGTTAGTGCTAGATGATGATTTAAATCTTAAAGTCAGTATGAAATGGAAATTCGCTGGATCTATTTTCTAAATGCGTGTTATAGATCTTATTGTGAATTCATCATTGCTTTTGTTTTGTTTTTTAAAAAGATTTTTAACCTCAGAAAGTTTAATCAAAATGTAATAACCTTCCAGTGAAAACAACTGACTTCTCTCTAGTGACATTTCCCCCCCCACTTTTGAGAGCAATGGCATCTCAAAATCTGTTGCTTTCGGTGAACGACCGAGATTGCAAAAAAACTGTTATTAATTATGTCTAATTTTATCTCAACAAGTTAACTTAACAAGTATTTTTCGGGTTGGTCTGGTCTGTCAGCAAACAGGACACACATTGTCACATTGTTATGATCTGTTGGATCTGTTAAAGTCTCTGGAAAATCCCTCCAGGCTGTTTGTGTTTAAGAACGAGTTTAACCTACGATACCAAAAGTAAAGAGATTTAGTGTTTTAGACATAGTGTCTAAAATAACAGATTTTCCTTTATTCTTAGTGAAAACATTTTATATGTATAATAGGACACTTTTTGTAATTAAATGCCATAAATGGAATAAGAAGTTTATCCATTAATATGCCACATTTGTACATAATGCAGACTGGAAGATCAAGTTCGGTGCTTAAGAGTATGTGTGTCTCTTATTTGTTTCTGGTTGACTTTTGTTTGTCTTTGTCTGAATTGTTTACTTTAAAACCTCATGTGACTGAATGAGGACTCATACTCACATATTTCTTCAGCTTGCTGTTACTTTTTGTTATTGTACTTTTGTAATTGTAAGGATTTTTTTTTTTTTTCTGCCGTAAAACTGATTGTGCAGACCAAACTGTAAGGCCTAGAGACTCAGATGGTAGGTCTCAATTTGCTACAGCAATCAAAAGTTGGAAATCTCTCATAACTCCTAGACCGTTTGTCATAGACTTACGTGTCTTATATCATTGGAATTTGTGGCTCAAGACGGACAAACATACATAATTTCATTTCCACCTGGATACATTTTCCACCATTTAGAATTTTGTCCAAAACCTACTTTTGCGAACTAGTTCTAGGTTTTTTGCCCAAATGGAACCAAACCAGTGCGGAAAGATTCTCTGGAGTCGAAATTTATATTCACGGGCACTAACTGTACGTTCACACCGCCGCCGACTTGAGCTTCCAAAGTTACCGGAAGTCATTCATTTTCAATGGAAGCTGGCTTCTCTCAGCTGCAAGGAGCGTCAAATCCATCGGCGTCGCGTTTTGGGCGTTTTGAGCGTCAACCAGAAAGTTGAAAGTATCTCAACTTTATGGTAATGAGCTATGACGCGGTTCAGCGGCAAACGCCAGCAACCAATCGGAATATAGACGTCCTTCGCGCTGGCTGATTCCGGAGAAACATACGATGTAAACTTTCGTTCCTACCAAAACATTAGTTCCGAGAAAATGGAGGAGAAACTGATAATCGTTGTTGCTGGGTTTCCTATCATTTATGATATGACGTTATTTTCATATAGGGACCAGTTACAAAAGAGAGAGAGCCCCGGCCGCGCGCGCGCACTCACCTTCACCGTCTTCAAACAATACGTCTTGCTCTCTCTCTCTCGCGCATATTAATCAAAATATTTTTTTTCCCGACCAAATCGGTTTTAAAAATGCTGTCATTATAAAAGGTTCCTAGTATCAATGTATTGCTTGTTTTTTTTCTGTTTACATTTCATGGTGTGACACAGACTTCAGAGCGGCCAAAGCGTCAACAAGCTTCCCCGTACTTTTTTGACAAGCGTCCTTGACAGGGCGGCCAGAGCTTCTTTGCAGCTCAAGTCGGCGGCGGTGTGAACGTACAGTAAGGGGCGCCAAAACGTTCGAAGTGGGCAGAGACACTTTTACTAATATGGCTACAAAGAACGAAATGAGATATTTTCACCAAACTCAGTACACGTGTATAGGCTCAAACGAAAAATAAAATAAAAATAAATGATTGGACACTTGGTGGCGCCATAACAGGAAAAAAAAAACACATGAAAATGGCTAAAACCACACAACCGTAAGTCCGATTTACTTGCACTGTCTTTGTCCAAGGTGGGCAAAGGTGGGTCTTTGTCCAAGGTGATGTATCTAAAAAAAACATGGCTGCCATCGGCCAGTAAAATTTGAGCACCTATTAGACAAGGTTAATGGAGGCCGATCGGAACGAAACTCGCTGGGCATGTTCGACTCATGGCCCTAGAGGTCTGTGAGAATTTTGAAAGAAATCGTCCACAAGGTGGCGCTAAAGAGTTTTACGCCTCAGTAATCATGTGGTATTTCACACATCAACATAATATTCATATCATTTGATAGATCTCCTCATACTGAACAATGTTGCCTCTAGAACCACTGCTGTCAATCAAATCATTTATTAAATATTCCCAATTATGAATAAATCCTAAATGAATACCTGAAACTTCACGAAAATAGGTGAGCACATACGACATATGATTCTAAACAAGCATGCAAACTTTAATGGAGATTGGGCAATAGGTGGTGCTATAACAGTTAAAAAGCTTCATAAACCATATATTTCCTATGGTAAATTGCCTGTATAGGCTGTAAATGGTCTTTTCCATCTATGATCTAAGTGGATACATGCTAAATACAACAATTTCTTTTACACATATGCTTAAAGGCCTTAAATGCTTGAACCCTGATAATTGCTGCTCGCAGCTATATTTATAATTATAGTGTTGAAAATATGTATTGGCCATGTATATGTTTGTTGTATTGGAATGATTTACAGCTGACAAAGGGATCTAGGGTCTAAGTGATGAATCGTATGTGTAGTGACAGTAGTTAACAAATTCCTTAGCATTGCACGGATTCCACTGAGTAATTGCTCCTTGAGGGCATTTCAAAATGATGCTGAGTCACAGGTATTGTGAGGTAAACTCATGGGCGTCGGAACCATTGTATATGGGTGGGAGTGGGACAAGACCCACCCACTTTTTAAGACCGATGATATTATACCTATGTATTATACCCACTCACTTTTACCGTCTCTAATTAAGCGCATTTGTCTGTTCGCTTTTCAGAGCGCCGTCAGTCAAATCCATTCCACTTGAGGAATTCCCTAATAAATTAAACTCCATTTCCGCTGAATCGCTACATTATATTTCTCAACGAGCCGCAACTGACGAAAGTAACCGCCCGTTGTACCCTTCCAGTCAAATATGGCGTTGCAAACATCAATAACAGCTTTAAGTTGTCATTGCTGGCAAATGACCATGGAATTAGGGTGATAATCCACAGATAGCTGTGCATTTAATGCACGACGTGGAGGCAAAGAACCGCCCGGCGTGAAGTGGAGTTTAGTTTACTTGTTTAATTAAAAGGCACCAGAATACATGGTATTTACTCCAGTAACAAAAGTGGGACACACCCACTTTTTTTCCTTCCGACGCCCATGGGTAAACTGATATACCAAGTGATATTTGAAGGCAATCTGTATAGAGAGAGAGAAACATGAAAGACAGATTGCATAAGATAAAGACTTCAAAAGGTTCAAAGGAAAAGTGAGAGTGCTGAAAGGACATGAGTAACTGACATGGATTGCAGGAGCCTATGGAGTTGGCATGCTCTTGGTCCCAATGATAGTTTACTTCTTACAGGTCTTAAACCAGCAACCTTCTTGGTAGCAGCCCTGGCACTATGGGAATACCTCAGTTGATAAGGTCATTCAAAATGAGCTGTGTATTCTGACCAAATACAACATATAAAATTAAGATGATTTACCAGTGCCCAACTTAAAAACATGAGAAATTACTTTTTTCCATTTCTGACAACTTTCACGTTACATCTTCCGCAGACAGTCAGGTTAACAGCTAGCCGAATAACTGTTGAGATAAAATTGTCCTACTGTTCAAAAACGGCTCCATCTAGAGGTTATTAGAAACACTTTATTGCAAAATCACATTCCACTCACATTGCTTCTGGCTGTTTGTTTAGTCTTTCATTATGAGATTAGACTCAGCAGAACACAGCGACCACCCACATCTGTTTGCTCTGAAAAAATGGGATCTTTTTGGAAACTTCCAGGAATCTGGGTACACCAGTCATAAAAATGTGTTAATATAGCCTAAGCCTACTATGGAAAAATTAATCATTGGAAATGACAATTTGCCAGGTTTGTGCATCACATCTTTGAAAGAATTTCCTTTTTATTTTATTGTTTCATTTTTATTTATTCCTCTTTTTAAAGTAGACTATATCAAGTGCAAGAATAAAAAATACACTTTTGGGAGCAATTTCTATAAAATAATGTACTTAATTTTGATCAGAAAGAAATGATAATTCTGTCCTTTCTGCACAGTCAACATGGACTTTTATTTGGACTTATTCTTTTGAACAAGTTTTTAATGAGATGGGCCTACAATCAGGGGCTCTGCTAAGGGGGTAAGAATTAGGATGATTCTAAGGGCCCACGCACTTTTGGGGCCCCCAGAGATCAATTTTATTAATGGCATGGGTGCGGTAGGGGCCTAACCTCATAGTCTTTCATAGGGCCCCTATACATTTCTAGCGGCGCCCCTGCCTACAATTGCGATGGAAATGGGAGGAAAACACTACAAGCCACTAAAAAGACTAAAAAGCTATTCAAATTAAACTTAATTATTCCTTTCTGCAATACTTATCGAAAAATGTTATGATTCACGATACGAGAAAAGATATTTTTTTCTAACTAACATATTTTCTCTGTGTCCGCACTCCGCAGGTTTCAGGTCAGTGTCAGAATTAGAGCGTTCATTGAGCGCCCTCTGCTGGTTCTGTTCAGACAGTGCATGCTGTAAAATTAAAAATTAAATGTTGCCAACAGAGGCCGCTGCATAACTGGACTTATATCTCAAAAATTTGCCTTGGAGACCTGAAACTGCAGTATACGTGGTTGTAACTGTAAATAGATTTAGTTTTGTATTTTAGCCCCTGCCCTTGTTTTATTTGCATAATTTGCTGATGGATAATATTGGGGGAAGTGAAAATGATTGATCCGTGAAAATGAAGGTGTACAGAAATCTTTTTGTCAGCGATAGATGAAATTAGTATTCACAAGCTAGATCTGCCATAACATATTTATTATTATTCTTGATGCATTTTGTTCTCCCTTGTCTCACTATCATAAGTGCTCAATATATTATATGGTCTATGTGTATTACAGACACAATGTGACTATGGTCATATTAGTATTTCTTTATCAGTTTTAAACACACTCACATAGATAGATAGATAGATAGATAGATAGAGTACATACTATAGATAGATAGAAAGTTTACATACTACAGATAGATAGATAGATAGATAGATAGATAGATAGAGAAATAGATAGAGTACATACTACAGATAGATAGATAGATTGCGTACATACGATAGATAGATAGCATAGATAAATAGATAGCATATATATAGCGTACATAGCCTACTATAGATAGATAGATAGATAGATAGACAGAAATTTTAGCAAAGAACACAATCATTAACATTCTTGAAGTCATTTTACGTTTTACATTTATTTAAAAAAGCATAGAATGTAGAAAACCATGACTTTGACAGGGTGTAAACATTAGCACCTTTGTACAAAAAGTCTGTTCAGACAATAAATTAAGAAGTTCAGTTCAATCTTCCATTGCGTTCATCCATCAAACGTTCAGTGTTATCCTCCCATCAGCATGTCATTATGCTTTGGCGCATTAGAGTAACCACAAAGCAGCAGGTGCGCTGTCAGTCCTGCGCAAATTCTCTCCGTGAGACTGTAAGTGTGTCTGTGCAAACAACCAGTCCAGTGGATCTTTAGTGCCACAGTCCGTCTGGCTGCTGAACCTCAGCGTGACCTCATCCAGGCCGAGGGAAACGCGCCGGGGTTGCAGAGCCCGGGAAGAGCCCGCGTGCTTCCCCACGGGTTTACGCCTCTGAGTCCTGGATATCCTCAAAGGGCCGCAAGCAGGCTGGGCCAATTCTTTAATGGAGTTCACATATTCATCCAGGGTCTGCGAGAGGTCCTCGTGCGACTCCGTTATTGTCGGTAGAGGAGCCACAGACAGGAGTAATCTTCTGGGTTTCATCCTAGAGAGAGATGAGCAACAGTTAGTTAGTTATGCAGTCTGCATTTGTAATGAGATTTGACAGTCAAGAAATGTTTAGTTGAATTTAAATCATTCAGTTGATCAGATATCTCAAATTTACCTGTAGGACAAGGTTCTAGCATCAGAGTGGTGGTTGTTGTGGAGAGGTTGTGTCTGTGTTTGGTTTGTTCTGATTTAGAGGCAGCTCAACTCCTTTTATACAGCCACGGCAGTTAAGGACCATAAGCCAAGGCCAATGGTGCTAAATTTAGCTAAGCTCTGACCTTGCATGACTGACAGGAAGTGTGTGTGTGCTGAGCGGAGAGTAGAGAGGAAGCTGACCGCAGCTGCCCTGAATGTTTACATTGCAGTAACAATGAGATGCTGGGAGCACTCGGCCCTCCACCTACATGACACTTGACTACGCTCACTCACAATTACAACAGCTGCCAACGCCATTACAGATTATTATTTTGGTCGAGGATTTTTGTTGAAGAGCAAGTCCTCAGAGATCCAGTGGGGAAAAGTCTGGTGGGCCTCAGCTCTGACCTCTGTCTTGCTTTGTGACTGTGTTGAATGATTAAAGTTAAAGAGTCAAAGAATCACAATAATCTGAACAATTGAGGATTAAATTATTGTTCTCTGTGAATTCAGAAAGTAAATATAGCCTAGGATTGAAATTAGTTGTTGGCATATAAGTTCTTCCAGCAATACAATTATGTAAATATCACCATAAAGGAGTTTTGTTTTAACACTGTGGTTTTGTGGTTTGCTGAATTAAAGTTTGACTAAGGGTTTTTTAGGTGAAATGCAGCTGGTAATAATATCAGAGATGTGAATTATAATGTTCACATGTAAATTATGTTTTCTCACCTCAGATTCACCCTTAAGCTAAAAGCAAAGATAGCGTACAGTAGAGCTAAGAAAGGTGCTCATAAAATTAGGTTATACCTTTTAAACGTACATAAATAGAAGGCCGTGACACTGTTACATGCATCTATTACAACCAGTTATTTTAAGCAGTTGTCCTTAATCTTGCAGTTTTAATCTCTGGTATATTTAGCTCTGTCACATGCAGTAGTCAGACGATATTGTTTTTTCTATGTGAGCGGAAGAGACTTATCTACTTTGTTGACTTAGGCCTTGATAGTATTAAGACTGTGCTTAAGTGGCACGTTTCTGTCTGAAAAGAACTGCATGAAGTCTGTCTGTCTCTCTATCTCTCTATCTATCTCTCTCTCTCTCTCTATCAATCTATCTAGTAATTTTCTAATAAGAAGAGGTCAGTTTTCCTAAGCCAGACATCACTTCCCAATCTGAAAAGCTCACAACCTCATGATGATGCCATATTGTACACTACCGTTCAAAGGAGAGTGATTAAATTTTTTCAGGAAATCCATAGTTTTATTAATTGGGGATGCATTAATTGAAAGTTACTGTAATTTATAATGTATATAAAGACAGTTATATTGTTGCAAAAGAATGTCAAGCTGTTCTTTTGTACTTCATTTTCATGAAAGAATCATATATCATAATCATATATCAAAGAAAAATATATCATGGTTTCCAAAAAAAATATTAAGCAGGACAACCATTTTCAACTGTTAATAATAATAATATATTAATAAATGTTTCTTGAGCTTTCTCATATTAGAATGCTTTCTGAAGGATGTGACACTGAAGATTGAAATGGCTCCTGAAAATTCAGCTTTGTTTGATAACAGTATATTAAAATAGAAAAAAGTTATTTTAAATTGTAATAATATTTTACAATAAAATGTGTATTATAGCCTTGTGACATTTTCCATTCAACACTGAACTAATAGTTCATATTACTGAATTGTAAGCACACCATTGTTCAGAATCACACTCGAAAATAATACATCTAGTACGTGTGCTGTATTGTACTCCTCCCAAGTCGTCTTTCCATAACTTCACCGTCTCCAATTGAATTTCTGTGGTTTGCAACTGCCTCTTCAGCACGTACACTTGAAACCGAGCTGAGACATGGGCCAGCAGGATTTCCTCCGTCTGACAAAAGAGTTAATGATGATTATTATTATTTCTTGCAGGAAGAGGGCGAGCTGATCGTGGAGGGTTTACTCAACATCTCCTGGGGCCTGAAGAGGCCAATCAGACTCCAAATGCATGATGACAATGAGCGCTTTCGCTATGCCTGCACTGGTGCGTGGAGGTCGGAGAGCTCAGAGTCCAGCAGGTGGGTGGAACACCACACCCAGATGTCTCCTTTCTTTCATTAGGTCGTAACTCCATCTGTTTCTTTCATTAATTCAATCATAGACGTCTCAATCCAAAGGCCAGTTATGGGTGTAAAGCTTTTTTACAGGTTAAATTGGCTGCTCCTTTATCTTCCTCGGTCAGCTTAGAATGAATCATAGATAATGCTTTGTACTTTTCCTAAAATCCAATAAATACTTTTCTTTGAGATTTAATGCACTTTCTATCATAGCTGTAATACGGTAGGTGTTGATGACCTGTGGTCATTCTGGCACTAGTGAAACGACAGAGGAACTAGCTATTCAGAGTCTTGGGCTCACGTGCAGCACTCATCTGTATCATGGAAATTTTAATCAGCTCATAAGTATCATATACGAAGATGTGGTGACCTTGATCCGATGCTGGAACCAAAAAGGTTCAGCATGTGAACATAAGAAGATTGTCATCGTGATCACATTAGTCAAATCAGTTGTAATATTATATAGCTACCACAGAAAAATCAGTCAGAATAATCATGTTTCTTTTTCCAATTAAATAGTTATTTAATACAAAATTCCTAATATAAAGTGAAAATAAATAAGTTTTGTGCAGTTAATTATTGACACTTTTCTTGAATGTTATATAAAAAGACAAAACACTTCTATAGAGAATGTAAATTGTGCAATATAAAGTCAAATTAACTTGAAAAGTAGCTTAACATCAAATGTTAATGTAAAATCAATAGTGCTTAATGCTGGAAAATTAAATCACACAAATAAGGAGTTTAAAGTTTATGCCAAATATTGGTAACTTCATTTAAATAAATGTCTATTTTATAGTCTTGCTACAACAACTGCTGAAAAAGAACTTTTGACCATGAAATTTGACCATGAAAAGAACATTATTCCCATTTGTTGTACCATATCCATTGAAAGCTTATAGTTCATCATGATATCATTCAATTATTTTTGTTGTTTACAGGAATGAAAATGGTGAACAGAGTTTTTCATACCAGTTTTCTTCAGAGTCCAACAACAACAAAATCAGTGGTACACCTGTACCCAGTGAGTATGAAAAAGATCCAGATCTCTCCACACAAAAGTAGGAAAATCTTAAAATGCTCTTTTTAATTTTGAAGGTTGTTACAGATTATAATTCTTAACTGAACTAATCTAATCTCTGAATGCCTCATCTTAATACTAATATGTCTCTGATTGCTGTTCTGCTGCAGGTGTGGATGTTGCTGAGGAGGACATTCCTCAACTGCTGAGAACCAGAAGTGATGCAAGCTTTGTGAATATCCAAAGAAGATCTAAAATCCACAGCTCTGCCGATTCACAGAGAATAAAAAGAAACCGCTTCTCCATCAATGGCCATTTCTACAACCACAAAGTAAGTTTACTTTATTATTCTAGATAAGCACAGTTAAACTTGAACTGTGATTATCTATAAAGCTTTCACTTCGAGAACACCAGGGCTGCCTTTCAGGCTGAAGGCAGAGATGAGTTGGAAGTATTCCATGCTCCAAGCTCAGGACAATAGTACAATAGTGCTCACAGAAAGATAACATGCCTTGTGCCTGGCAAAGGGCCTGGTGCTCTCATAAAGTGCCACAGCAGCAACTGTTAAGGGAAGTGTCCGTCGTCTAAGTGTTTATGCTGTACATCAGTGTTGTGAGATGGATGCAGGTGTTGAGAGGCAGTGTTTTCCTGTGCAGGCCTTCCCTTTGGCTGCACCATGTGCTTTTATTATCTGTTGTCATCTGCCTCTCTCATAAATGGTCCTCGAAGGTCATATAAGTTGGCCTGGTCCCTTTGCAGGTGTGGAGATGTACACACACACACACACACACACACACACACACACACACACACACACACACACACACACACACACACACACACACACACACACACACACACACACACACACACACACACACACACACACACACACACACACACACACACACACACACACACACAGGCTTTCATTGGAACTATTATTTTGTTGCAAAATAGAGCAAATAATATTGACAGTACTGTGTTTAAAATGTATGTCATTTAATAGAACCTTTTTGTTCTTTGAACTGTTGTATAAAATCAATGTAACATTTGTAATTGTGTGGATATTCGGGAAAAATTGCATTCTTGCTCGTATAATATATGATCAACATTAAAACATGAAGAATTCACATAGGGTATGTTTCTGTATTGAAGAGAGTTTAAGTCTTAAATAGATCTTAAATAGATCAAACTCAGCGTTTTGTTTCGTGTACCCTCTCTGTCACCTCAGGGGTATGCGTACGTACCCCAGTTTGGGAACCACTGCCTTATGCTAATTAAATGGCACAGCCTACAAACACCTCATTTTGGCTTTGCAACTATATGAACAGATTTTTTTTTTTTACACTATTAATGTACACTATCAATTATTTTTGCTTTATTGTGAACAAAAGTTTGTGCTAAAACATGAAACAGAAGTGCAATTGTCTTATGGCATAGATCAATTTATCACCACAGACTATATTACCTTTCATAACTTATTGTATTGTATAGTATAGTACATTTTATTTTATTAATCTTTATTGTAGCTCATTTTATTGTATTCTGTTTTTTCAAACCTTATTTGCCAAATTTTACAGTAATCTTGTACCACATCATTTATGAACGATTGAACATTCTATTAATTATTGCTTTCTTTACAGACATCAGTTTTTACTCCATCATATGGATCAGTGACTAATGTACGAGTGAACAGCACTTTAACAACACAGCAAGTTCTTAACTTGCTTCTTAATAAGTTTCGGGTAAGTTTTCACTAATTCAGCTGAATTTGAAGATCTTTACTACTCTTTTACTTCTCCATTCTATACTTCTGTACAGGTTGAAAGTAAGACAGATGAGTTTGACCTCTACCTAGTTCATGCATCAGGGGGTAAGGCTTGTCATTCTGAAGTTTACATTGTTTAGTTTCTGCAAGCATCAACAATGTGCAGATTATATGATTTTTTCTCCATCTTTTGCACCCAGAGAGAACAAAACTGAAGGACACAGAATACCCTTTGGTATCTCGCCTGCTGCATGGTCCATGTGAAAAAATCGCCAGACTATTTATTATGGAAAAGGACCTTGGTGAAGAGATTACATATGATGTGAGTATTTTGTACATTTCAAAGTTCACAATAGGTCATTCAGAACGTGATTTCCCCTGGCTTCCCTGTTCAAATTTAGATACAGTAAACAATAATGTCACTTCCAGATATCAAGTCTAATTTTAGGATCCTTCCAAGTGGAATAACAATGGTACAGATATTTCTATTGCATATTTATACACTACTGTTAAAAAAATGAAAATTTTCTACAGAAAAGATTAATTAAAATGATTTACTTCACTTGACAGCAAAGACACAATGGTACAAAAGATTTTATTTTAAAATAATGCTGTTCTTCTAAACTTTCTATTCATCAAAGAATCCAGATTTTTTTTTATCACGGTTTCCACAAAAATTTTAATCAGTACAACATTGATAATAATAAAAAATTCAGCTTTGTCTCCAATAATCACAGAATAAATTACATTTTAAAATATATAAAAACAGCTATTTTAAATTGTAATAGTATTTCACAACATTGCTGTTTTTAATGTATTTTTGATAAAAAAAAAAAAGTTTGATAAATGCAGACTTGGTGAGGATAAGAAACTTCTTTCAAAAGCATAAACAAATCTTACCAAACCCCAAACTTTTGAACAGTAGTGTATGTGTGATTACTGTGCTGTTTTTGTTTATATTCAGAACATTCATTGCTTATATTTCAGTGGTTAATGCATTAATGCATTGTCTTTCAGGTTGCACAGTATATTAAGTTTGAAATGCCTGTTTTGGACAGTTTCATCAAGAAATTGAAAGAGGAGGAAGAGAGAGAGATTTTAAAACTGACAAGAAAGTAAGCAAGCACAACATTCTTTGTTCCCTCAACAACACAACAATATATTCATTTTTATCTTTGTTGTACTTTTGTTTTTTTACAGATACAGTGCACTGAAGTCAATGATATTACAGAAATTGGATGGAATCTCTGACAGTGCAAATTATGTGTGAGAAAGTGTGCTGATGGTTTAAAACACAGGCATCTTCTCTATTGTACAGTCAACAGCAGTGAGCCTCAGATAGTTTTAGGTTTTTCATTTTTGGTGAAGACATCAGCACAATAACTAGTATATGAAACGTATAATCTACTGGTATCTAGTAATTAACAGCTGAAAGTAATTTTACCCATAATTCTCAGGTGTCACAAAAGACATAGAATGTTATTTTATGATGCACTTATGCTCCACGATTTTAAAAGACATTTTATGTTACATAACATATACACGCCTGACATGTTTGTACAGTAATAATGTTACCTTTTATACATTTTAAAATAAAACTAATATATAAGGAATTGTTCATTTGGTCTCATGCATCATCTCTGTTTTGCTAACATACAGTGTCATGTTAGTTTTGTACTCACCTATTAAAAGTCAGTTTGCCATTATCATTATATTTCAAATTGGTGGTCATGAACCTATTCTATTACAATCCAATCCCATGGTGTTTCATTTGATTACCTCACATCATTGTTTTATTGCTTGAGAAAAATGTGGTGTTGTTTCCCTCACGTTCACAATGAGCGTTTCTTAATGTTCTTTGAGTGACCCTTGCACTGAGCCAGTTCCCACAAGCTATAAAAGCTTATGCTATTGAGACTAACACATGAAGTCAGTGGCTTCTGGCTGGAGTGCCCATGTTACACAGTGGTACATCCTGGGAACAAGGAACATTGCAAATCTTACCATTGTTTCAACGTTAATTGCTAGTGCAAAAGTGATATTGAGCCAACATTACTTCATAACGTTGATTCAATGACATTATCATTGATTCCCTTTCGAATGGGAACTCGCGCTGTGTCCCCTAGAGGGTGCTATGGGGAATGCCTCCAGCATGACCAGTGCCTGAAGCATAAGTCTGAAAATGACAATGAACTTGGCAGGTAGCAGCCTATGATGTCACTACTGGTGCGACCTTGAGTATAAAAGGGCACCTGTGAAATACGTCATCCTCTTTCTTGTCTTCGGAAGACTGTCTGTTTGAGCATGTGTCTAAATAGTCAAACTATGGCCAGCAATAGCACTATGAACTTTAGGAAAGTGTGTTCATTCGTGTCAGTGTTCCCTGACACACATAATATGTGCGTTATGTGCCTGGGCGAGGAGCATGCACGTACAGTCCTTGAGGGGGCTATATTCATACATTGTGAGTGCTTTCCCAAGAGGAAGCTTCGCTCTAATTTGTCCCTTTTTCTGCAGTGGTTCAGGAACCACTGCAGCTGAGGCGAGTAGGAGACTCCCAAAACTTCACACTGAGTTGCAGACATCTTGGGGATAGTCATATTCTGTATGCATCCATCGTTCACAGGCAAACTATGCTAATGTGGAGGGGATGCAGGAATATGGTTATGTGTCGATGTGTAACGACTGAGACAAATCAGACACAATTATTTGTTATATTTAACAAATAATCTTTAAAACTCACTCTGGGATCTATGGTCCCATCCCCCCAACAAGAACCATGACTACCATCAGATAAGATGGTTTTATTACTGTTAAAAAGGTGGTCATGTGGTCAGAGGCCATAGGAAAGACAGAAACAGACCTTAAAACAGACTTTCCTGCATTCATTTATAGACAAACTGATCTATAAATGAAAATGCATCCCAGAACATTGTGTGAATGATTTACTGTCTTGTGTAGTGTCTTGTAATTCTATTTTTTTTTTTATACTGTGCATTTTATGATAGAACCAACGGTCAATGTAACCTCACCTATACCATTTTTGATCTCTATAAATTGGTACTTTGAAGATCGAAATTACCGTGTAAATGATATGTCGATAGATGCGCAACATATTAGTATTACAAGAATCTTTCATGGTTTCTTCATCAGCAACCAATCCAGTTGCACATGCAAATGAGCACGCTTGAAACAAAGATCCATAAATCGCCAGTAGAGGAATTTTCCCGCTTGGAAATTCCACCCTTCTCGTTGGTCAAGGAAACCTGGAGAGGTGGGACTTTTCTCAGGCTTTATTAGAGACAAATTCAGTAACCCTCTCTCTTCTTCTTCTGGCTTCTACTGCTGCTTCTTTGGGTTGATGTCTGTGGGGACCCCCACCGGGGCCCATGGGTGCCGGCAGGCCTTGACCACAGCCTGCTATGCCTTGACTCTCCCAACAGAGTCAGACTGTAATTTCTTCATTCCAACTCAGAAGAAAACTGCAACTTTACCATCACTGAATGGACAACCATCAACTCTTTCGACTTCCTCTCTTCTCCTGGTTGCTCTGCATGGCTTCTCCAGCCCAGGGCTGGCAGGCCACAATCTGCGCTCCAGCCATGTGAACAAAGTCAAACAAACCATGCAAGTTCATCACAATTTCTTCATTCAATGCAGAAGAAATCGACTGAGACTCATGGAACCATCAAAATCCTTCTTCAGGAACTTCACGAAATGCTTTCACTGCAAAGGCCATGCAAGTATACATTTAATGAGGTGATCTGAAAATAATAAGCTGATGGTTCTTTTCATAGTCAGATGAATCTTTTCCATAGCTTCATTCCCTGTTTACGGTTTCACCCTGTCACTTTCTATTTGACCTATGTATGTGTGATTGTGCGAATGTGTATATGTTTAGATTAGGAGTGTTCGTGATTTAGTTTGATTTACGTTTTTTTTATTTCGACTACCTACTCTGAATAGTATTGTATAGGACATAAAACATTTTCCTCACCCATGAAATGAATATTTCTTAAAATTAATAAACCATTAACCAGAGATGGGGACTCGAGTTTGAGACTTGGACTCGAGTGCGACTTGAGTCGCACACAGCGTGACTTGAGACTCGACCTCGAAAGACTTCAGACTCGACTCGGACTCGAGCTGCGGGACTTGTGAACAATGTTTATTATTAGAAAACGTCTGACGAGCTCGCTGTTATTCCCCTCCCTCCGTTACCTATAACCTGCCTACGTAATTGCTGCGCGCGGCCACACATGAGAGGACAACAAACATGTTGACTGCACCGGCCACTGGCTGCTGTGCCATTCATCGTAAGCTTTGGGTTTAAAAACTTAAACAGAACTGCCAACTGTCACGCATTCACCGTGAGACTCACGCGATTGACACTTTTCACACGCTCTCACGCCACACATCCATTTTCTCACGCACAGAAAAATAGCGAAGCAAAGAGGACACGGAGACCGACAGACTAGACAGAGCAGGTTAAGTTACTTATGATAGAAAAAAATCCCAGCTCTCAAATTCTGTCAATTCTATTACGAAATTCAAACAATAAATACAGTTTTGGCGCTTGTAAATGTGACGTGACCAACCCAATCCCTAACGGCACGTGAACCGATCCTTTCTACTAGCTAATAGTAAATAAACACGAACGCTGTTGAAAGATACAGTACAACTTACCGAAATGTATATTCCTCATACATGATATCGATCAATCAGTGTTTTTCAGTGTTTTTCATCCACGGAAAGGGGTCAATAAAAGTATATTTTTATAATAGGCCTAGTATATTTCACATCATTTGGTTCGTTGCAATAGTGTTTTGCATTCAGCTACAATGTGATGTTTTGCACTAAATAGGAGTATGTCAATTTTAGTACTGTAAGTGTAAGGTATAACATTTTTATATATTTGGCCCCACAGAGCCAGCACAATAGGAGCCAAGGCCTTTCATTATAATTCAGCGACAGACAAGGGAGTCCTTTTTCTTCAGAAACTAAATTTTTGGTCTGTACTGTATGTTAATGCTACAAGGTAAAATACAGATATTAACTTAAAAGTAAAGCATTCTTGGTGTTTTTGTCATGTTGCAATAGCCTGTTTACATTGATTATATACCAAAATCAAAGCTGATACTGTAATAAATAAAGGAGTCATAATAACATATTACATGCTTTGAATTCCTTATATATAGCTATGCAGTGTTCTAAGCAGCCTGGATGGGTCGCTGTACGTGATGCAACACTTATTATAACCACAATAGACTTGAGACTTGACTTGGACTCTAGCTCAGAGACTTGAGACTTGACTTGGACTCTAGCTCAGAGACTTGAGACTTGACTTGGACTCTAGCTCAGAGACTTGAGACTTGACTTGGACTCTAGCTCAGAGACTTGAGACTTGACTTGGACTCTAGCTCAAAGACTTGAGACTTGACTTGGACTCTAGCTCAGAGACTTGTGAGCATCTCTGCCATTAACACTGAGTGTTCACAGGACATACAGGTTAATTGATTGTACTATTCATTTGACTACATTAAGTTAATTCTATTAACTGATCCAAATATTCATAACTAATTATAACAAGTACTGATTGATTATTAATATTTATTTTGAACTAATTTGCTACAGATGCCTCCGATTGAAGAGACGCTGGCCAGCTATATCTCGGTAGGTGAGGCATCTACATTAAACTCTGCCAACTAAGCCACTGTGTGTTGCATCACATCTGAATGGCAGAGCATATGCGGCAGCGGGTCACTTGCTGAAGGAACTGGACCAGGGCCAGGGGCTCCCCCCTGAGGCGTAGAGGAGCGGCGCCGTACCACAGATTTGGCTCTCTGTGCCACAAAACAGACTGGCGCCACGATTGGTCGATCCATGGTCGCTCCATGGTGGCTACGGAGATACATCTCTTTGTAAAACTTTTTGTAAAAACTTTCTCCTCGATGCGCTGGTTTCACCTTCCGAGCTTTTTGGCAAGGCGAAGGAGTGCTCCGCGGATTTTAAGACATTTATACCACGGCGGTCCAGGTCTACGCCTCAAGCCATGAAGGCAGTCTGAGGACTGGGAAGTGATCCAGAGTAAATGCGCTGAGTGTTCTAGACCCAGAGGATAAATAACAGCTTTGTCCTGATAGCGCTGTCAGGTAGTTAGGCTTTGTCTTCATGAGCCTCCCTGACTGTTTATATGCATCTGCTTCCTAGAGCTCCGCTGAGATAGCGCCATCAAGTAGTTGGCTTCTGTAAACCTCCTTGGAAAGCTGTTCTAAATGTAGGATGTTGCTAGGCCTCCTCTCGCTTGTCCTCCTCTCGGCCTCAACAGTTGTCATGTTGAGGCCTCCATCCGCAGGGCTCCACCACTTAGTGGTGCTGAGCTGTCAGGCTTTTGAACCTCCTTTGCCACTGCCTTTAGGAAGTGCCATGGGCCTCCCCTCGCTATGGAGAGTTATTTTAGCCCCCACTCTTTGAGCTTTACCTGCATATGGTACAAGTTGATAGGCTCCATCAAGTCTCCTCGGGAAGCTGTTTTGGGCTCTCTGAGCCTCCTCAGCTGTTGCTTAGGTCTGAGCATTGTTAGGCTTCTCGTTATGAGAATCTAACTGTGATGCCCCTGCTTTTTAGTAGGCAGGGTTGTCAAGTTGTAAGGCTCCCTTTGAGCCTCCTTGGCTTCTGCCTTTATAGAAACTGCTCCTCAGAGCTCCACCTGGGGCAGAATCGAGTTTTTAGGTGCACTACATGCCTCTTTGATGGGAGCTTGACGGAGTAACAATGCTGACTTGTTAGGCTCTCTTGAGCCTCCTTGGCGGTTTTTTTTTAATAAGCAATGCTAGGCCTTCTCTTAAGATAATTGTACATTTAGGCACTTTTATGCAATTCCGAGTTGTAGGCTCTTTTTAAGCCTCCTTGGAGCTGCCCTGAGTATTGAATGTAGTTAGGCCTCCTCTCGTCTTAGAGATTCAACATATTGAGGCCTCCGTTCTCTGAGCAAGTGTACAAGTTAAAAAAATCATCTGTTTTTCTAAATGTATGTATATGCAAATAGGGTACGTTGACCTAAAATCTAGTTTTTCCTATAGCTGTTGGTTAATAAGTAAACCCAATAAAACCACACTGGAATACATACAGGTAAGGGTCAACTGAAAGAATGAATCGTGTTCCAAAAATAAATGTCAGTTTGGGGCAAGTTGTTACACGTGTTGTAAATGTTTTTTGTTTTTTTTGTACTTTAATGTTTTTGCTGTTTCATGTTTTGTTTTATATTATAATTGTTTTAATGTTTACATATTGCTGAAAAGATGGGCAGGTTTCATTGTGAAATGTTTTACTACTGAGGCACAAGAGGTGTAACACAAAGAATGGGAATTTTTTATTATGAAATTAGTCAATATTAGCTATACCTCCATGGTTATTCCCAATACCATTGGTCGATCTGCACTTTCTGGAAGAAATAAAAGACCATCAGAGAAATATCTCATAAGATTTACTGGTGAAACAATATTTAGATCAAAAGTATCATTATTGTACTTAAATGTATACTGATGGCTCAAAAGATCCTGAATCTGGGCATACAGCTGCAGAAGTAGTCATTCCACAGCTGGACTTTAAAATAGGAAAAAACAAAACATCTAATTTCTTATCTGTTTACTCCTCAGAATTGGTTGCTATTCAATTGGCCCTTCAATGGGTGTAAGTGGTTCATTTGCTTCAAGTTGTTATTTGCTCTGATCCTTATAAGAAAAAAAAGAAGGAAATTCTGACTTAAAGAGGCTACATGCAACTTTTTCCCCAAAATAAACGTAACAATAGCCTTTTTATTTGACCATTTATGACTCAAACATCCCCTGATGAGCATACTGACACCTTGTCAGCTCACAGTGGGTGCATCTATAAGCCTGTATCCTATTTTTTCTATTTTCTGTCGGGTCGGATTTTTCGCGCGCTGTCTGCGGATGTGACGTCAAGCGCGTTCATGTTAAACGTTTCAGATCACTCTGCCACCACCGCTAGTCAGCAAACAAACTTAGTTTCTCAAACAATATATGTATTTGACTGTTCTTACCTCTGTAAACATAATGTTGACTTCTTTGCAGCGGATGACTTGTGAAGTGTGCACGTACGAGAGAGAGCAGAAAGGAAGAGCAGTTCCGTTTTTTGGCCACAGGTGTCAGTCGCGAGTTTAAATTTCAGAAAATCGCATGTAGCATTCTCATAGAAACCCTTCAGATCCTGTTGTGTTCAATGATTCAACATCTAGGAATAAAAGTCTTCTTTTTGTGGATTCCTGTTCATGTTGAATTGTGGGAAATTAAATAGTGTTGTGGCAAATTCAAAGTCCTTGGTTCAGGTCTCAAATAAATTTCTCATAGTCGAAGTTCCAGGTCAGACAGAATTAACTTTATTGACAAGCAGCAAAGTGAGAAGCCAGCTGGTCATCTGAGGTTACAATGGCCAGTGTTCATGTCTTATACTTTTTTTCTTATCGCTAGGTGCCCAATGGGCACCCTCATATCTGTCTCTTCTTCTTTGTCACTCCTTGTGGCCTTGCCACCATTAAAAACATCTCCCCCTAGACCTTCTTCTATTGGTGGAACATCTCAAAAACATCTTATATAACATGTTTTTCTTCCAGTGCATCCCAACACTACAGATTTTTGGGTACTTTTCCATTCTCTTATACTTGTGACCCATTTTCTGCTTGGCATTACAGTATTCAGACTTTTACATGAGACAAGGGAAATTCTCCAACAATAGCAGATGGCAAAAAGGCTTTAAAGTATTCAAGAATAATAGTAATTTCCCCCTGGGGAAAGCTGAAATGAAGGGGTTAATTAAATTAGGACGATTAAGAATAGATGGCAAGGTTTCTGGACCCATGGAAGGGAAGGGAAGACACTTATGAAATAAATGAAGTAGGAAATGTGAGAGAAGTTTGCGGCAAAAGAAAGGATGACGCAATAATTTCACAGCTCCGTATTGGTCACACAGCTTTAAATAAATCACTTTTTAAAATTGGTAAACACAATACAGGATTGTGCAGCAAATGTGGACTACCAGAAACAGTCGAACATGTTCTTATAAAATGTAACATCGCTGGCAGTGGTGGAATGTAACGAAGTACAAATACTTCGTTACTTTACTTAAGTACATTTTTCACGTATTTGTACTTTACTTAAGTAGAATCAATAGTGCATACTTTTGACTTTTACTTCGTTACTTTTTGCAGCAATTATTATACTTTCTACTCCACTACATTTCTACAACGTTTCGTTACATTTTCGGATCAGTTTTTCCCCTGCCAAAACAGGGATTGAAAAAAATCTCCATGTTTTCGGTGCTGACGCGTTGGTGGCGCTGCCAATAAAGCACCTAAAAGCGGTCACAAAGAACCGGCAAAAGTAATGAATATGTCAAATATAGCAAGGAGACATTTTAATTGTTTATTAATAAACAAGTGTTTTCTGTGTCGGCTGCAAAGATGAGGTTGATGATACTGATACGCGATCTTCGCAGTAGTGAACGCGCCAGAGAGAAATACGCATTTCATACGGAGTACATAAGCAGAGAGCAGTCTGTTTTCTTTTGTTTTGAATTGTTCTGTTTTAAAAAAGTACACATTTAAAGCTGTCTAAAGATATATTTATCAGGTCTGTGAGGATTAATGCAGTTAATGACATTAACCAGGTTAATTGATATCATGAATCACTGTCAGTGATGTAATGTGACCATTACCCTTGCAACTTTATATGTCAGGAAAAGTGTTGAGGTTTATCAATGTACAATTGTAGTTTATTAAACTTACTGGTCCGTTTGACACAAATGCACATGATATTTTTCTTGCAGAACATGATGCATCTACAGTATACCAATGCCTGACTTGTACAATATATGGTGCTCCACCTAGTACCATAAACCACTTATTCCGCCATGTACAAATGTATAGTAATGTATTAATATACATTAAATATTCGTAATATTTACGAAATTCTTATCATCCCAATTAGGGCCGTAAACATTCACCAGCAAGACCTGGGTATTTCTTTCAGAAACCATTGGTGGGTTTAGTATTTGTACCAATCATAGTTGTAGTGACAACTACACATTCAACTTTAGCTCCTAAATAAGGTTTGAAAGAACAGAACACTGTTACAATTTGTAAAACTGTACCAATATAATTTAATATAAAAGTGTACAGCAGCAACTCAGCACTTAAATTGCTACAGCCAGATAACTACAGTAACTCATGGGCATGCTTACAGCACCTGGTATTCCCAGGTGGTCTCCCATTCAACCTAGTCTCAAATGTTTATTTATCACAGAAGCATTTTCTGGTTATTTTAGTTTAGAAAAGTATAAAATTGCATGGTGATTGGTAATTCTCAGGCGTTACAAATGACCTAGAATGTTACTTTATGATGCACTTACATACACGCCTGAAATGTTTGTACAGTAACAATGTTATCTTTTATATATTTTTAAATAAAACTAATTGTTCACTTGGTCTCATGTATAATATTTGTTTTGCTAACATACAGTGTCATGTTATAGAATATCCAATTCATGGCATTAAATAAAATCCAGCAGACTTAGGACATATTAAAAGTCGTTTTGCCATTATCATTATATTTCAAATTAATGCTCATGAACCTATTCTATTACAATACAATCATGGTGTTTCATTTGATTACCTCACATCATTGTTTTATTGCTTGAGAAAAATGTTTTGCGGTTTCCTTCACGTTCACAATGAGCGTTTCTTATTGTTCTTTGACCCTTGCACCAAGCCAGTTCCCACAAGCTATAAAAAGCTTATGCTACTGAGACTAACACATGAAGTCAGTGGCTTCTGGCTGGAGTGCCCATGTTACACAGTGGAACAAGGAACTTTACATTACTTAAGGTGGTTCCGATTTCCTGAACGAGTAGCACAAAGAGAAAAAAAATAAACTCTGCGTTTGTGTACACTTGTAGAGTCACATAGCATAATTTTATAGTATGATATTTTAGTTATGATTTGTAGATAATGATTTGAAATGTATTTATATTTAAGAATGTGGTTTGTATAGACAACAGAAATGTAATGAAATGTAATTTTATATTCTTTATTTTTGAGTTCAGCGTAGGAATATTTCTGGCTTTTGGAGTAGTAGCTATATAATGTCAAGTACACTTGACATTTGTTGTACATTGAATATTAATGCGCCTGCTGCCTATAGGTGCGTGACACAGTAAATTCTGCCAAAGAATTTGTTTTGCAAGCCTCTAAATATACACAGTAGTCTATATTAAATACACATTAACATCTGTGTGCATCAGTAATGCATTACAGTTATAATGTGTAACATGTATGTACATTTTAACCCTCTATGGCACATTGTCTTAATACTTAATACTTAGAAAACTGCATTTAAAATACAATAATAATGTTCAACCAAAAAAAAAAAAAAAATAAAAAAAAAAAAATAAAACACTCTAGTATTATCATATAACATCCCCTTCTGCCAATAACATTTTAATCTATTTTCTATGTGCTGAACATTTTTGGCAACAATGAAGTCAAGTGAAGGAGACATTAGCATAGAGTTCATTTTAGACTAGAATATATATATATATATTTAAAAAATATATCATTGTACATCCAAATGTGCTTTCTTAAGTTTTTGGTCATTTGTAATGCACATTTTGTGAAAACAATAACTCAAAGACCAAAACGTGTCAAGCATAAATGACAAAGTCCGTTTCATATTTTCCATGTAGCTTGCACTATTGTTCAGTACTGTCATAATAGTCTTTTTGCCTGTGATGGAGGTTGATGTTAATAAGTTTTATAAAAGACAGAGGAAAAGCTGTACCTTTTCCAGAAAGTTTTGATAGTGATGGCAGTGCATCAGATAAAAAGGTTGTAGTAAGAAAGGAAGAAGATGAAGATCAAGGAGGATATTAGCAGTGAGGATGAGGGTATGAAGAATATAAGTCATAGATTGTTGTGGAACAATTTGGGTACATTATCCTATGCCAATTTAGAAGATGTGATCCATACTAAACCAGAGGTCAGATGCCATTGTCTAGGCCTCACTATATACTGACAACTGACACGCAGGAATGCTCCACAAATGATGAGTAAGTTCAAAATCGAGTTACGTTTGGAAAGTGTGGGGTACACCGAAAAAGAAGAGTCTTGTAATTATAGATGTTATGGGTGACATTTGTTATTGTCCATCTATTATCTATATGTTATTTAACAGGCCAAAGCAGACGCTTTTGTCCAAAGCGATTTACTGAATAACTTTTTTATATGACTGATTCGTCCATTTCTCTTGTGATGTAGATAACAGTTAACGCCATTTTGTGGTTATATTCGGCGACCATTAACGTTATACAACATCATGTGCATCAATTAACCAGAGGTGGGTAGAGTATCCAAAAACTGTACTCAAGTAAAAGTACAAGTACTTATAGAAATATTTGCTCAAAAGTAAAAGTAATAATCTATATATAAATAAAACAAGCATTTTTATCGAGCTTGTATATTTAAGTTCAGTAATTTCACTTTAATGACAATTAATAGATACTTTTCATTGCCATTTAAGTGAAATAACTGAACATAAACATACAAGCTTGATAAAAATGCTCTTTTAGTAGAAAATTTCAGATGGTACTTAGAGGCTTTTGCATCTGACGTTGTCATATATATAAAATGATATTTTTTTTATTTAAATGACTATTATTATCAAAAGTAGATAGGCTATCTTTGCAACAAAATCAGAAGAGACAAGCATTATTTCTGCCATCTGTAGCCCGAAAATCATTGCCTGTCCTTTGGTTTGTTTAATAGTAACTTATACAACTACATTTGGATTATTAGACAATAGACATGTAGAAATAAAGTGAATCTGCAGAGTGTTGCATTCAAAGGCATGTAATTGACACAGAGAAGAAAGAGTTAAAACTCTCCACATGTGCTCGCGCTCATGACAGCTACTGAACATCTGAACACAAAAAAAACAAACAAAAGTACATCGACGGATCTTCTTCTGTCTGTTCTCCAAAATATAATCAAATGTATATTTCTGCAAGCATGTTTAAACTGGTTAACTGTGTCTACGGCAGGCAAAGGCATTCGTTTTCAAGTCGAGTTCGTACGCCACTGCGCAACAATACACACAAACTACCGCGGGATGGCGGGTGTTCATAAACTGTGAACAATGGTAGCTTATTTAATGTATAAATTAATGTATATGTCCAAAAAACGGGTAATGTCATACTTTCTAGTAGTGCTATCGTAGCGTAATAATCTGTTTGGTTGTAAAATGTATTACCTGAGTGAAATGAAATCGAATATATATCGTCCTGTGGAATCATTCATTCACAGATAGCATACGAAGATGTTCAACTAATAAAGATCTTCATCGCTGGCAAAAATATGATGCATTTGAAGATATTTAGAAATAATAATTAGAATAATTATTAATATTGACAGTTGCTATTAAATGGTTTACCTCATCGTTTAGAAAAGGTGCAGTCGGCAGGCCATCTCTCTCTGAACTCCTCAACTACTGTAAATACATAATGAGCAAACATCTAATTTGATATGACAAAACATACAGTTGATTATAAAAATGATAAATACCAGACATGTTCACAAGTCCCTAAAGGCCAAGTCCAAGTCTTTGTACCTAAGCAATATTTAAACAATATTTATTTCAGGAAACCTAGTTATTGTAATTATCAGTGTTTTGAACTTTCAAAACGGATTTCTACTTCAAAAATGTATAATATAGCACATCAATTATTACTTAAAATCATTTATTAATGAATGAATTTATAATAAATGTATTCAAAATATATAAAATACATAACATTATGCCATTTGGAATAGAGGGAGAGTCACCACGGAAAAAAAGAAAAAAAAAACTAAACGTGGTGTGTATTTTGAGCTATTTGAGTTGCCGTAGTTTGCTGTAGTTCTAGGCAGTGATGGGTAATGTAGTCTTCCAGAGAGCGCCGGCGGTAAAAAACCCTTTGTATAAACAAGCGATACAGTGAACAACACAAAGAACAATATTCCCGTCAGTGTGTCGTTAATACACACCAGTGACTCTTTAGAAACGCTGGATTGAATAGGCAGGACACCGCTAGTTAACAACAGCATTGACAAAAGCACCCAAAAGTGTGCGAAATCGGCAGCACTGGTGAATTAGATCAGGCCATCAGTTTGGGAAGAGCACAATATACATCATATATGACAAATAACATACAGTCGATTATAAAAATGATTAACACATACCAGTGATTCTTTAGAAACGCTGAATTGAAGGCAGGACTCCGCTACCGACTTCAAAATTCCGGCCAGATAACCAAAGTACAATAAAATATATCCAATAAAATATATATTTTAAAGTTAAATAACCAAAATACTATGTTTGATAGTTATACTTATAATTTTGTTTCTATTACATGCAGTTCTAACTTGAGCTCTTAGCTCTCCGGTTAGAATATTGGCTTCTTACTGACCCTTTAAAGGGATAGGCCTACTCCACCGAAAAATGAAAATTCTGTCATCATATACTCACCCTCATGTTGTTTCAAACCTGTATGAATTTCTTTCTTTTGCTGAACAGAAAGGAAGATATCTAGAAGAATGTCAGTAACCAGACAGTTTTAGATACCATTGACTTCCATAGTATATTTTTTTTCCTACTATGTAAGTCAACAATGGTATCTAAAACTGTCTGGTTACTCACATTCTTCTAGATATCTTCCTTTCTGTTCAGCAAAAGAAAGAAATTCATACAGGTTTGAAACAACATGAGGGTGAGTATATGATGACAGAATTTTCATTTTTCGGTGGAGTATCCCTTTAAGAAACACAGAACTCACTCTTGCACTCACACTTACAATCTCACACACACACACACACACACACACACACACACACACACACACACACACACACACACACACACACACACACCTTACTCACTCAGATATGTGGTTTATGAGGACTCTCCATAGGCGTAATGGTTTTTCTAATGTACAAACTGTATAATCTATCCCCCTACACTAACCCTACCCCTAAACTTACCAATCACAGATTTAGTATGTTTTTTAAGCCGTTTGGTTTAGAAGGACACATATGTCCTCATAAACCATGTTTACGTTGTAATACCCATGTCATTATACACATTTGTGTCCTCATAAACCATATACAAGAACGAACACACACACACACACACACACACACACACACACACACACACACACACCTGTGTGTGTGTGTGTGTGGTGTGGTCATTGAAAATGAGTTCAGATTTATATTCTTCACAGAAAATGAGCCAAGACCAATGAGTCTGAGTTTGAAAAAATAATGAATCGTGTAATTTTTCTCTTGATAAAAAATGAAACCGGGTCCTACAGACCCGAACACCATACAAGCCAAGGGTTAAAACGACACTAACGAGACGCTTAACAACACAGCGTACAAAACAAACATTTTATATAGATAACCATATATATCATCCATTTCGAAAAGTAAAGCAGATACGGAACCTCGGCCCACGCGAGATGCAATGCAATTGGTTGCTGGACCAGCCAATGGAATTAATATGTGTAATATTAATATTTAAAATTGCCTAGTCATTAGATTTGTGAATTCTTTTTCTGAAAAACAAAATTATATCATTAATCTTTGAATTATTTTGGCGAAGTTTTATATCCATAAGACAAAAATAACTCAAAAGAAACCCTCCTATATTACCTTTTATAACACTGATCTCACAATATACTTAGAATATCTTTTAAACATGAGATCATAAAACAAAAAGCTTATAAAAACAATACAAATTTTAAAGCTTTTCAAATACATATAACTGCCCTGATATTATAAACTTTAATTTCTGTATTTATTATTTATTTTATTATTATCATGTACATTTATACTTTAGTTGTTGTTGTTATTCTTTGGTTTATACATTTTGAATTGTATTTACAGTGCCTTGTATTCATTTTGTTTTTTGTTGCATTGTAGGCTACTTGAAATGTTTGTAATTTAACTAAATAAATAAAAAGCACAATATGTTATGTATACCATACGTAATAAGATATATTTCTAAAATCAATACTTTCAATATTATAATATTATATATTATATGACGTTACTGTCACAAAAATAGCTTTAATGGTTCTGTTTTTTTTTTTTTTTTTAAGCAAGTCTGGAGGCTAATGAAATGAAACAGATGAGAATCATTTTCCCATCTAAATAAAGTTAATTTTATTGTAATGTGATGAATCAGAAAAATAAACAAATATAACTTTCGCTTAGGCTGTTTTTTAAATGGACCAAAACAAAGTGAAACCAACGTAACAATTTGAAGTGACCAGACCACTGACATTGATAATAAATATTATTAAAAAAATATATAAGATGGCACCACAAGACGACGTTCACTTGCAGAGCAAACTTAGCACGTTTATAGTTAACTCAACTGGGTAGCAATTGTGAACAATTTTAATAGAGAATTCAAAAATAATTTGGATTTCTTCACCACTACTACTAACCGGTTGGAAGGTGTATTAGTGATATTGAAAGCTGATTGGCCTTGATATATATGCGGAAAAGGGCCAATTTAATTATTAATTTATATGATGTCCGATTTATTCTCTCTTGTGTCTTTTTGCGCGCATTTTCCACGGGTTTTACTTTTAATAACAAAACTGCTCTGAAAGAATGAAAATCATATTAAAGAAAACGTCAACATTAAGGTTGCAATTATTTAATAAATCAGAGTCGATGTGCGCGTGCATGCGTGATTCGAATTTTAGTTGCTATGTAGGTTATGAATTCTGACTGCATATATATTTACACTCGAACCGGTCGCTGTCTGGGCGTGCGTGCATGTTATGATTCGAATGTTAGTTGCTATGGCGACGCGTTTTATGAATTCTGCGATCTGCATGTATCTCTCTACTCAACGATCGACCGCTGTCTGTTGGTTGAGAGACGAGGCGAATTAACAGACTGACTTTTGCGGAGAATTTTCTGGCCGAAACTTGATACTTTGAAGCTTTTCTGGATTTCTGAGAGGAGACTTATATACTTGAAGGACATCGGAGGATATATCCTTTTTGAAAAAGGATATATAATTTAATTATATTATATAATTCATATAATTTCTGATAATACTTTTGTTTGATATTTTTTTTCAGGGGAGTAACGTTATTTCTGAGGAGATTTCTATTGTATTTTATTGTATTGTATTGTCTTGTATTTTGTTTGTACCGATTTTATTGCAGTTTGGAGGAGGTTGGCGATGGCTCGTAGTTTCATGATGGGCGAAAGAGGAAGTGAGAGCTTTAATTTTTAATTTATTTGTTATGGTGTGTTGTACAATGACTGACTGATCCCATTTGATCCCATTTATTTGATTCATTGCATGTGAAATTAACTTGAATTGAATTTGAGTAACTTAACTGAAGTAAAAATCTGTAATTGACCACAGACATTGATTACTGATTATTATGATTAAACTAACGTTATGTGATATGTGAAATATTCCATCCTAAGAGCACTCCAGATCCAGGAGAGCTGCTTTCGGTCAGACGGCTGGTCAGGAGGTTTGGAGGCCCGATTCTGATGA
Source organism: Leuciscus leuciscus (assembly GCF_965113295.1). Classification (NCBI taxonomy): domain Eukaryota; kingdom Metazoa; phylum Chordata; class Actinopteri; order Cypriniformes; family Leuciscidae; genus Leuciscus; species Leuciscus leuciscus. Next base: position 17,236,696 of record NC_138746.1, on the reverse strand, counting down.
CCGTGATCAGGATCCGCTGCCTAGAGATGGACAAAGTAAGTTACACAATTTCCTTACTTGAGTGAAAGTAAGTTACAGATACTTGGTCAAATATTACTCAGTTACAAGTAATAGTTGAAAAGACTGATTTTTACTTGAGTAAAAGTACAGAAGTACTTGTTTTTAAAAGTACTTAAGTATCAAAAGTAAAAAGTAAATGTCAATGCATTGTTTTATTATTGTTTGTAATACTTACAGTACCTTATGCCTCTGAATCTATGCCTGCCTACCTATCCACCCTCATATCAATATATAATTTATTTCTAGAACACAGTTCCTGTAGTGGGATTGAATGTGAGATTGAATAAGTGCTCTCAATAACGTCCACAATAGTTTCGGGCTGTTCCCTCAAATAGTGCCCTATTTAAAGATTTTTGGCTTTTAGGATGAATATGTCAGCCACTGTTATAAGCTAGTGTGCTCCAAAACAATGACAAAATGAGCATTTAAAAGACCAAACCCAACATTGAAAATGAAAGTCAGATTGATGTCAGAATCCAACTACTTTCTACTCAAGGACCTTGACAGAAATGTAACGTTAGTGGAGTAAAAAGTATGATACTTGTCTTTCAAATGTAGTGAAGTTAAAGTAAAATGTTTCCAGAAAAAATAGTACTCAAGTAAAGTACAGATACTCAAAAAGTGTACTTAAGTACAGTACTCAAATAAATGTACTTTGTTACTGTCCACCTCTGCCGCTGCCAGACCCGACCAACACACAGAGCCAGGATCGTCCTGGATATTTACCATCTCTGTCTTCTGAGTTTTCTGTTTCTGTGTCCACAGGTCAGGCTCACGGGACGAGGGCGAAGCAGAACCCAGATGTTGGACGTCCGTCCACTTCATCTAACCACTCTCGCAGAGGTCAGAATAGGCTTTTAATAAAGATGTAATGGCTTAGTTTCTATTTCTATTTTCAATGGCTGATTTGTCAACTAAACCAACTAAAGTAACGATAACACTTTATTTTGATGGTCCCTTTTGAACATTCTGTCGACTATACGTAACTTTGCAACTACATGTCGACTAACTCTCATTAGAGCATCAGTAGACTCTCTCCTTAATATCTGCAAACTCTTTATTGTAATGCTCCACCAACAGACACTTGTACTGACAACAAGTAACTTTTCAACTACATGTCAACTTATTCTAACCCTACCAGTCTACTAATACTCTACTAATACAGGGTCCCCGCGGATCCTTAAAAAGTCTTAAAAGGTCTTAAATTCCATTTTTTTTTATTTAAGGCCATAAAAAGTCTTAAAAAGTCTTATTTTTACTTATGAAAGGTCTTAAATTTTAAAAATGACACTTTGACTTAGACTTATCTAAATGCTTTCGAAATTAAAACTATCTAATTAGCGTAGGCCTACGTATTATTATTTTTATTTCTATCTTTGTCATCTTTGTGGATTTGCTTGGTCACGTGACAATTCGCGTCACTTACGGCAGTATATTAGCCTATCTGTCTCCTGCACGCGAGAGGAGAGAAGAAAACGAGTAAATGTCAGTTCGATTGTAAGTTAATTCTTTATGTGCTTAGGAGTGTGCAATATTGTCTATGAACTATGATGATATTTTAATCGTTTTAACTATGTACGAGGCACTGCGAGTGCGAGCTGACATCGCGTTTGTCTCTCAGGCTTGCTTTCACTGCGTGATGTGTAAGTGCAGTTATAGATGTCCCCAAATTAGTTTTTGTCTTATATTTATATCATATTATGTTGTTATATTAGAATATCACATGATCAAGAGTGCCGTTTTCCTTTGCACAATTGCAAATGTGCTATTTATTTTATACAACAGTTAAATTAACAATAAAGTTAACATTGTGAGTTACTTTTTGGACACAATATTGTCAATTTTCACTTTATATCGCCGACGAGAATTTCATAATGAAGCCGTAGTCCAACAGACAGATTTGTTTTTTACTGAAATCCGCGTTTTGAACGAATCATTTTAACGATTCAATGAACAATCACTTGTTTTCCGAATGAATCAGCCATTTGAACCATAGACTTCATATAGATAGACGCCCTATCGACCGCTACTGCCTACTGGCGCGGGCGAGCCGTGGGGCCGCCATCTTAGACCGGTCACTCGCTCCACTCAGTGTAATCTGTATGGCAGGTGCAATGAGCTGTCAGCGCATTTAATTAATCATATCTCACTGAATACCGAACTGATTTTCACGCGGGTTTGTTTGCTGCAAAGGTCATTCATGTAGCTATTATACAGGACACATGGTTCAGCGTATTTTAATATTCATAGTAGGCTTAACAGTAATATAATATTCTGATATAAGATATAAAGTGACCAGACGTCCAAAATCAAAATATGTGATGTAGGATATAAGCTATTTTATAAATCACACACTATAAATATGATAAAGAAGCAGAAACAGATAGTTGCAGTAAAGTAAGATATTTTAATAAGTTGAAGAAACGTGTGTGTTTTACATTTACATTGCTTCCTGATATCACGTGCGCAAACACAAATAACCTATATTTATATATATATATAAAACAGTTATGTCCGGTCGAACAATGTATGAATTAACTTAAGATTGGATTGCGGTAAAAGTAAGTTTCGTGCCTCTTACAAGTGCTTTCGAACTTCTTTCTGATCTGAATGGTATGTGGAAAACACTTGAGTTGAGGGAGGGAGAAAACACGCAACTGAATGCCTTTTCAAGCGTCTCAATACTTGAAAAACCACAGGAAACTACTTTTAAACACGAAATTACTTGATTTACAGAGGGTCTATTCGCACGTTTATAAACGTTAACGTTACCTGAGGTAATTTTCCTGGACCTTTTTACAGAAGGTAAAAGTCGCCGTAATCTTTACTGACATTGTCCGAAATGATTACTGAGATGCACATTCGGACGGGACTAAAATAACCGAGAAGCTCTTGTAATTATTACTTTACCCCACCTCTCCATGTCAGGTGAACACCGGCTGGTGCAGTAAACATTGCCTAGCTAACGTTAGCTGGCTACGATATCAGTACAGTAATATCAAAGATCCTTGCTCCTTCTCAATTATCTGGTAATATTCTATTCACAAAATACAACCAATAGTACGGTAATGTTAAAAGTAATCCCCCGGGCCCTATTTGCGATGGTCCGTCGATTAGAACAGGAAAATACTCCACAGTGCTCTAGCATCTTAACTGCTGCCACGCAACGAAACTAGGAACACGACCGGTTTAAGATGGCGGCCGCATTTCTCAGTGCCCAGCGGCCAATAGGGCATCTAGTCTCTATATAATATCTATGGTTTGAACAAATCGGTTGAATAAATTACTCCAACAACTCGCTTATTAAGACAGTGAATTGCCGCCACCTACTGGTGGTTTTAGTTTCATATTTAAAGTATTCTTTAATTAAAACATAAAAAAACTGTACAGTAAATCATTAAATAATTTTAAAATATCATCTAATTATTATCGACAAAACGTTGAAAATATCGAGACATATTTTTGTCATTATTGCACACCCCTAATGTACGGTATTCATTTTGATTTCTTCAGGTCTTAAAAAGCCTTAAATTTGACTTTAAAAATTGTGCAGGTACCCTGTAATACTCTAATGAGAGTTAGTAGACATGTAGGTGCAATTTTACTTGTAGACAACTGAATGTCTGTTGGGAGGAGCATTTGAATAGTAAAATGTAAGTTATATCATTATGTCATTGCTTAATTTGATGTCAGAGATGGGTCTAATAGTTGTTTTCATTAGTTTTTTCTTCATTTCAGAGAAAGCTCCAGAACGTCTTTGGCTCAGGATCTGGAAGGCTACGAAGGGTGTTTTCAGCTGCTGTTCCGGTAGTGCTGTGACTGAACCATCGTCACCTTCTCCAGATCACTCCGGCGTCAAGCCAAATAATGGTAAATCATTATTTCTCCAACATTATTTTAAACAGTATTATCTTGTTTTCCACTCAAAATAAGGCTTGTTTTTACAGAATATAAAAATTATTTCCCCCATTATAATATTATTTTCTCGACCAGCGCTGACATTTTTTAAATAAAACAATGGATCTAGCAACAGACACTCTACTGAATATAAGTAACTTTTCAACTACATGTCAACTTATTCTAACCCTAACGGTCTACTAATACTCTAATGAGAGTTAGTAGACATGTGCAGTGTTACTTATAGACCAATTATAGGTTTGTAAACATCCGGGATGCGTGCGCATATCGTGGTTGCAGAAAGACCCGTTTAACAGCTGATCCTTACACGGATACGGATAAGAATAATACTAATAGCTCGATTTAAAACATTTTATATTTAATTTTCGTAATGTTCTCCGCATAATTTTTTGATCACTTTTGGTCCCGACATGCGCAGTAGAACCTGCGTGACGCCGTGTGACGTAGGGTGATAATTCCCCTATAGACTCATAGAATGTCTTAAAGGGACCAAAATAAAGTGAAAACAATTTTTTCCAACATTCATCTGACATTTTCGGAACATTCCGAGAACATTCAAAAGTAACGTTCCCATAATGAAAAATTATAAAATAGAATGTTCCTTTAACCAAGATAAAACATTTTTGAAACGTTAAAAAAACTGGACGTTTTGAACGTTCAGGGAACATTTAGAAATAATGTTTTCTTAATTGAATGGGAATGTTAGCAAAACGTTCTCAATAAGGCATGAGCTCGATGGCTGTCTGACACACACCAGAAACACACGCACAGAAAGCCGCTTCACAGACAGCATACGATCCAGAAAAGAATTCAATTTCACCACTTATTTCTCTTGAATTGTCAAAAACATGCAAAATTGTCAAAATGGCTGTCGTGCCGAGCATTACAGAGTCGGTTATGTCATAAATAAGACATTGCTATGCATAATAAATGTCAGTGTTTAATAAAATATATATATATATATATTTAGATATGGCCCATATGATCTTTACCATTACAAGAACTGAGCCACATGTGCCAGAGTTGGCCAAATGAAGCCTGGAAATGTATGTTTTCTTTTTAATTAAAGATCAGATAAAATAAGAAAAATAACTTTAGCGTTGAATCGGAATCACCTCGTAATCGTGATAATAGTGGAATAAAATTACTATTAATATTGTGAAATAATATGTTGGGACATTTATGCAGGCATTAAGCAGAAGTCAGGTGGATAGCGTGAACAATTCCCATTACTTTAGATTTGTAACTTTACAGATAAGATTTGAATAGTAAAATATAAGTTATATCATTATATCATTGCTTAATTTGACGTCAGAGATGGGTTTAATAGTTGTTTTCATTTGTTTTTTCTTCATTTCAGAAAAAGCTCCAGAACGTATGAAGGAACCTGGTCGTTTCCATAAGCTCTGGAAGGGTGTTTTCAGCAGCTCTTCCAGTGATGCTGTGACTGTTGTGGAGCCTTTTATGCCTGAACCATCATCACCCACTCCAGATCACTCCGGCGTCAAGCCAAATCATGGTAAATCATTATTATCTCCAACATTATTTTCAACAGTATTATCTTGGTTTCCACTCAAAATAAGGCTTGTTTTTAGAGAATATTAATATTATTTCCCCCCATTATAATATTATTTTCTCGACCAGCACTGGATCTAGCAAGCTAATAATTGTCTTTTAAATTTTTTTTCATTATTTTTAAACTTTATTAAAGGAGACATTTCAATTGATACAAAAAGCTTTTAAGAATATAGAATAGACTTCTCGTCTCGTTTTCGTCAGGTGATAACGGTTCGTTGACGACAATATTTCGTCATAATTTTCGTTGACGAAAGCAACACTATGTACTGTAAATGTGTCTTATGGTGTGACATAAAAAAAACGAAGAAAAATAATACTCCTAATACAAATAGCATGAGAGATATTTATTTTCATTGTTAGACACTTATTTTCATATAGTGTTTATGTAGTGTAGGAACGGATTATGTCATGGCTGTGCCCTGGGCATGGATGTGTTTGGGTTCCTGTCATAGTTTTAACAAATATGCCTTGTATAATTTGTAAAACACTTTTTTAATTATAACATGATAACATTTTTATTGTAATTATAACAAAATATAAAATATCTTCCACTTAAAACAATAATACATGTTAAATAAAAAAAACTAATTATAACGAATAGGCCGTAACGTTTTCCAGCTCTGGGAGAGACTGCGACATCAAACATATACTATCATACTGTATAGTACAAGGTTTAAAACATTTAAATAGACACATCAAGTAGTGTGAATGTGTGTGATTCAGTATCTTATAGTTGAGATTAGGCTCTTGACAAGTGATTTCTGAGAGACGCACAGAGAGACTGCAGCGTGGCTGGTTGGTTTCATTCATAGCCTATAGTTCACACTCATTTGTGTATCATATAGTGGTTTAAAAAGTTTAAATAGACTCTTCAAGTAGTGTGAATGTGTGTGATTCAGTAGCTTATAGTTGAGATTAGGCTCCTGTCAAAAGAAAAGTAGAAAATGTGCAGTATGTAGTATTTTCAAGTATTTTATTTGATCGGCTGTTATTGATAAAGCTCTGATTTCTGAGACTCATAAGGCAGCGCGATTGATTTGTGATCATGCTGTGCTCATTTCAGTCATAGAGTTCACACTCGTTCACATCACACACTCATTATTGAGTAGTTTATTAGAGGTTTATACAGAGCTCTCAAGTTGTATCAAGAGTTTGGAGTGAGATCTGTTAGGGGACGAGCCACCCACATATTTGCAGCAGCGGCCCCTCGGCCCCACCAAATTCGCTTCAATTTTTGCTAGCAGTTCAATTTTACCTATTGTTTATAATTGACCAGCATAAATGGAAATTATAACAATTGGTAAATCTGATAATTGCAATATACTCCACTGTTCTTTAAGATATTTTGAGATAAAAACACATCTTCTTTTATGCCAGGTCCCTCCAAGATGAAGCAAACGCCGGACAGAAATCCTGTGGATCATGAGATGATGATGTGCCTGCCAGGCCAGGTCTGTGAAGATCTGTGTGTGCCAGGTCCATCCAAGATGAAGAAAACACAGCATGCAGATCCTGTGGATCCTGAGCTGCCGCCTGTGCCAGATGCCTCCAGTTGTGATCTGGATGACAGTGAGTCATTATTACCTTTGTTTCATGAAATTTCTGCCATCTGTTATTTTCTACTTTTCTACTAGGCTATAATTCTCATACTCTGACATCACGTAAAGTAACTTTGATTTGCAGAAGTTCAGAAATCAAAAGACTGAAGTCTTTTAAGATTCTTTAAATGGATATTTTATTTTTATTTGATGTATTTCTGTGTTATAGTTTATTTTTAAATGTAGTTATATTTGCATATTTGTATATTTACAGTAGGCATAATTCATGGCCATTTCAGCCTGATGTTTCTGGTGTTAGTCTTCATTTTTCCTTCTCTACTCTTGTTGGCTCCTCAAATATGCATTTAAATGTTTTGTTTGTTTGTTTTGTTAAACACCATTTTAAAAACCCATATATTTATGTAGTGAAGTCTGATGGTTGAGAATTCTTTCTGTTTTTCTTTTTGTTACATTTTTACTGAACTGTACTGTAAATGTGTCTTATGGTGTGACATAACAAAAATTATGAAAAAAAAATCTCATAATAATATACAAATAGCATGAGAAAGATTTATCTTCATTGTTTGACACTTATTGTCCAAAATGTTTTCTTATACTGAAGTATTAGGAGTTCCTTCCACTGGAACTAAGGGGCCAAGCCCAACCCCTGTAAAACACATTTTTAAAATGTATATATATATATATATATATATATAAATATATATTTGTATGCTCCTCGAATGTGTTGGAGTATTTCACCAGTCATTCTCGTCATCCTCAGGTTCATTCCTCTCTGAGGTCCATGTTGAGAGGAGATGTAGAGATTCGTTGAGTCTGAGCAGCCGAGACTCGAACAGCGTCTATGGATTGGAGAGCCCAAACCAACAGGGTTTGTCCAGGTCCAACAACCTCAATCCGCACCCGACCCAGACACAGATCCAGGATCTTCCCGGATCATTAACATCTCTGTCTTCTGAGTTTTCTGTGTCCACGGGTCAGGCTCACGGGACGAGGGCGAAGCAGAACCCAGATTGTGGACGTCCGTCCACTTCATCTGAACACTCTCTCAGAGGTCAGAATAGGCTTTTAATAAAGAAGTAATGGCTTAGTTTCTATTTCTATTTTCAATGGCTGATTTGTCATTGAAAATAGAAAGTTGAACCAACTAAAGTAACGGTAATACTTTATTTTGATGGTCCCTTTTGAACATTCTGTCGACTATAAGTAACTTTGCAACTACATGTCAACTAACTCTCATTAGAGCATTAGTAGACTCTCTTATTGTGATGCTCCTCTAACAGACACACTACTGACTACAAGTAACTTTACAACTACATGTCAACTTATTCTAACCCTAACCCTACCAGTCTACTAATACTCTACTAATACTCTAATGAGAGTTAGTAGGCTTGTAGGTGCAGTGTTACTTATAGTCAACCGAATATCTTAAAGGGACCAAAATAAAGTGAAACCAAAGTAACAATTTGATGTGACCACTGACTGATTATTAATATTATAAAAAATATATAAAACAAAAACAGTTTTTGATGTCTGAAATGTTCCATCCTCAGGATTCTGGAGAGCTGTTTCCACAGATTCTTCTCTGGGCTTCACGTCATCCTCAGGTTTGTCCAGGTCCAACAACCTCGAAGGGTTTCTGTGTCCTCCGCCGCCGGGTCAAGTTCCTGTCGAGCCAACAGAGTCTTCAGATGGTATATTTAGTATAAATATATATTTCTAAAATGTATAAATATATAAATATATATATATATATATTTGTATGGTCCTCGAATGTGTTGGAATATTGGTCAAAATGGCTGTCGTGCCGAGCATTACATAGTCGGTTATGTTATAAATAAGACATTGCTATGCATTTAATAAAAGTCAATGCTTAATATAATATAAATATATTTTAAGATATGGCCCATATGATCTTTGCCATTCCCAGAACTGAGACACATGTGCCAGAGTTGGTCAAATGAAGCCTGGGAATGTATGTTTTCTTTTTAATAAAAGATCAGATAAAATAAGAAAAATAACTTTATCGTTGACACGGAATCACCAGACTCTGCCCTCGTAATCGAGATAATTGTGAAATAAAATGACTATAATTATTAATATTGTGAATTGAAATAAGATGTTGGGACATTTATGCAGGCATTAAGCAGCAGTCAGGGGGATAGTGTGAAAAATCGCATTACTTTAGATTTGTAACATTACAGATAAGAATTTAACAGTAAAATGTAAGTTATGTCATTATATCATTGCTTAATTTGACATCTGTGTGTCTAATAGTTGTTTTCAATTGTTTTTTCTTTTCAATTCTTTTCAAATCATTATTTCTTATTCTTCTATTATTTTAAACAGTATTATCTTGTTTTCCACTCAAAGTAAGGCTTGTTTTTAGAGAATATTACAATTATTTCCCCCATTATAATATTATTTTCTCGACCAGCACAGATATTTAAAAAAAACAAAACAAACAATGGATCTAGCAAGCTAATAATTGTCTCATATTTTTCTGTTTGTTTTTCAGAGTCCTTTGAGTCTCTCTATAACGTGGGAAAGATGATTGGATCTGGAGGATTTGGCAAGGTGTACCTGGGAACACGCAGATTTGATGGCAAAAAGGTCAATCTTACTTAATTGTACAAACATTTTGCTCTTGCAAAACACATTTAAAACAATGTACAGATGGTTTAATACTTAGTGCAAGGTCAGGTGCTTGAATACTGTTAATGTTATTGAAACTGGGTTTTTGTTTTGCAGGTTGCCATCAAGCGGATACGCAAGATAGACAACGATCGTTATCTTAATATTGTAAGTTGGCCAAAATCTGAATGTGTATTGAGTTGTTTAAGTGCAGATTACTGTAGTTAATACACCTGTAGGCAGTGTTGGGAAAGTTCACTTTCTACATGAACTAGTTCAAAGTTCAGTTCACAATTTTAAAATGAACTAGTTCAGTTCATAGTTCATACTCAAAATTTTACTCTGAGTTCACAGTTCCAAAAATGAACTAGTTCGTAGTTCTTTTTTTCCATGTTGCTGCGAGATATAATTTTTCAAAATGATTGCCACAGCCCATATAGAACCACAGACAATTATTTTATCAGTTTTAACACTGAAGCTATGCGTCAGATTTTTCCCATCCTCACCGACCTTGTCATAAAACTTGTTTAAATGATCATACGACGCCTCCTTGCTGCTTTTCGTTTTGATTTGTAACGTAAGTGATGAGTCGTTCATGAACGATCCATTCATTGCGTTTGTCACGTGACAAATGAACGAAAGACTCGGAAGGTAAAGTAATTATTTATGTTCCCTGTAAACGATTTTTGACTGCATTATAATGATTTCTTAATTCAGAATATGATCAAGATTGCGTAGGTGGATGTGTTCTGGGAATTTGCCAGTTAATAGTATAACATTTAAAGCCCATTAAATGAATGAAATGACTCGAAAAAAGATTTGTTCATTTTGATGAACGAGATCGAACAAGAGAGTCAGTAGACACTGGTGGCTGGTGTTGCCAGATTGGGTGTTTTTTCCACTACATATTAAAGGGTTAGTTCACCCAAAAATTAAAATTCTGTCAGTAATCACTCACCCTCATGTTGTTCCAACCCCGTAAGACTTTCGTTCATCTTCGGAACACAAATTAAGATATTTTGTGATGAAATCTGAGAGCTGGCTCACTCATCCATAGGCTTCAATGGGATCGAAACTTGCCAGCCCAGAAAAGTTAAAATATTCCACATGACTACAGTGGCTCAACCACAAGCTTATCAAGCGACGAGAATACTTTTTGCGTGCAAAAAAACAACAAAAATAACGACTTTATTCAAGTATTAATTTTCGTCTGTGTGGGCCTGAATGAATTCACGTAGTGTAACAGCGCAGCGCATCTGGGTTGTACGTCACACGTAGGCTCACTATTGGCCGATGCTGGTCGTGTGTGATGCGTGTATCGTTCAATGAACGCGTTCAGGCACAACACTGGCCGTAGGAAGCATTAGGTGTAAATGTGATCAACAAATAAGCCTAGAGGCACCAAAATAAAATTTTTACCCAGCTAACCTTCCATCTGCTACTTCTCTCTAGCCTGGGAATCCCAAACCTCTCGTTACAGAAGTGGCGCTGCTGATGATGATGAGGCAAGAACCCATAAGCCCCTTCGTCATACAGCTATACGAGTGGTTTGAAGATCCTAGAGGTTTCACTCTGGTTATGGAGTATCCCAAACCCTACGAGAACTTGCTGGACCTCATCACTCGTTTTCATCATTTGTCTGAAGCAACAGCATGGGACATCATGAGACAGGCTGTGCTGGCAGTGCAACACTGCATCCATCGTGGCGTTTTCCATAATGACATTCATGCGCAGAATTTCCTGTTGAAGAAAGCCCCGCTACAGGTCAAGCTGATAGACTTTGGCTGCGGTCAGCTGTTTAGTAGCGATGGCTACAACAGCAAAATATACATTGGTGAGCATTCTGGGAGTGTGGAAACCTGAATGTAGTGACTTACTAATTATTTGATGCTTTAAAAAAAAAAGCTCAACAATGTGCAAATGTCTTTCTTCCAGGAGTTCAGGATTACTGCCCACCTGAAGTCTTGACAGAGCCTCGATTCCACGCCGTCCCAGCAAATGTCTGGTCTCTAGGAGTGTTGCTGTACAAGATGGTGAACGGATGTTCTCCTTTTCACAATAGAACGGAAATCACACGAGCCAAAGTTACATTTAAGAACCCCGAATTATCCAAAGGTGAGTGAATAATATTGATAACATTGATAAACACACACATAAAGCAAAGGCTTTGTACAGAAACAGTTAAAGGTGAAGTATGTAAGATGTTTTATATATAGCTCAACGTATAGCGAGAGTTTGGCGCGAGAGCCGTGGGAAAAGAAATGCCGCTTTAGTGACAGAAGTGAAAGCCAAAATTCACTGCATTTATTCCTTCAAAGATTAAACAGCTCATGAACACGTCAAAGTGAACAGAGCATTGTGATGCGGAAAGGCACATTTTCATAAAGACAAGCGCAACACAGCTGAAATTATTACTAATATGTTGGACCTGAAACATGCCTTCACATGAACCAGTAAGAGCTGCGTTTGTGATGTTTGAGTCGGGGAAGACGCGATGCACGGAAGAAGGGGCCTTTGCAAGAAAATATGTAATATATGTAAAAAATATATATATTTTTGAAAATATGCTTTATTTTGTCATTTATTCCACTCGCTGCCACTAGTGTCGCAGAAACGACATACTTCACTTTTAAACTAACGATAAGGAACATTTTACAGTATATTAATCATGTTTTAGATGCTGTTTTCAAAAATGCCAGGTCACATGGTCATGACTAACCAGCTCTCTCCTTATTGTACAGAATGCAGGGATCTGATTAGCCAGTGTCTAGCGCGGGATCCGACTAAACGCCCGACGTTAGAGCAGATGTTACAACATCAATGGATTAGTAATGGTCTACAGTAGATTGGAGAAGTTCAGGAGATTCACTCCATCAGTTTCAGGTGTGAGGAAGTGTAACAGGCAGAGAAGGATTATTATATGTTGTCTTAAATTCTGGATTATTTGTAGTGAGATTTTCAAATGTGTGTTCATTGTAATGTTCTTGTTATAGTCAAGTCACCTTCATTTATATAGCGCTTGATACTATACAGATTGTTTTAAAGCGGCTTCACTGTAGTAAACAGGAGAATAACAGAATCAGTGAACCAAGCAGAATTCAATTCTGTTCTAGCACTAAGAAATCATTCATGAGTTGACTTGTTCATATCATCTTTGTATTGGATAGGAAATCACAGCTCACAGGCGGCTGCTCTGCGCGGGTGTGTCCGACTACCACGTACCCGGCCGTCAGCGGACTAGTTCACCGGTTAGCAACCTACAATGCTCTGACAAGAGGTTTGTGTTTAAAAACTCTGGCCAATCAGCTTCTCATCAGCCATTGTCTTTCTCCATCCAAACTATTATTTTTCACCGGTGGGTAACTGATGTTAAAGCAAATGACTCTGATGAAAATTAAAATAAGTCTAAATACGTTTTAAGTGCATCAAGACTTTTAATAACTATTCTCCTGTTTATTGGAAATGTTGAGCTAAATCCCGGGCCTGACTCAAATACTTTTTTGCCAACTTTAGGCATATTGCATTTGTGGGGACTATATGCATAATTTGCAAACTATACCAGATTTCTTACCGCTGTACCGCAACCACAGCGTATGTTTTTACCGATAACTCGCAAATATTTTCCCCATTCTAGACTTCCAACCCCGATTATCTTTACTCCCCCATTTTTTCCGATCTTACCCTCTGAAGTATCTTCTTCTAGTCCTTTAGTCAAAACAGTTATAGTACAAAGAAGAAGACCTCATCCAAGAAAAAGTCCAACTAATTTAAGTCAACTCGGTAGCACCAGAGGCTTTAAGATTTGCCATTTAAACACCCGAAGCCTTGTTCCCAAACTAGACGAATTTAAAATCTTGCTTGCGCAGTCGAAAGCACATGTAATGGCAATCTCTGAATCATGGTTAACTCCTAATATTCCAGATTCTTTTATGAATTGTATCGTAAAGATCGCATTAGCAAGACCGGCGGCGGAGTGGACAACTCCATTTTCACATTTAGCTCCTAAACTCTGGAATGGCCTTCCTGATATTGTTCGAGGCTCAGACTCGCTGTCCCAGTTTAAAACTAGATTAAAGACATCTCTTTAGCCAAGCATTCACATAATACTTACCTTTTATTCTACAGTTGAAGAGACGACGCGACGCCTGGGAAGAGACGACGCGACACCTGGGAAGAGACGACGAGACGACGCCTGGGAAGAGACGACTCGACGCCTGGGAAGAGACGACGAGACGACGCCTGGGAAGAGAAGACGCGACGCCTGGGAAGAGACGACGCGACGCCGGCGATATGTTGTGCCCTAAATTAATACATGATTAAACAACTGTAGTTTTGTATTTTTGTATCAGACTTTCTATCTTTCCTACTAACTGGAAAACAGCACAAATTACTCCAACTTTAAATCTGATGATCACACCCTTGTTTCTGTCATGAATTTGAGGATGAACCCAAGCGCAGACATGATGCTTGACACACAGTTTATTTATGGACAAAAAACAGGGAAAACAAAACCCACAAGGGGGCAAAACATGGACAGGACAAGGAGTGACTAAACTAAACTAAGACTTGACAGATAACTAGACGATAAACCAACAGCAAATACAGAATCAGAACTTTCTCTAGACAATACTCTTGCCAGGATACTCACAAGGTAAGATAGGCAAGGCAAGGCAAGTTTATTTATATAGCACATTTCATACACAATGGCAATTCAAAGTGCTTTACATAGAAGAAATTAAAATAATAAAAAGAAATAAGAATAATTAAAACAGTTTAGAAAAATAAAATAAAATACAGTACTTATAAAAATAAAAAAAGAATATTATTATAGATCTTTCCTTCAAAAGGATTCCCTTAAGACTTAAATCTTTCAACCTTCTTTTAACCTTCAATCTTCTTACGACTTCCATCTATCAACTTTCCTTTAACTTTCTTTTCTCCCTCATTTACTCGCACGTTCACATTCTTTCTCAGACGAAAACTTTAATATCGTCATTTAAATACTGTTCTACTTTCAAACCCACATTAATACACGTCACTTTCACATTATCACTTTCTTTTACACCTTCTGAGTGGGCATTTACAGTTACGGGCTAAATGCCCTGCTGACCATAATTAAAACCCTCTCTGTCACCTTGCCTATAGTTGGATCATTGAGCTTACTTTTGAAAGCAAAACAAACAGTCGGACGAACAGCGGCACAGTGCTCATTCAGTAAATGCATAGCTAAACAGAAGTGTTTTGAGTCTGGATTTGAATGTGACTACTGTAGGAGCACATCTGATCTCTTCTGGAAGCTGGTTCCAGCATAATAGCTAAAAGCGGACTCGCCATGCTTAGAGTGAACCCTTGGTATTTCTAGCTGATATGATCCTAATGATCTGAGTGATCTGTTGGGTTTATATTCAGTGAGCAGATCTGCAATGTATTGAGGTCCTAGGCCATTGAATGATTTATATACCAGTAATAATACTTTAAAATCAATCCTAAATCTAACTGGGAGCCAGTGTAAAGACCTGAGGACTGGTGTGATATGTTCATATTTCCTGGTTCTGCTCAGAATCCTAGCGGCAGCGTTCTGTTTGAGCTGCAACTGTCTTATGGTCTTTTTGGGAAGGCCAGTCCATTACAATAATCCACCCTGCTGGTGATGAAAGCATGCACAAGTTTCTCTAAGTTTTGTCTGGAAACAAAGCATCTAATTCTTGCAATATTTTTGAGATGATAGTATGCTGATTTAGTTATTGCTTTGACATGACTACTGAAACTAAGGTCTGACTCTAGTGTCACACCAAGATTCCTGACTTGATTTTTAGTTGTTTGACCCCTAGAGTGAAGGTATGCGTTCACCTTGAGAACTTCATCTTTGTTTCCAAACGTAATGACTTCAGTTTTGTCTTTGTTTAACTGAAGAAAGTTTTGGCACATCCAACTGTTGATTTCATCAATGCATTGGCACAGGGAGTCAATGGGGCTGTAATCGTTAGGCGAAAGGGCTAAGTTGATCTGTGTGTCGTCGGCATAGCTGTGGTAAGCAATTTGGTTCTTTCTCATTATTTGGCTCATTGGGAGCATATACAGGTTGAACAGGAGTGGCGCAAGAATTGAGCCTTGAGGGACTACGCATGTCATGGATGTCCACTCAGACTTATGGTCTTCTATACTCACATAATAACCTCTCCCATCTAAGTATGACCTGAACCATTTTAGGACTATCCCAGAAAGCCCCACCCAGTTTTCCAGCCTGTCAAGAAGTATGTTATGATCGACAGTGTCAAATGCAGCACTGAGGTCGAGTAGTACCAGCACTGATCATTTTCCTGAATCAGTATTTAAGCGAATATCGTTTATTATCTTTATGAGCGCTGTCTCTGTGCTGTGATGCGGTCGGAAACCAGATTGAAAATTGTCAAAGTATCCATTCGAGCATAAGAATTTGTTCAGCTGATTGAAGACAACTTTTTCAATGATCTTGCCTATGAAAGGAAGATTCGAGATCGGTTGCTTAATATGGTCTTATCCAGATTGCTCAAGATAATGAACCAACACAGGACAGCAAAAACATAGGGAGACTAATGATAACATAACAGGTGACACAGGTAAAGCAATAATGACAAAACAAGGATAACAAGGGGGCGGGGTTAAGTAACGAGACAACACAAGCACATGGCCCAAACAAAAGGCCATGTGCTTGCACACAAAACACGGGTCTGTCATGATCCTGCCTCAAGACTAGAGAAAATCAAGGACACGAGGGCAGAATCATGACAGTTTCAAATTACAGACCTATTGCAATACTTCCAGCAATGTCTAAGTTGCTGGGAAAAGTCTTGCATAACCAGCTAAGGTTTTACCTTGAAACTAATAACTGGCTCAGTGACTGTCAACACGGTTTTCGTGATAAGAGATCAACCATGTCGGCGTTATTACTTTTCACTGAAAAATTACGTGACACTCTTAAAGGTGAACTAAGTAACTTTTTTTACCTTAACTGAACAGCTTCGGAGTCATTGGAATGGTTATATTACTTGTTTCGGGTTGAATGGTGGTCGTTTCGCACCCCCCTGGTGCCCGTGAGCGGAAAATACGCACTTGCAACTTTGAGCCGGCGGGCCGCCGGCCGCTGCGTCAGGAAGTCTCGCGTGATATCAGGTCTCGCGATGTAAACAATTGCTTTACGGCCAAAAGAAATCTGCTAAAATGCTGTCATTATTGCGCTCCCTCACGCTGTCCGAACCCGAATGAAGAAGACGTTTTAAAGAACGTCCCATCTGCTTTGATGTCGTTGATCTATAGCCTCTGGTGTCTGAGAATCACCAACGAGTTTTTACGACAGTGTTGTCAAATATCTATTCCGAAGCTGTGGGGGGAGCTCTAGAGAGAAACCTGCGAGCAAAAAGCGAGAATACAGCGAAGAAGTCCCGAAGCTACTGAGTGCTGCTTTAACAAAGGTCACATTACTGGAGCTATTTTTATTGATTTCCGTAAAGCCTTCGACACAGTGAACCACCAGATCTTGCTAAACAAACTTCACTCATTTGAACTGTCTCCATCTGTGATAGAAATGCTCTCTTCTTATTTGACCTTTAGTTTGTGACATGGGTGTTCCACAAGGCAGCATTCTTGGACCCTTATACTTTTTCTTTTATACATCAATGATTTCCCTCGAGTGTGTAAACACTCAAATGCTTACTGTACGCTGATGATACTGTGATTTTTCTCTCTGATGCAAATCCTAATGTCATAAATTCCCAACTATCATCTGATCTTCACCTCTTACATGATTGGTTGAAAGAGAACCATCTGACCATCAATGTAAAGAAAACTGAATGTATGTATTTTCATTCACCCAGAAAAACTATACTAGTTAGACTATAGATTGCATGGACACACGTGTTTAAAGGGATAGTTCACTTTGAAATAAATTTTTGGTATGTTTTAGCTTACCTCAAGGACATCCAAGATGTAGGTGTCTTTTTTTCCGCAGTAGTTTCAATTTTTATATTTTTAGGTCAAACCGTTCTTGTCTGTCAGTCATATAATGCAGGTCTATGGTCACGGTCTCAAAACACATGCACAGAGTCCAAATTAAAACAATTCCCCGTCGTCCAAATTAAACAATTCCCCATCGTAAGTACACATTGATGGCCTAAGACACGAAACGAGCGGTTTGTGTGAGAAAACGAACAGTATTTATATCGTTTTTACCACTTATACGCAGCCATGTCGAAGTGCTCTGATCTGACGTGTGCGCAGACTGGTGCATAGACATATACACACTAGATGTCGCCTTGTCTACGGCAGTTCATTGAACGAATGTCTTTAAGGCGACATCTAGTGTATATATCTATGCACCAGTCTGCGTACACGTCAGATCAGATCACTTCGACATGGCTGCGTATAAATGGTAAAAACGATATAAATACTGTTCGTTTTCTCACACAAACCGCTCGTTTCGTGTCTTAGGCCATCAATGTGTACTTACGATGGGGAATTGTTTAATTTGGACGACGGGGAATTGTTTTAATTTGGACTCTGTGCATGTGTTTTGAGACCGTGACCATAGACCTGCATTATGACTGACAGACAAGAACGGTTTGACCTAAAAATATACAAATTGAAACTACTGCGGAAAAAAAGACACCTACATCTTGGATGCCCTTGAGGTAAGCTAAAACATACCAAAAATTTATTTCAAAGTGAACTATCCCTTTAAGGAACATATTTTAGACACAAGGAGGGTAGCTGGGAGGATTATGTATTCTGCTTAAAGGTACGAGTAAAATGCAATGTTCACTTAGCAGAGAGTTCCAGTGATGATGATACTTCAGATGTGTACACTTGGTTTGCTCTTTACAAGAAAATGAATGTTTCGACTGATGCAAATGTAGCATTTGTATACCACTAATATACACTGAGAAATAGTTTCTTAATGTGGAAAGGGGATTGTACCATGTGTAAGCATTAGCATATACGTTCTATCTTTAAACAATGTTTTTTCCACCTTAAGGAAGTCGAAAGTCGTTCAGTTGTGTATTTAAGCTCAATCTTACTGTACTACGGCAGAGAAACACGGAAACGCATAGACCTGGCATGAATATAACATCTTCTCAGAGTTTCTCTCCTGACATATAAGAATAAAGATTTTTCTTGGCAAGATAACTGGTTTCCAGTCCCGTGAATCAAATAATAACGGGGAAAAGGCTTAATTCCAAGTCTACAGCATCAAATTAAATTTACAAAAGTAAAGTCTACTTTAAAGGTGACATATTATGCCCCTTTTCACAAGATGTAATATAAATCTATGGTGTCCCCAGAAAGTGTCTGTGACATTTCAGCTCAAAATACCCCCAGATCATTTATTATAGCTTGTCAAATTTGACCCTTTTTGGGTGTACCTGAGTAACAAACGCATGTCATTCAGTGAAATGCCACAACACACTTAGCCTATATTGTTAGATTTTTTGAAAAATAAGTAGATGTTGTGAATAATTGTGATTAACTTTGCTGGTCAAGCTCATTGTTTAATATAGGTGGCCAGTTGATGGCCGTCAATATAAGCTGAAGAAGTTTTTGTCATTCAGTTTAATGCAAATTCTTCAAAAAACTGAATGACAGTATCTCTGTATAAATAACAATTTTAGTATCGTATTTATATTACAGATAAATTAGGAATGATTTCACTGACAAATATGTTCAACTTAATATTTTATTATTGTTTGTTAATAGTTATAATATATAAGTTGAATCACTTATATTTCCCACAGGGGGCGCCATAACTAAAACAACTATACAAAACAATACATTGTTGAGTGACATTTAAACTAGAAGCAGAACACTCCCCACCAGACATCCTAAGGATGTCTCATTTAAGTCTTAATTTTCCTTAGGGAACAGAAGAACAACCTCTGTAATTGGTCTGAGATACTTTACTTCCTTTCCAGATCCATTTTTAGTAACTTTCAACTGAACCTTGCGTACTCTCCCATCAGTGCTTTAAATACTTCCCAGCAAGCAATTTTGCGTCTAATAGACGTCTAATAGCCGTCAAAACACAGCCCAGACGTCTAGGCTAAAACGAGGCTAATTTTGGGCTGTCAGTGAAAATCTAATAGACGTCTAAACATAGCCCAAGAATAGACAGCTATTGAATGACTACATATATACGTCTAATAGACGTCTAACCATAGCCCAAGAAAAGACAATTAGACAGCTATTGAATGACTATATATATACGTCTAATAGACGTCTAACCATAGCCCAAGAATAGACTAGTCATCAATTAGACCGCTATTAAACGACTACATATATACGTCTAATAGACAGGCAATATGGGTCTAGGCTAAAACAAGGCTGATTTTGGGCTGTCAGTGAAAATCTAATAGACGTCTAACCATAGCCCAAGAATAGACTAGTCATCAATTACACTACATATACATGTAATAGACAACAAAATGAGGCATAAGGATTCTTTTCACTCAAATATAACAGGTTCTCATAAATGAAAATCCATCCAAACTAACTGAATATAAAGAATTTATTTAGAACAATTATATTAACAACTTAGACAACATTCAAACATAAAAATGAACAAATAAAAAATTGGAAAATATGTAAAACAACTTAAGATACAATTTTTTTTAAGAATGAATTGTTAGCTTTATATCCATAACCACCACCCCCTGCTCTCCCTGGTGCTTGTTTAAAATGACCAGAAATTGCATTTTTTATTTCCCATTCAGTCGCCGAAGGAAAGTTGGTAATCACTGCGTCTGCCAAATGAGAAAAAGAAAAAAATTATTGCTCAAGAAAAGCATTGTTGACAATCATTTTTAACTAATTACAGTCATTCACTTTTGCTTGGATGCACACTAGAGCTGGCCAATATAGAGTTACGGAATATAGATTGAGACAATATAATTTATATATCAATATAGACAATTTATATCAATATTATTAATGTCAATAATTGAAAATGTTCGCCTGCATAATGGTGATGCACTAATTATATATACACACATATATATATACACACACACACACATATACATATATATATATATATATATATATATATGATGACTGACAGACAAGAACGGTTTGACCTAAAAATATCAAAATTGAAACTACTGCAGAAACAAAGACACCTACATCTTGGATGCCCTTAAGGTAAGCTAAAACATACCAAAATTTAATTTCAAAGTGAACTATCCCTATAAATCATTCTTTATCACTTACTCATATAACTCTAATGAACATAAAAAGATACTTATAGGGGTAGTTCACTTAAAAAAAAAAAAAATTACTCACTTTCACTTGGTTCCAAACCTGTATGGCTTTCTTCTGTTGAACACACACAAAAAATATATATATTTTGAAGAATGTTGGTAACAAGACATGTAATGGTAGTCATTGACAAGTGTTCTGTAAATTCAATTGCTGTACTTTGTTGACTGATTGCTGGATAATTTGCAATAAACAGTGTCTTTAAATCAAATAAAGTGGATTACATCACTCCAGTTCTGAGGTTTTTACACTGGCTATCTGTCTGTCAAAGAATTCATGTCAAAATACTACAGCTGGTTATTAAATTAATTAACGTTTTAAGGCCAAAGTAAATTTCTAATCTTCTGATGCATTATGAACCATCCAGAGCAGATCTCTCAGGTCATCTGGGACAGTAGCCAGCTACTTTTATATCCCCAAAGTCAAAACAAAACATGGAGAAGCAGCATTCAGTTTTTATGCACCATATATCTGAAACAAATTCACTGAAAACTGAATGTATGCTGCATATTTTAATTATTTCAAATCAAGTTGAAAGACTTTACTGTTTGCCACTACCTTTTATTAATTGGAAAGGATTATTTATATATATATATATATATATATATATATATATATATATATATATATATATATATATATAATTTCTTTGCATGTTGCTGTTAAGTTTTATGTAAAGTACTTTGAAAATTTGCATTAAATCAAAAACTATTATTTCTTACTCTAATCTAAAAACAAAAATATATTGGTATCTTTAATAATAATAAAAAATAGTAATGATAAGTTTCATAGTTTCATGCTTACCACCTTGAATTTAGATACATTTTAGATTAAGGGCACACAGTTGCAATAACACATGCAGGTAACTTTAACTTGTTGGAGAAAAATAGTACTCTGCAATGGTAATGTTAAAATGTCACGGTTTCTACACATTATAACAACTAACTAATTTAAATAATGAACATAACAAAAATAACACGCATACTTACAAGATCAAAGTAGAAATTTGCAGGTTTTCAGAGTGTCGCTCGCCCGTTGCTCTCCGACAGCTGCCTCGTGTAAAATAAAACTGAAAATGGCGGAAATGTTTATAGCGAGATCTGGCTAAAGTAGTCCCAGTAGTCATGTCTCAGTAGCGTTTCGCTTGTGCCATCTAGCGGTTGAGAAATGCAATTGCATTTGATTTAATTTGAAATGATAGATTGTGTATGAATGTTATGTTTATGTGTGACAGCAAACATTAAGCTGTGTGAGCGAAAACATTTTTAAGACTAATATTCTTATACTATATCGCTGGCCTGAATCAGGGCTAGCCAAGCCGTACGTAGACCAGATTGCCTTGATTTCGCCAGGTGGGCTAAATCAGACCGCATATAGCCCGTCCAATTCGGAGCTAAATCGTGACTACAGATCGACCATGTAGTGAAATGACACATTGAACCTTGTAGATATCATTACCAATGTGAACATGATGGAATATCAACCATTTCATGCACTGCCTGGCAAAAAACTACAATTAATCAATTTTGACTAAAAGTGGGCTACAATAGCCGGGTCTCAATACGAGCTAAATCGTGGCTACGCACAGCCTACACATATAACATGTAAAATAAAGCAAACCAAACAACTTGTAATCACAGTTGACTTTGCTTACATGATGGAATATCATACATCTCACAAGTTATTTTGGAAAAAAATACATTTATCCAGCCTAAATGTTATTTGGGCTAAAAGTGGGTTACACATAGCCGGACTATATCGGGTCTATATTTAACCTAGACGTTGAAATGACGGCTATTGCTTGCTGGGTTGGGACACAAGAGCCATAGGCCACTTGTTACGAGGGCTCTGATTGTCTTTTAGAAGTACAAGATCTCCTTCTTCAAGTTTAAAAAAGGCAAGCAGTTTCAAAACATAAATCATATAGGCTAAATGGGGAATCATATTAAATACAACAACTGTGTTAAATACTGCTACTGTGTATAATTTCTCCTGTTTTTGTCTACTTTATCTCTCTTTCAACACAAGAAGCACAAAGCGGGTTCAGAGGATCCTGAAGACTCCCTGCAATGACGCTGTACCCTCACCCTGAGTCTCAGCTCAAGACTATGGAGGTATTTTTGGTGCAAAACTACTGAACGCCTGTGACAGTGGAATTTGTAGTTGTAGAGAATAGCCACACATGTGTATCAGTAAATTTGAAGTCACAGAGAGAAATGTTTTAAGAGTTGCAAACTTGTAGACTTTTTTTTATCTTCCACAAACACAACACAACAGTCACACCTTCTCAAATTCTTCATTGCAGGTGCACAAATCCTATTCTACAAATCACAAATTAAGAAACTCATACGCTCACATTTTTGCTACAGTTGCTGCAGTGAATATGGTGCAAAACGCATTTACACACCCGCATCAAGAAATGTGAAGTCACGGAGAAATTTTGCTCATCTGCAAATCAGTATGTGAATTCATCCAATGAGAGTTGCACACTTGTAGAATATTTTCTCACAAATATCTTGTATATTTTTCTAGCACAAACACAAGTACATAACTACAGCTGCTTGAATCTGCTGCGACCAATCTCAAACACTGTTTTTCGCTTTCAAGTGACAAGTTTCGCCCGCTCTCCCTTTTGCACCAAGTGCACCGTGAAATGTGGGGCAAAAGTGAGTTGTGCAACTGTAGAGGCAGTGGGCGGAGCCTATATGAATATTCATGAGTTTCCCGGGCATGCGCGTGGAATTGCTCATTCTAGTTCACGCTCCTCGTTTCTCAGCAGGTTTAATGGATTATTTCAAAAAAGGTAAATATAGTTTCAGCGCGAACTTAAACTACAATTGTGTATCGTTTTGTTAAATTCCTAATCTTTTTATTAATTCGTCACTGACTGAATGATTGCTGGCATTCACTTCGTGTAGGCCTATATACAGTAGCTACAGCAAACTTCAACTCGCCGTATAAATTGCACCTTGCGAAGCTTTAAAACTGTGGCTTTTACTAATTATTATCATTTGTTGATTGCAATAAATTAAATAAACCTTCACAAATGTATCTGTGGGCTAACACTTTTTAAAATATATATAATATATCCTGGTGTGATTGTTCTTAAATTCTTGTTCGTTTAAATAAGCCAAATCATTTAAGACCAAACTCAAGCATGAATGTGTTGCTTTAATACATACGTACAATTTGGATTAAACAAAATTATATGGACAAAAGTGGATAAATTACATTTGATACAACTAGGTTACTGTAAATGAGAAACAAAAAACACTTCAATCTGGATTTAGAAAATGTCATTCTACAGAAACTGCACTGATTAGAGTCTATAATGATATTTTAAGTACCTGTGATTCTGGCGATTTTGCAGTCCTTGTGCTTCTTGACTTAACAGCAGCCTTTGACACTATTGATCACACTGTTCTTATTGATCGTCTGGAAAATAGTGTTGGTATAAGAGGTACGGTACTAAAATGGCTAAAATCATTTTTAACGAATAGGAGTTTTTCAGTTAAGATGGGCGACCACTATTCGAGTAAAGCACATTTGTTCTGTGGAGTTCCGCAGGGCTCTATTTTGGCGCCACTATTATTAGGGGTTCAAGCATGAAATGCTGAAACCCTATTGTAATTGTAAGGATTCGTAAAACGCATCGTGCAGGACAAACCGTAAGGCCTAGAGACGTGAAACCTGGCCAGATGGTAGGCCTCAATTTGGGGACAACCTATCAGAGTATGACCCCAATTGGCCCATAGGTGGCGCTACAGCAACCAAAAGTACTAAATCGCTCATAACTCTTAGACCGTTTGTCCCAGGATCAAGTGTCTTATATCGTTGGAATCCTTGGCTCAAGGCGGACAAAATGGCTATCTCCGATTTGGATGTAGGCAGGGAAAATTTTCTGCTATGTCGGATTTTGTCCAAAACCTACTTTTGCGAACTAGTCCCTGGTTTTTGGCCCGATCGGAACCAAACCAGTCTAGGACAATTCTCTGGACTCTCTAGATCAATAATTATCGAAAAAAAGTTGAACTTTTGCATTTGGGTGGCTGTAACAGGGTCATTTAGAAAAGGGGCGTGGCAAAATACACTAAAAAGCCTATAAATCCCAAATGAAAACTCAGAACTTCACAAAAATTGATGAGCATATGTGTCAGAACATGGTGAGGAAGCATGCAGAGTTTCATGGAGATCGGACCATAGGTGGCGCTATAACTGGCAAAAAGCCTTCATTCTTATTAGGGGTTCAAGCATGAAATGCTGAAACCCTATTGTAATTGTAAGGATTCGTAAAACGCATCGTGCAGGACAAACCGTAAGGCCTAGAGACGTGAAACCTGGCCAGATGGTAGGCCTCAATTTGGGGACAACCTATCAGAGTATGACCCCAATTGGCCCATAGGTGGCGCTACAGCAACCAAAAGTACTAAATCGCTCATAACTCTTAGACCGTTTGTCCCAGGATCAAGTGTCTTATATCGTTGGAATCCTTGGCTCAAGGCGGACAAAATGGCTATCTCCGATTTGGATGTAGGCAGGGAAAATTTTCTGCTATGTCGGATTTTGTCCAAAACCTACTTTTGCGAACTAGTCCCTGGTTTTTGGCCCGATCGGAACCAAACCAGTCTAGGACAATTCTCTGGACTCTCTAGATCAATAATTATCGAAAAAAAGTTGAACTTTTGCATTTGGGTGGCTGTAACAGGGTCATTTAGAAAAGGGGCGTGGCAAAATACACTAAAAAGCCTATAAATCCCAAATGAAAACTCAGAACTTCACAAAAATTGATGAGCATATGTGTCAGAACATGGTGAGGAAGCATGCAGAGTTTCATGGAGATCGGACCATAGGTGGCGCTATAACTGGCAAAAAGCCTTCATTCTTATTAGGGGTTCAAGCATGAAATGCTGAAACCCTATTGTAATTGTAAGGATTCGTAAAACGCATCGTGCAGGACAAACCGTAAGGCCTAGAGACGTGAAACCTGGCCAGATGGTAGGCCTCAATTTGGGGACAACCTATCAGAGTATGACCCCAATTGGCCCATAGGTGGCGCTACAGCAACCAAAAGTACTAAATCGCTCATAACTCTTAGACCGTTTGTCCCAGGATCAAGTGTCTTATATCGTTGGAATCCTTGGCTCAAGGCGGACAAAATGGCTATCTCCGATTTGGATGTAGGCAGGGAAAATTTTCTGCTATGTCGGATTTTGTCCAAAACCTACTTTTGCGAACTAGTCCCTGGTTTTTGGCCCGATCGGAACCAAACCAGTCTAGGACAATTCTCTGGACTCTCTAGATCAATAATTATCGAAAAAAAGTTGAACTTTTGCATTTGGGTGGCTGTAACAGGGTCATTTAGAAAAGGGGCGTGGCAAAATACACTAAAAAGCCTATAAATCCCAAATGAAAACTCAGAACTTCACAAAAATTGATGAGCATATGTGTCAGAACATGGTGAGGAAGCATGCAGAGTTTCATGGAGATCGGACCATAGGTGGCGCTATAACTGGCAAAAAGCCTTCATTCTTATTAGGGGTTCAAGCATGAAATGCTGAAACCCTATTGTAATTGTAAGGATTCGTAAAACGCATCGTGCAGGACAAACCGTAAGGCCTAGAGACGTGAAACCTGGCCAGATGGTAGGCCTCAATTTGGGGACAACCTATCAGAGTATGACCCCAATTGGCCCATAGGTGGCGCTACAGCAACCAAAAGTACTAAATCGCTCATAACTCTTAGACCGTTTGTCCCAGGATCAAGTGTCTTATATCGTTGGAATCCTTGGCTCAAGGCGGACAAAATGGCTATCTCCGATTTGGATGTAGGCAGGGAAAATTTTCTGCTATGTCGGATTTTGTCCAAAACCTACTTTTGCGAACTAGTCCCTGGTTTTTGGCCCGATCGGAACCAAACCAGTCTAGGACAATTCTCTGGACTCTCTAGATCAATAATTATCGAAAAAAAGTTGAACTTTTGCATTTGGGTGGCTGTAACAGGGTCATTTAGAAAAGGGGCGTGGCAAAATACACTAAAAAGCCTATAAAACCCAAATGAAAACTCAGAACTTCACAAAAATTGATGAGCATATGTGTCAGAACATGGTGAGGAAGCATGCAGAGTTTCATGGAGATCGGACCATAGGTGGCGCTATAACTGGCAAAAAGCCTTCATTCTTATTAGGGGTTCAAGCATGAAATGCTGAAACCCTATTGTAATTGTAAGGATTCGTAAAACGCATCGTGCAGGACAAACCGTAAGGCCTAGAGACGTGAAACCTGGCCAGATGGTAGGCCTCAATTTGGGGACAACCTATCAGAGTATGACCCCAATTGGCCCATAGGTGGCGCTACAGCAACCAAAAGTACTAAATCGCTCATAACTCTTAGACCGTTTGTCCCAGGATCAAGTGTCTTATATCGTTGGAATCCTTGGCACAAGGCGGACAAAATGGCTATCTCCGATTTGGATGTAGGCAGGGAAAATTTTCTGCTATGTCGGATTTTGTCCAAAACCTACTTTTGCGAACTAGTCCCTGGTTTTTGGCCCGATCGGAACCAAACCAGTCTAGGACAATTCTCTGGACTCTCTAGATCAATAATTATCGAAAAAAAAGTTGAACTTTTGCATTTGGGTGGCTGTAACAGGGTCATTTAGAAAAGGGGCGTGGCAAAATACACTAAAAAGCCTATAAATCCCAAATGAAAACTCAGAACTTCACAAAAATTGATGAGCATATGTGTCAGAACATGGTGAGGAAGCATGCAGAGTTTCATGGAGATCGGACCATAGGTGGCGCTATAACTGGCAAAAAGCCTTCATTCTTATTAGGGGTTCAAGCATGAAATGCTGAAACCCTATTGTAATTGTAAGGATTCGTAAAACGCATCGTGCAGGACAAACCGTAAGGCCTAGAGACGTGAAACCTGGCCAGATGGTAGGCCTCAATTTGGGGACAACCTATCAGAGTATGACCCCAATTGGCCCATAGGTGGCGCTACAGCAACCAAAAGTACTAAATCGCTCATAACTCTTAGACCGTTTGTCCCAGGATCAAGTGTCTTATATCGTTGGAATCCTTGGCTCAAGGCGGACAAAATGGCTATCTCCGATTTGGATGTAGGCAGGGAAAATTTTCTGCTATGTCGGATTTTGTCCAAAACCTACTTTTGCGAACTAGTCCCTGGTTTTTGGCCCGATCGGAACCAAACCAGTCTAGGACAATTCTCTGGACTCTCTAGATCAATAATTATCGAAAAAAAGTTGAACTTTTGCATTTGGGTGGCTGTAACAGGGTCATTTAGAAAAGGGGCGTGGCAAAATACACTAAAAAGCCTATAAATCCCAAATGAAAACTCAGAACTTCACAAAAATTGATGAGCATATGTGTCAGAACATGGTGAGGAAGCATGCAGAGTTTCATGGAGATCGGACCATAGGTGGCGCTATAACTGGCAAAAAGCCTTCATTCTTATTAGGGGTTCAAGCATGAAATGCTGAAACCCTATTGTAATTGTAAGGATTCGTAAAACGCATCGTGCAGGACAAACCGTAAGGCCTAGAGACGTGAAACCTGGCCAGATGGTAGGCCTCAATTTGGGGACAACCTATCAGAGTATGACCCCAATTGGCCCATAGGTGGCGCTACAGCAACCAAAAGTACTAAATCGCTCATAACTCTTAGACCGTTTGTCCCAGGATCAAGTGTCTTATATCGTTGGAATCCTTGGCTCAAGGCGGACAAAATGGCTATCTCCGATTTGCTCGCCCTTCAGGCGCCAATTTTGAGTAAATTGCATTTTTTTGAAAAACCTATTTTTACGAACTTCTCCTTGGTTTTTCGACCAATTGGAACCAAACCACTGCAAGAATATTCTCTGGAGTCTGACAATCAATAATCATCCAAAAAATTCAAAATTTCAATTAACGGTCGATAAAGGGAACCACAATCTTTGATGGCACCAGGGCCACTTTTACTAAAACGGTTATAAATTGTGAACGGAAAGAGATTTTTTAGCTAAACTTGGGACACATCTTCCTGAGCTCAATCTGAGATCACTTGAAAAAAATCGCAACAATTGGCCAGTAGGTGGCACTATAAAACGGTTATAACTTGTGAACGGAAAGAGATATTTTCACAAAACTTGGGACACATGTTCATGAGCTCATTCTGAGGTCACGTGGAAAAAAATCATGAGAATTGGCCACTTGATGGCGCTATAAAATGGTTATAACTTGTGAACGGAATGAGATATTTTCACTAAACTTGGGACACATGTTCATAAGCTCAATCTGAGTTGACATGAAATAAATCGTGACAATTGGCCACTTGGTGGCGCTATAACAGTGAAAAAAATCATGAAAATAGCTATAAGCGCACCCAACCGTTAGTCTACTGAAAAGTGGCACGCAGTGTCTTTGTCCAGGGTGCCATGATAGTCTATGAGATCATTGGTGTATCTCAAAAAACTCAGTATACGTCATTGGCACAAAGCCTTGAAGGAGCCTTAAAAGTTTCAAGGAAGCCCATGTTTTTTTCACAGGAGTGACCTCCTAAGAATCCTTGCCGAGTCCAACAATACCAAACATGCCAGGTTTCGCCTTATGGTTTTTGTAAGTGTCATTTAGAGCTTTAAAAAATTGTGGTTATCTTCAAAGCCGTTAGTCTGATCTAGACAACAACAAAAAAAACAAAAGAAATTTGAAAACATAGGTAAATAGCTAAACAATAACGCCAAAATGTTAAAATTATGATAGGAACTGACAAAAAAAATTAATTAAATCCAATCAATTTCACCCATGGATCATTTTGATGCTCTCACATGTTTGAAACGAACAATGATAGATTGTGATGAAATTTGTTTTGAATTGGGACTGGCGAATCCCCGTCCATACTGTCAATGACCGGTCGCAAAGACCCGCCCACTTTAGTTACTGTTGCTATGTCTGACAAGCGACGCCACTCTCACACCACATCAAGTTCTCACATAGTGAAAAATACATTGCGGATCAGAAAAAAGACTGCGCGGTGACAGACAAGTAATTTTGATATGAAACAAAGTCTCACCTTTCAAATGTAGTCATTTTTTTAGAGACATTTAAACAATAAATACCGTTTTGTGACTCTTTAATGTGTCTGACAGATCGCTGTAGACTCGAGGCTCAGTTAAAGCTGCTTGTGAACCGATCATCTCTTCATTCTAGTTCATTTAAAGCATTAAAATAAACATGAATGAACATAAAAGGAATGTTGTTTTAAAGTGCTAAGACGTCAGTACACTTTGTTTTTCAAATTTAAATCCTCCTATGTTAATCTACTAACTCTCCTGACTGCTTTGTTGGACAAAATGGCGGATTATGATTAGTCAGATCGCCTGTCAATCAAACTCCCTGCGAAGGGTCAATTGAGAATGCCTGTGTGCACAATCCTGATCTAATCGACAACTTTGCAGTTGCACATAGGAAAGCCCGGAAAATCCCGCTATAATGTAAGAGAGCATCTTTTTCATGTATTTGGACTTAGGCCTAACAATGTTTTATAGTGCGCTGTCCCCATTGTTTTTTTTGTTGTTTTTTTGTTTTGTTTTTGGTGAGCGTAGGCTACTCCTGATTTTGTTAGTCATCTCATCTCTTATATGCTGTGTATGATCATATCCTGCCCTATTCATGGTAGCCAACTCGCAGACATTGCGTCATCAATGTCATCAATTGCGTCATCAAGGAGCCCGCCTTGATAATCCTACTTAAGGGCCCGGTGTTGGCTCGTTACGCCACTGAATATTATTATCTAAACTCCTTATCAAAATTAAATATTTACAACAAATCTGACACATATATATGGGCACACTTTGAGTACTACTAATAAAAGTGGTGGAGATCAGGCAAGACTACAAGAAGACTAGGCAAAAGGTGCTATAACTGTAAAAACGCTTTAAAACCATATATTTCCTATGGTAAACTGCCTGTATTGGCAGTAAATTGACTTTTTCATCTATGATGGCAGTTGTTAAATGCTTGCTAAATAAAACTTAATGTCTTTTGATGCTTGTGTGCTTAAAGGCCTTAACTGCTTGAACCCCGATAAATGCTGCTTGTTCTCTTTGTATTTGCTTCCTCTAGGGACCATTTTTACGAAATATGGACTATCCTTTCATTGCTATGCAGATGACACACAGGTTTATTTGCCTGTTAAACGAAACCATGCTGAATTAGAGTCATTTAAAGCATGTTTAGAGGAGATTAAGGCATCCCAGCTAACACAAATACGTGACTGTTACGTAACTGCAACGTAATCTGGTGACCAAACTTTCGTCGTAGCCAACCGGAAAAGTGAAATTCCTGGATTCGTTGTCACGACGTAACTTTGAAACGTTGTCAGTAAGTCGTGAAATTACCACGTTATTACGAATAGAGTACGTATCTGGAACGTTGTTGGTTATCTTATAACGTTAGGAGGACGTACTGACGACGTTGTGGGTTGGTAGTATGATGGTAATGAAATTCCGAGCATACGACGTTGTAGTTACGTTGTCAGTTAGTAAAGTCATGACGTGACCAAAAAGTACGAATACATTACGTAACTGTTACGTCGTGTGTTAGCTGGGATGGCTTTCTTCAAATTTTTTAATTTTTAATGAAGATAAAACAGAAATTATTGGTTTTAGTCCATCTGCGCTCAGAATCTATAAACTTGGATTTAGGGGAAATGTCTGTGTACCGAAAACCGTGGGTTAAAAATTTAGCCTTCATCTTTGATAGCGATTTAAAGTTTGATCGCCAAATAAATTCAGTTGTAAAAACTTGTTTTTATCAGCTTCGTCTACTAGCAAAAGTTAAGCCGTTTGTTTCCTTCAAAGACCTTGAGAAATTAATTCATGTTTTTATTTCATCAAGGCTAGATTATTGCAACTCATTATATTTAGGAATTAACCAGCATACATTAGCTCGCTTGCAGTATGTACAGAATGCTACGGCACGCTTTTTGTGCGGCATAAAAAAAAGGGAGCACATTACCCCTATTTTACGCTCATTACATTGGCTACCAGTGCGGTTCAGAGTAGAATTCAAAGTACTTTTATTAGTCTATAAATCTTTAAATAGCTTAGCACCAACTTATCTCTCTGAAATGATTACCGAATATAAACTGGCAAGAGCACTCCGATCAAATAATCAGGCTCTGTTATCTACCCCAAAATCGAGGCTCAAGTGTAGGGGAGACCGAGCTTTTTCCGTCGCTGCTCCAAGGCTTTGGAATACTTTACCTATTAGTTTAAGACAAGCTCCATCCCTGTTTACTTTTAAATGTAGACTTAAAACTTTTTTATTTTCAAAAGCCTTCGATTAAACTTGTTTATGTTAAAATAGATTAGTACATTTGTTTTGTTTTCTTTGTTACAAATGTGTGTGATTCTATGTGCTTTTAAATTTTTCGGTCTGATGTTGTATATTTAAGTGAAATTTATGTGACTCAATGTTGTGACGTTATGTGGATTATATGTGGAAAGCACATTGGTCAACAACAGTTGTTTTTAATTGTGCTATACAAATAAATTGTCATTGTCATTGTCATAACATATTAGGCATGCATTTTGTGATCATGCGTTTATTTTGAAATAGTACAAAACACAATAAACCTTAATATTGCAATAAAACATGACTAAAATCTTTTCAGAGTTCCAGGCCTAAAGATCTTATCTGCAAGCTTTATGATCGGGCTTACGTTTATCATGTATGTTTATGATTACATACATGAAGAAGATTTTTGTGAAAACCCATTTATGAAAACCAAAGAAAATAAACAGCACAGCAATGTGAACTTGTCTAACTGCTTAATCACTGTTATGGCAGTGACATATGTACATACCCTATTTGTTTCAGAACTCTAAGTGAAAGTGGATTATATTAATACAAATTATACAAACTTGGCTATATTAGATGTTCTGTTTCCATAAAGATCTGTTATATACATATACATACACTCACACTCACACACATGTATATTGTTTCTATATGCAAGCTACTTTACTTAGCCTATAAAGTATCCATAGAGTTTTTAATCTTTAAATCTTTAAGTGTCTGAGCCATGAACCCGTAACAACATGTCTTAGGAATTAAGTCCAGACGAGGACTTAGATGTTTGGGCTACTCCTTCACGCATGCAGAGAGGATGGAAGCAAATATGGTGTCAAGTGCAGATGTTGTCAGAACATGTTCTCGTGAAGCGCAGACGACCTCGTCGCACGATATAGCAAGAGCTCGGTGCGAGACACACAATACGTTACCACAAAATCACCAAACCCTGGAGGCCCTCTGTGGGTGTGTCTGCATGGCTTGGCCCTCAAGAGAAAATATGTTATTGGTTTGCATGTCTTTTTCAAATATGGAACAGACGGGAAAATAAATTGCTCAGCGACCCCACAAGCTGATGCAATTTTTGTTGCAAATGCTGTTGAATTTGTTCTGAACTATGGTGAAATTAAAAACTCAGCCCGTATTTTGACACTGATCAAAATTAGTTCTTTAAATTCACTAATAAGATTACTTGACTAAGCTGATCAAAAAAGATCACTACTGCACACTAGGGGTTGAAGGACTTCAGATGTTTTTTCAAGTCGACATTTGTGTGTTGAAAGCATAGGATGAAAGTCGAGTCGACTAATCGCTGATGACGTCATTAATGAACAAATAAGCCTGAATCTCGAGCGAGACTCAAATGTGCAGAGCTATATTGACACAGCGCTACACACAAGGCTATACAGCTTACTTTTATCTGTTATTTTGTCTTTGGGTCGTTATAGTTTTCACAGATTTCTGCTCGTTCTAAACCAGATAGGCTACAGATAAAGTAGCACAGTAAACATTTATATGAATGGATTAGTATTGCGTGTGAATTAATTTTACCTGGCAGCCTCTCTCTAATAGCTGTGGGTTTTAGTTACTAATAAATATAGGCTACGCTTGAACTTTTCAGTTTCTAAGCTATTTTATTGATAAATCACAGATCAGTGTGGACAACTTTTCTGCACTACTGAATGATTCTCCGTGCGTGCGATATGTAAGCGATACAAGCTTCTTTATGTGTGTGCATTACAATGTTGAACAACAATTAATTTATGTGTACAATAAGCTGTTTAAAATGTGCATTCTCCCAATCAATTTGCATATAGAGCATATAGATAGAAGCCTATAATCAAACATCTTATGGAGCACTCTCATTTGTCATTTTAACTGTTTGGACACAGAGCTTTAAAGTGGACTTCCAAGATTTCTTATCCTGTTGCGCCCTCTATAGGCCATGACCAGCGACTAGTCGCGTCAGCGTCATGTCAGAGCATTTAAGCATACCTGTAAACGCTCCCGTTTTTCCCGGGTTTCTCCCGTTTTTTAGCCCTATCTCCGGACCCCTCCCGGTTTGTTATTTCTCCCAGGAAACTCCCGTAATTTGCATGACCCAAACTCCTTTATGAATAATCGGACCAATGAGTTTGTCTAATATTGACCAGTTCCCAGATCTTGTATTAAATGCATTATATTCACACAATCCACATACCATATACAATTTCAATCCTTTTGTCACCTCAACCTGGCAACCTATAGGCGGATCTTTTGTGACGTCATTGTTTATGTTTGTCGCGTTGCATCATGGGAATCGTGTGGCAGGAAACACCGCTAGATACCTGTAATTTGATTGTTTTGCACGTTTGGAGGAGGATTTAGAGAAGAGGATGGTTCACGCTTGCTGTGTGGTCGAGTACGGCTCGTTGGGGGCCTGATAAAAAGTTTTTTCGAATTCCCTCCGAAAAGGATCGCGAAAAACGAAAGAAATGGTTGCGTGCAATTAGGCGATTGAACCTGGACGCTCCGAAGAAAGCCTGGATTCCTGCAGCTAACGTTACTGATCGAGTTTGTGAGGCTCATTTTGTTCATGGTAGGCCTAAGTCTTGGTGATTATGTATTTATAGAAGACTGAATAAAAAAATAAATAAAACTGAGTCAAATCAACCGAGTCATGTTTTCGCGTTCTGATTCAGGTGTCCCAAACCGCGATCCACAGCACCCAGACTATCATGTTCCTCACATCAAAATGGGCTATTCTGGATCGCAAAACTTAAAAGCAAAAGAAAAGGCTGTTCTAACCTCTGCTTTTAGCACGATCACTGCTTTCTGTTTGGCAGAAAAGATCGGCCCAACTTTTCGAAAAAACAAAATAATCATAGGCCTCCAGACTTTTGAAAGCCTTTAATCTTTCATGAGTGAAGGGTCCAGGGGTTTCTATTAAATAAGAATAAATGTCTCCCCAGCAGATTGGTGGCCAAGACACGGGCAAGTCGGACCAACGTTTTTTGTCATCCCAGATCTCATATGGGCTTTGAATAACTTCGATTTTGTCACCAATACAAATTTTGAGCTTCTCTCCAAACCTCCTCCGGTCTTCAGATGTTAAAGTGCTTATATATTGTGGATTTCGCCCGCTAACTCTCTTGAAAATGCTCGTCGCGTCTTTACTGCCCGCAATACTGTTTGTTTTGTTGCCACACAACCACTCGCGCATGCGTACAAAGATGTCAACAAAGATCCTCCTATAACCCAGTTGCACAGTCGCGGAGAGTTTAACCCGAAAGCGAGCCGAAAGACATCAGAGGTCCCCGCACAAATCTCCCGGATTTTGATAACAAAATGTTGACAGGTATGCATTAAAGTCTACTAGTCAGTTAAACCCCTAAACTGCACACACCAGTCATAAAAGCTTGACAATATGGTAGTCATACATTGATTGTTGTTAACTCTACAGACCCACCCATTTTAAGACAATGGCCAGATTTTATTCACTCCGAAAAGCCCTGGCTTCTTTAGTAGGCTATACAAACTTTTAAAACAGTAGCACACATGTCTTTTGCTGGCTCACTTCTCCATAACCCATGGTTCATCTGGAGTTCAACTAAATCCTGATCATTTCCCATTACTGTGCAACAGGGCCGTGCACAGGGGGGTGGCCCGGTGGCTAGAGCCACTGCCCTTCTGCCCTCATCAGCTGAGGTGCCCCTCTCGCCCCCCTCCCTAACCCTCCAGAAGATTCCCATAAAAACGTTCTGTTATCGCTCCGCTAAAGATCCACTGATTCCGCTCATCCGCTCCATGTTTTCCTGCTCGCTCCGCAGCGTCACTCGTAGACAAGCATGTGCCCGCTCTCCGACGACAGTTTCAGAATAGAATGTCGTCCCATTCACAGCACAGGTCGATTAAAAATTACAATCCACATTACAGACAGTAGTCGATCCACAAAATTAGTATTTTGGTAATATGTTTTTGTATTTCTGTCGCAAAATGTTTTGCTCCTGGTCTTCAAATAACAACTCGTGCAACATCCATGTTCTTGGAAGAAAAGCAAATGTGTTTCGTGCCGTTAGCCCCCCTTGTAACCTACTATGCTAAGGTAGCCTACTATTCATTTAGATTATAACACATTTAGATAATATAGTATATTACCTTTTTATTATGTATAATGTTAATATGGTCTCATTAAAATATTATAAATATGATGTATGTTATAGATAGATACTAGTATATCAACTAAGGCAACTGATTATAATGGGAAATATATTTACAGGAGTTAAAGTGTGAAAAACTGTCTGCTAAATATTCTATACATGATTTACCCTCTGGCTTTCTAGAACTTTGATTCAATTTTTGCAATGTTGAATAGGCTTTGTCTTTGCTCTTTCTCACTCTGTTCTTCTAATTTTGTGAAGGCATTGTTTTTTTGTCTACAAAATCTGCAGACAACAGAAAATGTTATTTATTTATTCGTGATTTATTTATTAGTGTTATTTATATTAGATTAGATCAGGTTAAATAATTTGATTGAACAAGAATTCAAATTTTCACTACTCCCAGTGTATGATTGCAGAACAATATATGTTTGAAAATTGATGGAGCAACAGATTTTGTGTGAAAATAAATCAGAAAGGTGGTTTGTTTAAAAATCGTATTAATGTATGAGGTGGCAAGGAGGTACACAAATTAATATGCTTTTAATAATGTCTAAGTTGATACTTGTTCAAACCAATCACTTTAGCAAAGTTTATAAAAAATTTGGAGTTATTTTGATAAATTAAATAATAAATGTTTGTTCAATAAATATAGGCTATCTGTCATAATTTTCATTTAAAAAATACAGAAACAAGATTCTTGAGATCTTTGTATTTAAATTGCTACATAAGTCTTAAACATTAAAAAATATATAAAATAGATTAAATTAGCACAGAATCAACTTTGATCAAGTCAATGATCAGCCAAATTTCCAAGTCCATCATCAAAAGCGTTTATGAAAAAAAGTGCTGAGCAGAATTTGTGCCATTGAGTGGTATAAAAGAGAATTAAGTCAAATGCGCATTTTACCCCGGTGTGACTTTATAACTGTTGTAACCTGTATAGTGTATATCATTTCAATTTATACTTTAACTGTATAATATTAAATTAAATGTCTATACTTCTTCCATAGGACGAGGCAGCTCAGAGAGTGAGAGCCCACTGAGCATCAGACAGTTAAACTGGCATTGACATTGAATTATTTAATTGGAAGAGTAATTATAACAACATAAATTGATTTTGCACTAAATCCTAATTGTAATCTTGTTGCCCATATAAAAGAGTTGTTTTTAATTTTCTATATTAAGATGATACTGCCTCATTCAAACTCCTTATAGTGCCCCATTTTTTGGTTTAAGCCACTGCCCCTCAAAATGTCTGTGCACGGCCCTGATTGACAGCTCTCATTACAGGAAGCACGGAGTCAAAGTATCTGACGGAGTTCAGTCATTCAGTTAACACTGCACAGTGGACGGAACTGCGGCGACACCCGAAGATGTAGGCGTAAGTGATATTGATATATGATGGGGGCTGTGTGTTTGACAATGTAGCTATTTAATCTGAAATTTGTTTGGAACATGTAAGTAGCTGACATAAGCTAATCAACCTTAAAGGAACACTCCGACTTTTTGGGACTTTAGCTTATTCACAGTATCCCCCAGAGTTAGATAAGTCCATACATACCTTTTTCATTTCTGTGCGTTCTGTAAGTGTTATTTGACACACCCACCGCTAGCCTAGCTTAGCACAAAGACTGGATGTAAATGGATAAGGTAGCATACTAATCCCAATAAGTGACAAAATAATGCAAACATTTTCCTATTTATGTGTTGTGATCTGTATAGTCACAGCGTGTACAAATAACAAGGCTATATGAGACAGAGACCATTTTTAATCGTATAAATACTGGGAACTATATTCTCACTAGGCGTAGGAGCACAGCTACTTGGGCGAAGTGATTAGCGCAGCACACGAGACGCCCTGTGGTGAGGAGCAGAGAGTTCGTTGGTTTTGTTTACGGAACCATCAACAGGGCATCTCGTGTGCTGCGCTAATCACTCGCCCAAGTAGCTGTGCTCCTACGCCTAGTGAGAACATAGTTCCCAGTATTTATACGATTAAAAATGGTCTCTGTCTCATATAGCCTTGTTATTTGTTCACGCTGTGACTATACAGATCACAACACATAAATAGGAAAATGTTTGCATTATTTTGTCACTTATTGGGATTAGTATGCTACCGTATCCATTTACATCCAGTCTTTGTGCTAAGCTAGGCTAGCGGTGGGTGTGTCAAATAACACTTACAGAACACACAGAAATGAAAAAGGTATGTATGGACTTATCTAACTCTGGGGGATACTGTGAATAAGCTAAAGTCCCAAAAAGTCGGAGTGTTCCTTTAAGGTTGATTAGCTTGTGTCAGCTACTTACATGTTCCAAACAAATTTCAGATTAAATAGCTACATTGTCAAACACACAGCCCCCATCATATATCAATATCACTTACGCCTACATCTTCGGTTGTCGCCGCCATTCCGTCCACTGTGCAGTGTTAACTGAATGACTGAACTCCGTCAGATACTTTGACTCCGTGCTTCCTGTAATGAGAGCTGTCAATCAAGGTACAAGGATGTCCCTGTGGGTGTGATTACGATGAAAGTGACCAATCATAAGAGGGTCAGTGCCCTCCTTGGTTTCCGCCCCCAAATTGTCAAAAGTCATGTAGACTCGAGGGAGCAGAAATCAGCTGAGCGAGCAGAAATCCACTGCGCGAGCAAAACAGCACTCCGCGAGCAGAAGCCCGCTGCGCGCGAGCAGGATTCCACTGTACAAGCAGAGTTAACCTATGAGAGTATGCCAGGCGCTCGCGCGCAGCTACCTGTACACCTCTCGGTTGTTGAATTTGTGCGCGAGTACTTTTATCATGCCAGCTGAAGGTTCATTTTTGCGCGTGTGAAATAACATAATGTGCTCGTGAGCATGTCTTACACGCTCATAACTTTTGACATAAAAATAACGCCATAAAGCAGAGAATCTACCATCCTCACCCAGACAGAATAGCTCTCTGGGCCTGGCCCGTGAGAGGTGGAATTTAAGTGCAGCAGGTCTGCCCCCATCAGTCGTACACACTATACAGAGTGCAAGAGCCTCTTCCACTCGCTCACTGTATAGTAATAAATGGCGAGTCTTTGAAGGATGGTGTGGACGGAGTCATATTGTCCCCTTTCAATGTTCAGTGAGGGACATATTATGTTTCCTCCAGGATCTGTTAGAAAAAGGGAAAGCTTTTTCTACGATAAAGGTATACTTAGCAGCTATATCTGCTTGTCATGTGGGTTTTGGTGACAAGACAGCAGGTCAGCACCCTTTAATAAGTCGCTTTATGAAGGGGGCACGACGTAAGAGGCCAGTGGCCAGGCGGATGGTCCCATTGTGGGATTTGTCTACGGTTTTAGAGGCCCTTTCTCAACACCCTTTTGAGCCGTTGGAAGCTATAGGGTTAAAGTTTTTCTCTCTTAAGACAGCACTACTGTTAGCGCTGGTGTCAGCTAAGAGGGTGAGTGACTTACAGGCTCTGTCGGTCAGCCCGTCTTGTCTGCAGTTTTCTCCAGGGTTTACAAGGGTTTCCTTTCGCCCTAACCCTGCTTTCGTACCTAAAGTAGTGGATGCGTCGTATAGATGTCAAACTACAGATCTTGCAGCTTTTCACCCTCCTCCGTTCTCTTCTCCGGAGGATAGGGGGTTGAATACCTTGTGTCCTGTACGGGCGCTTCGTGTGTACGTGGAAAGGACAGCAGGTTTCAGAAAAAATGACCAGCTGTTTGTGTCATGGGCTACTCCTCACAAAGGAAAGCCATTGTCATGTCAGCGACTGTCCCATTGGATTGTAGAAGCTATTTCTTTAGCATATAAATGCAGAGGTTCCCAACCTCCCGAGGGCTTAAGGGCCCATTCCACTAGGGGCATGGCTACATCATGGGCCTTACTTAGGGGCGTTTCGGTCCAAGAGATCTGTGCTGCAGCAAGCTGGGCCACGCCGCACACTTTTGTGCGATTTTATAGACTGAATGTGTCTGAGCCATCCTTAGCTCATGCGGTATTAGGAGCCAGCACGTCAGGTCCCATATGATAGGTATAGCGTACGTTGCAATCCGGGAGTGGTCTATATCTCCCATAGTGAAACACCGAGCGAAGTTAGAAAAAGAACGATGGGTTACTTAACGTAATCCCGGGTTCTTCGATAACAGAGTGAGGTGTTTCACCAACACTTCCCTCCTTGCACAGGAACGGGAAGAAATCTCTCTATAATGACTTCGTAGGGGTCGACCTGAGTAATATAGGTGGGGGCGGAGCCTGATCTCAGGTCGACCTGTCTGTCAAAGACAGACGTGGTGGCATAGGAGCTTCCGTAGTTGGTCACGCCCAAAGCGATTCCCATAGTGAAACACCTCACTCTGTTATCAAAGAACCCGGGATTACGTTAAGTAACCCATCGATATTGACATCACATCTTTGTCTGAAGTGCCCCATTTAATGGTACATTTAGCACTATGTCGCAATTATTATAATTATGAGATTCTTATTAATGCCACAATCCTAATTAAGAAATACTAGTGCTTGCTGTTGTTGTGATGCTCAGCAGCCATTTTTCTTTTGGTTGTGCATGAAAATCAATTTAGTGTAAAGGCAGTTACATGGTTACAAGGGTTAGTTACAATGAAACAAGTTGCGTCAGATCTTTTCTTCCATGTTTTAGCGTGCATCAGAGTGTAATGTCGGTTGTTGAGATATGGCCGTTGCACTCGAAAATTAATGCGAGCATGTAGAGGGGTGGGGTTTAAACTAACTAAATGAGTTATGAGTCATTATGAGGTCATTTAAAAAAAACAAAAAAAAACATGGATGAATCATTCTCAATATGATCTATGATATGCATTTACAAAATAGATTAAACAGATGTGTGAAATAATTGCAAGAAAGAAGACTAATTACAATTCAGAATTTAAAAATTACAATGACATCATGGCTGTCAGTTAAATTTTTAATTGTAAATCAGTCTAAATGCTAGTTCACTCTGCACAGACACCAACAATCACCAGATTAAAACAGTTTGTTGATACCATAAAAAAAATCATACCATACTGCCCAGACATTCCATAACCCGACAAACACAGATTGAACATATTCAGTCACTGAAAACAAATGCCAACCAACGAGCTAACACTCTGATCTGAAATCCAACAAACATGTCTGCTGGCTTTGGTTGGTGTCTGTTGGTGTAGTGTCAACCTTAAGTCAGTGGCAGATTTTTTTATTTTTTTTATTTCAAAGTCAACATAAACCAAATCTGTGAACAAAATGTCGAAAGGAATCAAAGAAGGTCAAATACCATAAAACCATTTTATTTAATCAGCAGCTGATAATACAAATAAATTATGTCAGGCTCTCACCCAAATCTATTGAAAAAGTTAGAGTCTATGTATTTTTTCTCAAGTTGAGGCTGTCTGTCCTCTAAGGCTCATCGAACAAAAAAAAAAAAAAAAAAACCTGTATGGCACAAATAAAACCAACATTATAAGTAGATGTATATAGTTATGTAATAAGTTATGTACCCCTTTTCTGTGCAACATAACTGAAGGATTCCTAATAGAATTTGGCATATTTAGGTCCGTCATGCTATCTTGAAAAAACTAAACTGCACAGAACCTTTTTCAGTAGCCAAACCATTTCTATGGTGACAGTAGAGTGATTATCATATTGGACTGGGTGGGGGAATCTGAAAATACACACTACTCTCTTAAATTATAGTTCTTAATTACTAAATTTTTATGT
Organism: Leuciscus leuciscus; assembly: GCF_965113295.1. Lineage (NCBI taxonomy): Eukaryota > Metazoa > Chordata > Actinopteri > Cypriniformes > Leuciscidae > Leuciscus > Leuciscus leuciscus. The sequence continues at coordinate 17,194,461 of NC_138746.1, read as the reverse complement.
CAAGTTGTGGTCTTAAGTGATAATGTCATGATGGAATATGTAACTTTTTGTATGGGAATCTCTTGTCATATGGCTTTGTGTAAAGGACCAAGCTGATCACCATGCGTTCTCATCTTCCCAATTGAGGTCATCACCCCAACCTTCTGCCTCCGTCTGTCAAAACAAAACAAAAAAGTTCAGCAAACGCTTCAATGTTATTCATCGTCATACTTTAAGTTATAAAAATGCTGTGTCGCACAGCTGAACTTACTTCAGTTAAGTCAGCTGCAGCAAACTTGGCAGTAAGGCTTAATCTATCTATCGATGGGTCTGATGTTGTGTGTCCCGTGATGAGTTCACTAGCCGAGCTCTCCACAGGGAGCAGAAATGAGGAAGACAGCTTTATATCTGGGACCATGTCTGCAAAGAAGTCTAGTTCTGGATCTTTCTCTGGCTTTTTCTTAACCGCAATTGTGAACTCCTCCCCAAGACTTCCAGCTTCAGGGCTTTTGATTGTGCTTTTTGGCTTGGGCTCCGATGCCAAGCTTGTTTTGCTGGGTTTGAGGGTGTCAGTTCCCTGGTCCCAGCTGGGGTCCCATGATGAGGTATGGTTATGATCTGGAACACTTTTAACACTAGGGTTCAGTTTGAGTGCTTTTGATTGCTTTGGAGGAGATGACACACTGCTTTTTGTTGATGTCTTTGGTACAAAGACTGGTAAAGCAGTGGAAGGTGATTGTCCTGAAGTCACTTCTGAGTCCTCGAAATCATCCCAGGGTTCCTTGCTCTCATCCTCATTGTCAGCTGGCATAGCAGAGTTGCTCTGATCTGGGATGTCTGCCGACCGAATGCTGATCTGGACTGACTGGCTCTTGTCTTTCTCTGCCTCCTCTGTGTCACTCCAGTTAGGCCAGTCTTCGTCGGATCTCACCGCTCCGTTACTTTTCATGCTGTCCACAGCCTGTGTGCCAATTTTGTACCCATTCAAAGGGAATGACATCTCGCTGCTCAATGCTGGAGAGACCACTTGTTTTTAGAAGGGTTGCACATTCAAACACCAAGTAGGGACAAATACATTTAATTCAAGATAAATTTACCTTTTCTTTTCAAATGTCCAAATTATTGCTTGAGAATACGCAGTTCAGAACTATAAGTGTCAGTTGTGGCATACCTGCTCTCTCTGCAATGGTGCGCTGGGTAGTGTTTTTTTCAGTTGCTTGGAAGGAGTACATATTTTCTATAACAACCTTTTTGTCCTCTGAGCCCTTAGGGAACACATTCAGAACTTTTGGTGGTTGTGAGATATGGGGATGCAATGGCCCAACAATATGCACAGGCGATGCTGCAGAGGAAAAAGTTAGATGAGAGTATATGGTTTTTGTAACATTGAAAATGTCTTTGTCTGTTTATAATCAATCTGATTAATCAAATTTTTGGGGGTTTTTAAAGTGTGGTGCATTCAGCTCCTCTTATAGGGAAAGAAAAACAGATCATTTTGTAGAAATTGATGCTGCAGCGTCCTCCAGTGGCCTGAAAATAATGTTAGTACCATCAAAAGTGTTTCATATCGGAGCATCTTAATTTGATTTATAAATACATTAGCCATTAAGAAGACTTTTACTGGTAAATGACAATCCAGCTACAGGATACTTACTCTCAGGGGTGACCTCTGTGGACTTGGGGAAGTTTGGCGTAGTCTGTTTAAAAACTTTTGTCCTCTCCCCACCAACAACCACTTGGGCACCCAGCAACGGGACAAGCACAGCCAAGCTCTGTAGCGTCAGAGCGACGAGTGAGTCATTTGTATCCCTCATTCCCAGCAAAACCTGCATGATAAAGTGTGGGAAACAACTGAAACAATCAAAGTATAAATATCTACTTAAAAACATTATGAATTTACTAATTTTATATTTCTCTAAACAAGTATACAGTAGTACTAAGTAGTTGATACAAGTACAAACATTCTCAGTACCTGAGGAAGAATCTGTTTTTTGAGTTCTTCATGAGGAAAGAACTGCATACCCAGGTGAAAAAAAAGTGTACTTTAGTGCACTAAAAATACACTTAAGTACAAGAAAGTACATTTGTAGTACATTCATATTTTTTGTGCTAAAAACAACTGTAAAAATAATAAACTATTAATACACTAATTAAAAGTATATTTTTACTTAAGTAGTACTTAAGTGTAATTAATAAAGTATACTAAATACCATTTATATTTTAAATGTATTTTTAGTGCATAAAAAAAATATATACTTTTGAAAAAATAGACAGAAGAGTTTTTTTAGTGTATTTCTTACAAGTACATTTTTAACGCATTAAAAATAGTTCATTGTTAGTGTACTTTTACATAGCTATCAAAGTACACTAGCAATGAACTATTTTTAATGTGTTAAAATGTACTTGTAAGAAATACACTAAAAAACTCTTCTGTCTATTTTTTCAAAAGTATATATTTTTTTAATGCACTAAAAATACATTTTTAAAAAATAAGGCTTTTAGTATACTTTATTAATTACACTTAATTACTATTTAAATTAAAACATACTTTTAATTAGTTTATTTATAATGTATTATTTTTACAGTTGTTTTTAGCACAAAAAATAAGAATGTACTACAAATTACTTTCTTGTAATTAAGTGTTTTTTTAGTGCACTCAAGTACACTTTATTTTCACCTAGTGAAAATACTAAAGTAGTACTTAAGTGTAATTAAGAAAGTATACTAAATACCATTGATATTTTAAATGTATTTTTAGTGCATATAAATTTGTGTTTTGTTCATATAAGATACGTACAGTAATCTGTAGTTTAATCATTTTATTAAAGGGTTAGTTCACCCAAAAATCGAAAAGTTCTTTGTATTTAGTCACCCGCGTGTTGTTCTAAACCCTTAAGACTTCCATTAACCATCGCATCACAAAATATTATATTTATGATGGAATCTGAGCGCTGGATAAGTCTTCCATTGACTTCCAAGGAGCTTAAACTTGCTCGATCAGAAATCGTATTAAGACATTGTTTGAAATTGTCTAAGTGACTCCAGTGGCTCAACCATCCATTTATCAAGCGACGAGAATAGTTTTTTTGTGCCAAAAACAAACAAAAATAACGAATTTATTCCAATATCCATACTCGTGTTGTGCTTGAAAGTTGTTTACATAGTGTATCTGAGCGAGCTTCTGGGTTCTACGTCACCAGGCGTCACACACATGACCTGCGTTGGCCAATAGTGAGCCTGTGTGGTGACGTAGAACCCAGAAGCGCTGCGCAGATAGACTACGTAAACAACTTTCAAGCACAACACGAGTAAATGGATATTGGAATAAATTCGTTATTTTTGTTTGTTTTTGGCGCAGAAAAAGTATTCTCGATGGTTGAGCCACTGAAGTCACTTGGACTATTTTAAACAATGTCTATATGTTTTCTGATCGAGCAAGTTTAAGCCCCTTGGAAGTCAATGGAAGACTTATCCAGCGCTCAGATTACATCATAAATATAATATTTTGTTATGCAATTATAAATGGAAGCCATACGGGGTTAGAACAACACGCAGGTGAGTAAAAACTGAGATCATTTTGATTTTTGGGTGAACTCCTTTAATGCTTTTAGTTTAAGCTTGCCACTTGTGTTATTTTGTTTCCCAACAGTCTGTTTGGACTTTAATAATGTTTAAAAAAAATAAAGTGTTTTTTAAGAAAGAGATGCTTTTTGTTTGTACACATACCATTCCTCCTGTATCCTTTTAAACTATAGGTGTTTTCATTTACATGAATTACATTTACCGGTTATTTTTATCAAATGCATTACATCCAACTTTAAAATGATTATTGTATTAAACGCCTTCATCATTGGTGGACAATTTTACCATTTACATTTTAACAGTATAACTTCAGCATAAATGAGGCAGAAAATGCTACTGATAACACAGTAATAGTGTACTTGACAAAAAAAAAACCATTAACATTTAAATGTTTTATAAAAGTACTTTTGACATAGTTAAAATACATTTTTACAATAAATTAGTTTCCATAAATATAATATGATTGTATATTCTTATATTTTAAAGAATTTAAAGGTGTATTTAAAAATGTTTTAAAGATGGGTTCTATTGCTCTAAGGGGGGAAAAAATTAAAGCTGAAATAATATTTTAAAATCATGTTTAAGTTCATCTTAAGTTTGTATAAAAATAGCACAGTTGATATATTCTTATATTTTAAATAATTTATAAGTGTATTTAAAAATGTATTAAAGATTTAATCTAAAGATAAAATTAAAGCTGAAATAGTATGTTAAAAGCATATTTAAGTTCATCTTCAGTGTGTCTCAAAATAGCACAGTTGAGTACACTAAGATGATCTTAAGTTTATATTAAGAAGTACTAAAGAACAATTTTTAGTATATTAAGTACAAAATAAGTGCGTGAAAATAGAGCACTTTAAATACATTATGGAAGTGTATTAATTGCACTTAAATAAAATGTATTTTAGTGTACTTTTTTAATCTAGGAATACATTATAAGTATAATTTGTATATAATTACATATTATTATTATAATTTAAATAGTTTATTATTGTATTTAAAGATGGTTTCAATTATACTAAAACTGGTAACGAAATACATTTGTTGAAAATATGAAATAGTATATTAAAAATACACTTTAGTTTATCTTCAGTGTGTCTCAAAAAAGCACAATTGAGTACACTAAGATGATCTTAAGTTTATATTAAGCAGTACTAAAGGTAAGCTTTTAGTATATTAAGTGCAAAATAAGTGTGTCGAAAATAGAGCACTTTAAGTACATTATGGAAGTGTATTATGGAAGTGTACTAAAATGTATTTTAGTGCACTTTTTTTAATCTAGGAATACATTCTAAGTATAATTTGTATATAATTTAATATTATTATTATTATCATTTAAATAGTTTATTATTGTATTTAAAGATGATTTCAATTATACTTAAAGTGGTAACAAAATACATTTAAAAAAAATATGAAATAGTATATTAAAAATACACTTAAATTCATCTTCAGTGTGTCTCAAAAAAGCACAATTGAGTACACTAAGATGATTTTAAGTTTATATTAAGCAGTACTAAAGATAAGCTTTTAGTATATTAAGTGCAAAATAAGTGTGTCGAAAATAGAGCACTTTCAGTACATTATGAAAGTGTATTATGGAAGTGTACTAAGTGCACTTAAATAAAATGTATTTTAGTGCACTTTTTTTTCACCTGGGTAGATGTGAATGTGGGAGAGAAGCACAATCCTGACGTGTTCTTCATTCATCCTATAGAGCTTGAGGAGCTGAGGAACCACGTATCTCCGATACATAGACAAAGACAGAAGACACTCATCTCCAGCGCTCACACTCGAGTCTGTACATCAGAAAACAGATCACCACTGAGACTAATGAAGAGTACAAATAAGCATCTCCTAAAAGTTTACTGACTGGTTTTACCTTGCTTAGGCCGTAGGAGGTGAGGAAGAAAGCTTTTCACAGCCATGGGCTCAGCAAACACTAAAGAATTGAGCAGTTTAGGAGCCAGACGTGTAGCAATTAACATCTCTGGGAGGTTCTGAACTCGGTCCAAGAGAAACCTGCAGAAACACACAGTTATTTAAGCGCAACATCTAATAAACATCCTTCTAATAAAATCATGTATTTGAGAGGGAAGCTTACTTGAAGAATTCATTCTTCTCCTCCTCATTTTTCAGGGTTAAACTCTTCAGAAAATTCATGATATCTAAGAAGTCATTTCTATAAGAGATAGGTTATGCATTTAAATCATTTCATTATCTTAATAATCATTATATTTAAATTTAGGGAAATTAACTTTTTATAGGCAAACTAAATTATATTTATCGGATCAAAAATACTGCAAAAACAGTCAAATAGTGAAATATTACTACAACTTAAAGTATAATTTATTCCTGTTATGGCAAAGCTGAATTTTCAGCTAAAATTAGTTACTTTCAAAAGACACTTTATGTCACGAATAGACTTAATTTAAATAGAGTAGTTTTCAAAAGCGAACCTGAAGAAAGTGTGAGTCAGCAGAATGCTGAGTGATGGGCGAGACATGGGGTCAGGGGTCAACAGGCTGGCCTGCAGCATGTTCTTTAGACTCTCCAACAAATCATCTGAGACTGAGACAGAAAGTTTGGGTGGAGGACCACATGGAGGTTACAAAAATGGGGAGCAAACATGGAAAAATAAATAAAAACACGTAAGAAAGAGGGAATGGAAAAACTATTTAGTGGGTGAGACTCACAAAAACAAAAAAAAAGGAAAAAAGATAGCACAGACAGACATATGTTTTCAGTGAGCCTCTGCTCCAAAAATCAGCATAGAAGCCAAAATGTTGCATCACTATTACATTGCTCATGTGGATCATTTTGTTCTTTGAACATGACAACATTATAACCCGCTCTGAATGGAAAACCTGTCTTTAAAGAGCCTCTGACGTGTAAAATCGTTTTGATCGCAGTTGTCAGTCCATTAACAAATATGTCACAATGTCTGAGCAGTAAGGGCTTAGCAACTGCCACAACAGGATGAATCCTAGACACACCGAGCCCGCTTTACATGTGTCTGCTGAATTAAGAGCGTTACTAACCGTGTCCCGTCAGGAGTGGAAGAAAAGCCTCCACCATCACCCCGAATGAAAAAGCGTCTCGGGAGTGGGCATGCTTGTCGGGAAGAATTTTGAATCCTTCAAGCTAAAAAAAACAAAAAACATTATTATATTACTTAGTCAGAATGATCAGGGCTGTCATCGTCAGCCTGTAATTTGTCCCAGGCCTTGTGAATTCCAGCAACAAATATGATTATGATGAAAATGTTGTCTTCTCTGCTTAACAAGGATAGATTTATTTGATTAAAAATACAGTTTATACATTCATATTATGAAATATTATTACAATTTAAAATAACTGTTTTCTATTTTGATATATTTTAAAATGTAAATAATTCCTGTGATGCCAAAGCTAAATCAGCAGTCGTTACTCCAGTCTTCAGTGTCACATGATCCTTCAGAAATCTTTCTAATTTACTGATTTGGATTTTCTTATTATTATCAATGTGGAATACAGTTGTGCTACATTGTATTTGTACTAGTACATTGTTACAAGTTCAAAAGAACAGTATTTATCTGAAATAGAAATATTTTGTAAAATTACATAACATATTACTGACCCCAAACTTTTGAATGGTGGTATATATGGTACCTACCATTTCCTCAGGAGGAATGGCACCATTTTCCCTTACATTCTGGATACTTCTGAGAAACTGGAGAGGAAGTCACACATACAAAGGGAGTAATCAACTTTATAATATAATATCTATCATATAAATCTATATATTATTATAACTTAATATTTTGGAATTAAAAATATTTAACTATTTTTAACAAAGCCATGACATTAAAAATCTTTTGAAACAAAAGAGACATTGAGACCCAGGGGGTACACTATGTAAGCGTTTTGTTTAAAATTAACAAAATTTAAGTCAATACACCATGAATCCTTTTTCTAAAACATGTTTTTGTCTTACCCTGATTCACTATGGTAAGCCTGTTATATGTGTTTTTTTCTAATTTAAAAATTGTTACTCGTGTCACTCTCCCATGTGTAACTCGTCATATCAGTAAATAGAGAAAAGTTGCTCTAGCTACTTTGACCCATGTGGAAGTGGCATAGGTTAGTTGTCACAACGAGCGAGAAAGGATGACATGGAGCACACTAAATCTCGAACCTCAGGGGAATTTTTTTCACAATGTTCAAACAGAGATCACTGACACAACTAAGCAAAATAGCATGTATTTTACAAGAGGTTCTGACAAAATGTTAATTGCAGTCTATTTAAAATGTTTTATTTTAGTTTGAATGAATGATTCAATGACTCGCTCATAAATACTTCACTTGTTTCATTACTGGATTATTATGGTTGTTGTTTTTTACCGCGAGAGGGCCAAAAGTTACATTGTGTACCTTTATAAGGCATAAACTAGTAACGATGTCACCTCGGGTGTTGCCTCTGAAAACTTGCAGACGGTTTCCATCCCCCCAAGCTTCCAATGGCCATCTTCACTGACAAACACTGAGGATATGCACACATTGTTGTGACTTGATTTGCCCCAAGAGACAAAAAGGAATGATTTAGCTAGAACAATGAGTGTACATGTGACCCTGGACCACAAAACCAGTCACAAGTCGCACGGGCAATAGCCAACAATACATTGTATGGATCAAAATGATCGATTTTTCATTTATGCCAAAAATCATTAGGATATTAAGTAAAGATCATGTTCCATGAAGATATTTTGAAAATTTCCTACCGTAAATATTTTAAACTTTTATTTTTGTGAGTGAATGCAGCACAATCACGAACATAAATGGACAACTTTAAAGACGATTTTCTCAATGTTTCGATTTTTCTGCACCCTCAGATTCCAGATTTTCAAATTACTGTATCTCGGCCAAATATTGTCCCATCCTAACTAACAAACCATACATCAATGGACAGCTTATTTATTCAGCTTTCATGTGGTGTATAAATCTCAATTTCAAAAAAATGTACCCTTGTGACTGGTTTTGTGGTCCAGGGTCACATATTATGTCATAGCTCAACTAAAAAACCCAACATGAATTAAATGTAAATGGACTCTTACCCTGTCATGTAGAAAAACTAGCGCTTGCAGCAGGTCATAGAGGCCTGCGCAGATCTCCTCTGGAGTAAGATTGTCAAGCAGCCGTTTTAATGGTTCAACTGGCTCTGTCACTAAATGTATACCGTGACCCTGCACTGAGCATGACAGGAAGCGAAGAAGACATGGATGCATTAATGTCTTCAAGTGCTGCAAAGGAAGATGTATTATCTCAGGTTAATTCATTTCAGTGTACATGACATGTCCGGAACTGAAATAGCTGAGTGATTTAGAGGTAGGCTGAAAAAAACATATATATACATACATACACATATATTGAGTTATTAATCATTTATAATATAATAATTAACTGTTTATTATTTATATATTAAAATTTGACTACTAATTCCCATAGTTCAATTCAATTTATATTTCATAGTTTTGATGACTTCCATTATTCTACAATGTGGAAAATACTAATAATAAAGTGTTTAAAAAGCAGATGTGCCCAAACTTTTGACAGATAATGCAGGTTATTGGTGAGGTTACTTGTTAGCTGTTCACTTATACCTTGGCAGCTTTATTGACTTTATCTTCATTGTCTTGCTTATGCACAAAGACGGAGGCAGGCTTGCCATCCTGGAGGAGGGCGGAGTACATGGTAAGACCAGAGGGCAGCGTCATCAGCGGCTCTTCCAGCACACAGCTTGGCAGGGCACTGCTCTCAGCACCCATCCTTATACTGAGAGGGTCTGCCTATCTCACTGTCAGGGAAAAAACATAATGAATACCTGTACTACAAAAGACAAAATGTCTCCTTCGTATGTATGTCTGATGACAATGTCCTAATTGAAACACCACTGAAACAGGCTACAGTAGTGACTGACGTGGAATAAAGAGTATGCAACATGTCAAAAAGTAGCAGAATGTTTGTTACAATACTTATTCAAAGCTCTTACCTGTCTTTCAAGGACAATCTGGAAATAACATTTAGACTAAGTGATCTAGAGTAATGATTGGCATAAGGCAAGTTTTACGAACAACATGTCATGTCAAGAATTCAATGCAGAGCATTTTTACTGCATCAACACTGACAGAATCACACTGGACAAGCTCTTAACGTCACATATTAGATTCGGTTCGCATTTTAATTGTCACTCGGTATTCAGGAGAAGTGTGCCACCATCTTGTAGCAGAACTTCACCTGCTGTTAGCATCCCATTGACTCCCATTCATTTTGGCGTCACTTTGACAGCGAATAACTTTACATCTGAGGCGTTTGAAGACTCCATTTGTCCATTATTTATTTCTAAAGAAACACGACAATGTATAAAATGCTCCATTACCTTGTAGCTTACGTTATGGCCCCGTAAAAACAGTTTTTGTAAAAGTAGGCTAACGATTGCGTCATAACCACGCGACTCTCTGTCGCACAGTAGAGAGATTACCGTATTGACGGGAGGAGAAGCTCGCGGGCAATCGGGGAGACGTGGAGGCAAAATGACAAAATAATTCATCAGAATACCTAGCAAAAGTTTCTCCTGCTCCTAGCTCATGGACACCTCCTACTCACGATCTCCGTCTCTGCAATATTCGGAAGGGAATGATTCAGATTTCTCATGCAACAGCCACTAGAGGACAGACGGGTTGCCCACGTCACATCTACGTCGTCAAGCTCAGTTTGAGTCTGCGCGTCAGGAACGGAAGTCCTAAAAAATCGCTGAAAATGGGCTTGCCTCAATTGAGTTCCACTTCCAATGAGATGACTCCATTTCGGGTCACACACGGAGGGGCGTTGAGCGCAAAACTCAGTCAGAGGAGCACAACACAACACACACTTCCTTGCAGTCGTCGAATAGTTTGTTAACTTTAAGCCCTACATCCATCAAGGTATCGTCGTGCACAAACAGATTCAATGGCACTACGTTCAGCTCGTGATTCTCAAATATTTATAATTGGATGCGGCATCTCGGGAATTGGTGCTGCTCAGAAACTACTAAAACACGGTTTTCATAATGTTCACATCATAGAAGCAACTGCAAGAAGCGGTGGGAGAATACGAACGGGTAAACTGGGTATGTACAGTATTATGCTTTCAAATTTGAGAAAATGATTTTTCTGCAATCACTGTTGAGGACATTTTGCTTTTTGTAATTTGTCATCATCCTATATAGGATGACTCTCTTATCTACCGTCTCTTATAATTTCTTGACACATGTACAGGAAACTGGGTTAGCATATTTTATTTATTAAACTTAGAATCTAATGATGTATAATTAATACGATATTTAGTCTTCACTATTCTGCAATTATGTATTTTGAAACTAACATGGAGCCACTGGATTCGTGGGAAAAAATATTTGTGTACTGTCTGTACAGTGAAGTCCATACAGTACACAAATATTTTTTTTAATGCAGGTATTTGCAAAATCTCACCTGTAGTAAGTCAGTGTCTTCGCTTTCGCTTCGTTCGCTAGTTGAGTAAAGTTAGAAATATATTCACAAGAATACCTGCTTCACTTTACATACAGTACACAAATATTTTTAGAATCAAATTACATTAATTCACCAAAGGGATTATTTTACTATCCAAAGGCTGGAGAATGTTATAGTGACCAGACTGACTTACTACAGGTGAAATTTTGACAACACATCCCTTACTGTACGTACAATAATCAAATATGTTCACTTGCTGTAATTCACCTAAAGTGTTTTTCGTGTTCCAAAGGTTGTAGTACTTTCCTAGTGAACAGACTGACTTACTACAGGTTAAATATTGCCAATACCTGCCTTACTGTAAATACAGTACATACATATTTTTATGAAAAAAATACTTTAATTCACCTTAAGTGTTTTTTTCATGTTCCAAATGTTATAGTATGTTCCTAGTGATCACTCTACTCAATTCATTTTGATAAATGTATTAGGTAAAAGTAGGTATTAGAACTGCTGTCCCTAGTACTACAAAACTTTTCGTTCATTGATTAAAAAACTGTAAAGATTTTAGCTTAATCATATTTTCAACGTTATAAATAAGCAACACCCTTATTGTAGTGATTCAAGTTAAGTTTTTGTCATGAAGTCCTGAAGGAGTGGATTCTGGAATCCACAGCTGCTTCAATGTATATCTAATGAGTGATTATAATCAAGGTATTAATCAATATTTTTCCTTTCTAAATATCAAATAAGTTGAATGACTTCTCTAGGCTTATGAGATTTTACTTTGTTATATAAATTACCAGTGTGATTATCGAAAATGTTATTTCATGTATTCTCTAATGTCTGTATTTGATATCTGAGAGGTGACTGAAGGGTCTGGCCCATGCCAGGAATGCAGTAACAGTGCTCGCTGCTCATTTAGCCCGGCTTCCAGAAATGAAGTGTGGACTTTTTAAACGTGTCACTACATCCATCTGCTTTTCTAGGGTACCCTGACAGCTATGGTCACAGTGGTCATTGAAATCTATAATTTGAGTGACCATTTCTTTGTTAAAGTCTTTACTTTACAGTTAGATTTAAAGTGTCCTCTCCTTGAGAAAAATAACATTTTATCTTGATGTTTTGAGAAGACTCTCCTGTTTATCTTTAAAGGGTTAGTTCACCCAAAAATGAAAATTATGTCATTAATGACTCACCCTCATGTCGTTCCAAGCCCGTAAGACCTCCGTTCATCTTCGGAACACAGTTTAAGATATTTTAGATTTAGTCCGAGAGCTTTCTGTCCCTCCATTGAAAATGTATGTACGGTATACTGTCCATGTCCAGAAAGGTAATAAAAACATCATCAAAGTAGTCCATGTGACATCAGTGGGTTAGTTAGAAGTTTTTGAAGCATCGAAAATACTTTTTGTGCGCAAGAAAAACTAAAAAACCCGACTTTATTCCACTATTCATTTCCTTCTCTCTGGGCCTCGAGTTAGTTCACGTAGTGTAACAGCGTAGCGCTTCTGGGTTGTACGTCACACGCATCACACACATGACCAGCGTCGGCCAATAGTGAGCTTACGTGTGACGTATAACACAGAAGCGCTACGCTGTTATACAGTATACCGTACATACATTTTCAATGGAGGGACAGAAAGCTCTCGGACTAAATCTAAAATATCTTAAACTGTGTTCCGAAGATGAACGGAGGTCTTACGGGCTTGGAACGACATGAGGGTGAGTTATTAATGACATAATTTTCATTTTTGGGTGAACTAACCCTTTAAAGCCTGGCCAAATCCAACCTTGAAGAAGCTGTGTGTCTGTGTGTGTGTTAATATTCTTGGTTACAGGTTGAGTTATTGTTTTTCTGGACATGCTGGCGCCCAGCAACCCAGATCTGCGACCTGGAAGGTCACGACGTGCCTAAATTCAGGGTCCGAGTGTCAGCTGCATAATCGATGGTGATATGCTTCAGTCTATCTGTTTATGTGTGGAAAATGTGTGTTTATCTATTTATTAGCCAATCAGAATCATTCAACCTGAAGCAAGGACATGGCTTAGACCTTTGTGAAGGGTAGAAGTGCTGTGATCTTTGTAAGCGGGGCGGCCTATGAACTCCTTGTGAGTCTTGAAGCCGACTTCTGCCTGATGAAACTGCAAACTATCTTCAGTAAAATATTATAATTCTGACTCTTCTCTTAAATTGACTGCACTTCTAACTCCTGGTCTTAATTAATCATATCTGGTCCTTGGGTCTTTAACTGTAAGTCCCAAAATACAGGTATACAGTGGTAATCTATATTGCAACAAGGATGATAAAGCAGATGTTTCTGCAGATATTCTTTAATGACACAAAGTTTAGCCAACTTATCAAGTATTCTCAATGTAAGACATTACAATTTTAAAAGTGGTCTTTGGTTCCACTGGTTTACACAGTGAGCACAACCATTGGGCTTCTTTTCCAGGTAGCTTGTCTAGTGATAGTCCAATGCTGGTATGGTACCATCTTTTGCACTGTTCACATTGGTAAACATGACAACGACTAATTATGTAATAAACCAGTGGTTCCCAAAACCTGTCCTGGAGTACCCCCAACACTGCACGTTTTCTTTGTCTCCCTAATCAAACACACCTGATTCAACTCAACAGCTCATTAACCCATGTGACGTACTAAAGCAGCCTAGGGGAATATACAGCAAATATCAAACCTAAAACTAAATATACCCCGCTTGGCAACTTTACTTTTTAGGAAGACTTGACTGTGACATGGCGCTGTCCATGTATGTGGTTCTGAAGGTCCTACATGATCCTACCTGCACCTTAAAGTTTCAATAACTTTCAATAACTTTTAAGTGGTTACCCAAGTTAAACACTTGAATGTTTTAAGCACTCTCCAAAGAACACACTACACCATGGGGATTGGCATATTTATTGTATTTAGTTGACTGTGAAATGCAGCAATATATAAACCTCAAAAATCTTATATGGTGGAACAATTTCTCCAAAACTTGTTAAAAGTGCACTGTTGCTGCAGTACGTGAAGTGTGCTAGTTGAGTAAAGTTGGCAATAAATTCACAGATTCGAACTTCATGGATCAATAACTCGTGAGCTAAACATTGTTATTACACAGATAACATTGTTTTAATAATGTTTAATAATTTTCCTCGAAACAAGCTTTCCTTCGGAGTAGACAAAACACATTGATCTCTATATGCGCAAGCGGCTGAGAGACAGATCTGAAGGGACCAGTCAGTAACAGTCAAAAACACACACTATAGTGTCACCAAATTCAGTTCACACATAACTGCTGTCCTGATGGTTATACTACAACACTTATTTTGGGAAAAATTGTCTTTTTGCATTATTTTTATGATTTGTTATTATGAAAAATATTCAAAAACTTCACTGTAATTCTCTGTATTGTTGCCACATTCAGATCACACATTGTTATACAATTATACAATTGTATTGCATTTATCCAAAACAAAGTGTTGTTATATAACCAGCAGGACAGCAGTGATGTGTGATCTGAATTTGGCAACAATACAGAGAATTACAGTGAAGTTTTTGAATATTTTGTAGTAACACTTTTCGGGTTTTTCAGACGGTCTCTTCGGATCTGTCTCTCAGCCGTCTGCGCATAGATATCAATGTAGTTTGTCCACTGCGAAGGAAAGCTCGTTTTGAGGAAAATTAGGTTGTAACTGCTTGTGTATATTACTATGATTTGAAAAGAGGTGTTATTTGTGTAGTAACAATGTTTAGTTCACAAGTTATTGAACGCGTAAGTCCGAATGTGCGAATATAAAACCAACTTTACCTAAGTTGCAAACCTTGGTACGTTGACCTTAAATCTAGTTTTTCAAATAGCCGTTAATAAGTAAACCCAATAAAACCACACTGGAAATGAATACTCTCAGGCAAGGGTCAATTATATAATAAAGTACATTTTAACTGAAAGGTTGAATTGTGTTCTGAAAACAAATGTTTTTTTTGTTTTTCTTCTCTAAATGTTTGGGGCAAGTTGTTACACGTGTTGTAAATGTTACAAATTGACACAATTTAATAACTACAATATTTCTTGGCCACAAATTAAAAAAAACTTTACCTTTAATGTTTTTGCTTGTTTCATGTGTTGTTTTATATTATAATTGTTTTAATGTTTACATTATGCTGAAAAGACGGGCAGGTTTCATTGTGAAAACTTTTTCTATAAAATGTGACACAATGTCTCACTATTGAGGCACAAAAGAGGTGTATTCAATTCAGTAGATTTTTTGTTGCCAAGACAAAGTAAATGAGTAAATGTACCCTGAGAAAAATCGCCATTATGCAGATCACATTTATTTTTATCACATTTATTTCTTTTGTTCAAGGTGATAACATTGTAGAGATTGGCGCCAACTGGATCCATGGCCCATCGAAGGAAAACCCAGTGTTTCGTTTGGCATGTGACTACCAGCTCCTTGACAAAGAATCAATGTCTGAAGAAAACCAGGCCATTGACATTGGTGGCCATCCATTGTTTGTTCCCAACTGGTTTACCAGTTCAGGTCGGAAACTGGGGCCTGAGACGATGGGGCCAGTGGTGGAGTTTTTCATGAACCTACTGGAAAGGAGCCAGCAGTTCCATGACAGTGGTGGAGAACCTCTGCCGAGTGTTGGGGAGTTTGTGAAGGCAGAGGCTGAACGGCTGGCCCCGGAGGAGTGGAAGGAGGACCAGGGTAACACTGCGATAAGAATGGCCATGATAAGCACACTGCTCAAGCTGGAGTGCTGTGTCAGTGGAACACACACAATGGATGATGTTGGCTTGGGAGCCTTTGGCATGTATAAGACTCTTCCAGGACTGGACTGCACTTTCCCAGAGTAAGTGATCAGAATCTCAGAGCCTTGTACATTTTTTAATCAAGTGTCTCAATTATCCAATTGCAACAATTTTTTCTTAAATCGTTTAAAGTTTTCTAAATGTGTTCATGCACACTTTTTCCACCTAGAGGTTATGAAGGTTTAATTGATAACATGATGAAGGAACTTCCCAATGACATAGTCTTGTACAACAAGCCAGTGAAGTGCATTCACTGGAACTACACCAAGAATGGACCAGACACTAAAGGAATGCTGTTCCCCATTATGATTGAATGTGTTAATGGAGAGACATTTGCAGCAGACCATGTAATTGTCACCATCCCACTGGGTACGTGCAATACATTCAGCTTCAGCATGACTTGCTGGTATAGTTAAAGTGTTAGTTAACCCAAAAATGAAAATTATCCAATAATTTACTCACCCTCAAGCCATCCTAGGTGTTTATGAATTTCTTCTTTCAGCCAAACACAATTGAAATTATAAAAAAAAAATATATCCTGGCTCTTCCAATGGCGTCCGGTAACGGCTGTATGCGAGTCTAGTTCTGGCGGAAGAGTGACCTCTGACCCGACGCATGACGTATTGACGAACGCAGTACGTCGTGTACGGCTGGTACCGGAAGCCAATGATTATAGTTTATTAAGCTATAAATATGGATGTTTTTCTTACAAAAATGAATCGCTTCACTTCAGAAGGCCTTTATTAACCCCTTGGAGCTATTTTATGATGGGCTCCCAAATCTAAGTTACCATATTATAAAGCTTGGAAGAGCTGGGATATTTTGTGTCATTTACACCTAGGATGGCTTGAGGGTGAGTAAATTATGGGATTTTTGGGTGAACTAACCCTTTAACAAGTTGCATCTAACACTCATTTGTATTCTACTAAAATAGCATAATTTATTCGTTTTAATCTAAAATGCTTTTGAAAGTAATCCAATGAGAACAAATAAAAAGTACTGCCCTTATTTTTGTGTGATTTACAAAGTCAGATTATTGGTTCTCTTATTTTCACTGTCACTTGAAAACATTGTTTTAATATAAATCAAGTTTTATTCTTTATATTATATGATTTTAATTTTATTCTGAATAAAAATAAATAATTTTCATAATGTTTATAAATTCTTATAACTTTCTGCAAGGCCTATAACTCATCTGATGTGCTGTTCCGTTACAGGATACCTGAAGAAGCACCAGAACACTTTTTTAAGCCCTTCTCTTCCACTGCACAAATTGCATTCCATCCAGAGAATGGGCTTTGGGACCAACAACAAGATCTTTCTTGAGTTTGAGCAACCTTTCTGGGATGAAGACTGTGAGTTGATCTATCTCGTATGGGAGGACGAGACCCATCTTGCTGATGTTGTTTCAGATGTAAAGATGTCCTGGATTAGAAAATTGAGTGGGTTCACTGTGCTGAAGCCCACAGAGAGGTAAACATTATCTTGGAATTTGCTTCTATACTGCCATTTAAACCATTATGAAAATAATTTTCTGATGTTGCATTGTGCAGATATGGACACGTGATCTGTGGATGGATTGCAGGGCAGGAATCTGAGTACATGGAAACTCTGTCTGAATTTGAAGTGCTGCACAGTGTCACACAGCTCCTTCGCTTATTTACTGGTAAACAATTTTATTATTTTTTACAGGTTGATAGGATATCGTTTGATGAGACCACATGCAAAATGTTGAATAAAAAATAAAATGTAATACTTGTAAATTTACTGATTTTTAAAAAGAAAATAAGTACATTTGTGACATTTAACTACATTAAAATAACTATAAATACAAAAACCAGCTTAAGTCTTTTATAACACTTTTCAGGAAATCCAACTATTACACCAAGGAAGCTTTTAAGATCTCAGTGGTTCCATGAGCCCTATTCCTGTGGATCTTACACCTATGCGGCCAAAGGTTGCTCAGAATATGACATAGATAACCTTGCTGAACCCTTGCCGCTGAAAGGCTCAAATTCTAAGGTTTGTCAATGTTTAGCCAAACAGCTATACTTCATTCTTCTGAGTTATATGCTGTAGGCAGATTTTTTTCCTTTACTCTTAAACTTAATTGATAATATCTTATAACATGAATGACACTTTGTTTTTGCAGCCTTTGCAGGTGTTATTTGCAGGAGAAGCCACACAAAGGTCTTTCTTCTCTACAGTGCATGGAGCGCTGCTAAGTGGCTGGAGAGAAGCAGAACGTCTTATATCTCACTACACTCCTGCCTCTGGGTCATTCTCATCTAAACTGTGAAAACTCCTCGAGTTCTGAATAGCTGGAAGGATTGACACAAGTCATTTTCATTAAAACCAAGGGATTATGTGCCTTAAATAGGGAATAGAAGGAAAATGAACGTAATTGATTTAACTGAATTATTTAAAGCATCATGAATGCACTGCATGACACATGTTAAGATTTTGTCAGCTCGTTCAACAAATGATGATTTGTGTGTCAAAATTACAAATAATTTCTCTCGGAATTCCTTTACTTTGCACAAAATGTTAATTGTTTTTTGTGATCTGAAAATATTTTTTATATTAAACAAATGTTCTAATACTTCACGAAGCGTGTGTTTGTTTTGTGTTTCATAGTTTAAAAAATAACGAGGTTAAAAACAAACTAAGCTTACCTGGTTAAATTTCCCATAGAAATGGTGCTATGGTCATGTTTATACTAATGTAACATCATCAAAATTGTTCAGATCATATCTGGATTATTTCAGGGTTTATATTTTTCAAAACAATCTCAAATGTCTTGTAAAATGTTTGATTTTATTCTGATTTCATCATGCCATTTGTAGTTTACTGTAATGTATTGAAGCATTTAAATACAGCCAGTATAGGTTAGTAAATCTAATAATTACAGTGTAGTTGCCTGAACCCTGGTAGAAGCTGTCCCTGAAATCATAGATGAAAAAATGATTTTCCAGTGTTAAGGTTAAGCATAGACAGCATCGTCACATTTTAGAGACGGCTGCTTTGGATTGTGAGGTACCCAAGCAATTATATTTAGTATATAAGTGTGTCTCCAATCACAGTCAAAAACCTTCTTGAGATGGGCCTAGATAAAGGATGGAAACTTCTTAAATAGTAGCCCTACTATTCAGTTAAAATATTTGGACATTACAAATATCAATGATATTTCAATATTATGAAACAATATTCATATATCTGTATTTCCATGAAATACAAACCACTGTAAGGCAAAGTAGAATCAAATAAAAATCAGCAGTAGCTGTGGAATTCAGTATTCTTTTGCCGTTTGTGCTCGAACAGGGGACAATCCAGAGTGAACTACAGGCTTTGGGATGTGCTGATTTCACAGTATCCAGTTTTTTTTAAGTTAAAGTTAAATGTCATACCACAAGCCTGTAAAACAAAAACATATTATTTTAAAACTGATCTTGAATATGGGAATCCGTTCTTGTTTACCTAGAATGTAATGTTCTTCTCAGACCCGCGCTGTAGGTGGCGGTATGCACATGTAGTTGCTTCTCAACAAAGCCACCGAAGAAAAAGATTCTGCGATGGAAATATGGCTCATCTTTCAGCAAGACAACAATAAAAGTAACTTTCCTGAATGCCAATAACTGGTGAGTGGACTGCCATACGCCTGCAACTGCAACATTTCTTTTTTGTTAACTTACCTAAACAAAACAAAACAAAACACCGCATGTTTTTTGCGGTGATGTCACAAAATGTTTATTTACCACGGGTGCATTTTCTGTTTTTTTTTTAGTTTAGAAAAGTATGAAATTGCTTGGTGATGTTAAGATTGCATTGTCATTCGAGTAGTCTTAATAAAAATAAATATATAAAAAACGTCAAGTTCATCGTTCGACAGAGCACTTATATCTGCCTTTTTTGTTATAGTTCTGGTTCAGCCATCGGAGGGATTCATGTCCAGTTTCAAGAACAATCACTACAGCTGAATGAGAGCTTTAAATCTGTTCATCAAAAGAATAAGACTTTATTGAAATGGAGCAAAGTTTGCCATCTGCAGATGCAATCTCACAGCACTTCATGAGTGGATGCTTAAAAAGTGAAAATGGATTGCAAACAGACTTCAATCAGTCAGAAATAGAAATTAAAGTGGAACCTGATCAATATGACTCCTCATCGCTTGATGTGAATGAACTAGAAACATTTCCTCGTTCTCCTGGACATGTTAAGGAGGAGATTTTGGACCATGGCCTGCAAGTCTTACCAGATGGCCTAATGCCTCCAGTTGAGATGGATGAAGAGCTTGAAATCGCAACAAACTCACACACTTCTCCAGATAAACCAAACAGAAGAACTCGTTCATTAAGAAAAAGAAAAAAACATACAGACAAGCAAGGAAAAAGAAAAGCAACTAATGCATCAAGCCATACAATACGATGTCCAGCTAAGCAGAGTAAGAAAATGAGTTCTGATGTGTCAAGTGAAGGAATCAAATGTTTTATAATGCAGGGAAATGCCACACAACATCCAGAGAAATCAGGTAAAGCCAGAACAACCATTAAACAGCACAAAGAAGAGCGATTTATTTGTGAAACCTGCGGGAAAGAATTCCAGCGGTCAGATCTTCTCACAGATCACATGAAAATTCACAGGCGACAGAAGCCGTACACTTGTGATCAGTGCGAAATGAAGTTTGCCAAGCCCTCTTATTTGAAAATACACTTGCGTAGACATGCCGGTGACAGGCCTTTTCCATGTGACCAGTGTGAGAAGAGGTTTTTTGACATCTATGACTTAAGGGTGCACCAGAGAGATCACACTGGAGAGAGACCTTATATGTGCTCCGAGTGTGGGAAAGGTTTTAAACGCATTTACATACTTAACAAACATAAACGGACCCACTCAAAGGAGAAACCTTTCCAGTGCTCTGTGTGTGGTAAAGCATACAAATATGGGTACAGTTACAGGTTGCATATGAAAGACCATCTTGACTAGGATCCATAATGTGTGTCGGCATATGTTAACAACAAAAGGGTCTACATTTTTTATTCCTTCCTCAAAGGAAGATGATTTCCCTATGTAAAGTGTAAAATGTGCTTAAATTTATTGGATTTGAGCAGGTTTTTTTAATGTTCTTTTTTTTTATGTGGATTGAATCATTGATGAGTTTGTTCCACTCTTGAATCCGGCTAATGAAGTTGTCCAGTGATTTATAGTAGATCATATTCTTGCTTATTACATATCTTTAATGTTTTAAAAGCAGGTTTCTGTGACCTTTCTGTTGCAAGCTTGCATTAAAAATTAGGGGATTACAGCCTAAGTCTCAATTCTCTTTCTGACAATTTGTGTTTGAAGAAATGTTTCAGCTAGTTCAAAAGAATCAAATGTGGCAAATCAGTATAGAATTAACTCCTTATTTGTCAATGATATAAAGAATCAACACTGTAAAAACAAACCTTCATTGAATGACGTATTGATAGAATGGTAATGGTTTGGAAATAAATGTAATTTCGCAATTTTCTGTATTTCTATGTACGCTCAAGATTTTGGTTCTATGTACACTCAAGGTTACAAAAAACCTTTTTTTAATGCTTTTCTTTGCATTTCTTATTCTCAATAAGGCTGTATTTATTTGATCAAAAATAGTAAAAACTGATTTTGTGATATAATACATAAAAAAACCTGTTTTCTAATTTTAAAATATCATATATCATGTCTTCAGTGTCACATAATTCATCAGAAATCATTCTAATTATTATTTTTATTATTATTAAATCAATGTTCCACCCTTGTTCTGCTTAGAATTTATGGGCAAAGAGTTTGTTTTCAGGATTCTTTGTGGAATAGAAAGTTCAAAAGAACAGCATTTATTTAAATTCATTTAACAAACAATCTGTTTACAGACCTCAAACTTTCGAACAGTAGTGTGTATATATATCTAAAAAAAAAAAATTTTACTGGACATAATTTTATTTCAAACCTGTATGACTTCTGTGAAACTAAAAGAAGACTCCTCCATACAATGAAAGTCAATTCTGGACCCCACTGACTTTCATTGTATGAAAAAAAGCAGTTGAAATATTCTTCAAATTGTCTCATGTCGTGTTCTGCAGAAGAAAGAAAATCATACTGGTTTGAAATGACTTGAATTTGAGTAAATGAAAGAATATTCATGTTGGAGTGAGCTATTATTTTAACATTTCTCCACCAGAGGGAGGCCAATGCTGCACATTATGACCTCTCCTGATTTCACTTTTTAGTTTTGTTAAGTAAGCAAAGGCCCAGTTACAATAGAACTGTTCATAACTAAATGTTGACTACAAAAAGGTTATGTCTTTTTATATTAAAAGTTGCATCTTCTGAAAACAATTTTAAGTGTGAAATAATATGTATAGTGTATTGGATCAGATCGGTTTATACTGTGCAAGAGGAAAGAGAAAGTTGTGTGTGTGTGTTTAAGGTGGAATCATGTAAGTTAAATACTGTTGGTGCTAAAAGCTTAATTCACATCAATAATTACCATTGATACGTTGAATTTGCTTGTAAATTTAATGATTTCAATATAACTGTTTGTGCTTCTTGTGTTTATATTTTTACAGTTTTGTCCATGGTGCATCGAAAAGCTGAGGTTACAGCTTCACTAACAGAAGAATATGAATCCATTGCTGCCCCTGATTTAGAATCGGAGGTCTCTGATAGTGATGGCCCAGAAAGCAGCAGTGTCCCAGATGTGGCAGAGGGTCAGAAAACTGTCCTCACAGACTTTGAGTTCTCATCTGAGGAATCCTGTGATGAGGAGAGTGAAGATCGCTTGAGTCGATGGAGCAAAGGAGACTCTTATTGGAGCAAATATCCTCCTCAAAGTGACACTAGGACCTTCTCACAGAGCTGTCAAGGGCCCGCACAAGGGCCTTTACTGGTGACACCTAAAGATGCCTGGGAACTTTTCATAAGCGAAAACATCATTGATGAAATCCTGCAATGCACCAACTTGGGTGGACAGAAAGCAGCGTCAACAAAAGACAAAGTGTGGCAAAAGGTCACTAAAGAAGAGCTAAATGCCTTTATTGGTCTAAGCCTTCTCATCGGTTTGGAGAGAAACAGTGATGTCCCAGTACGGGAACTGTTTATGGATCCGTTACAGAACCCACTTTATAGAGCTACCATGTCTGTTGGAAGATATCAAGACCTTCACGGATGCCTGCAATTTGATGATAAGAAAACCAGAGTGCAAAGAGAGGAATCAGACCACATGACAGCCTTCCGAAATGTGTGGGACATGTTCCTGATCAACTGTAGGAAAAGGTTCATCCCCAGGGATTGTGTCACTGTGGGTGAACAGCTCGTGCCATTCAGGGGAAGATGCAAGTTTGTGCAACACTTGCCAAGACTCCCCGCCAGGTATGGCATAAAAATCTTTTGGATGTGCGATGCCGAGGTTCCCTACGCCATTGATGCTGTGATCTACACTGGCAGGCAGCCAGGAGAAGAGACTGAAGAGAACCTTGCAGAGAACACCGTTCTGAGGTTGTCCAGTGGACTTCAGAAAAAAGGTATTGTTTTTTTCTCCACAGCTTTTTGTGATTTGTAAGCAATAATGTGTTTCCTGTTTCCAGTATTAAGGCTCAGTAAATGTTTTTTTAATTGATACATTTTATTCAGGATAGGATGTATTAAATTGATCAAAAGTGACTGAAATTACAATCATAATATTGAAAATATATATATATATTAAATAAATGCAGTTCTTTTGGAATTTCGAATAATCTAAATAACAGGTTTCACTAGTAAAATATTAAGCAGCACAACCGGTTTTTTTTTTTTGAAGAAATGTTTCTGGAAATGTACTGGAGAAATGGCTAAAAATTAATCTTTGCCGTGACATGGATAAATTACATTTTAAAATATCTTAAAACAGAAAACATTCTATTTTAATTATAAAGTCGTCACCTTTTTTATATAGCGCTTTTTACAATGATAACAGGAAAATAATGCAACAAAGTTTGTTTCTAGAAGAAAATAGAGTCATAGTTCAGCTTAAGTAAGTCAGTGATGGTTCATTTTTGTTGTAAAAAAGTTATTCATTTAGTTAATTTATATATATAGCCACTCTGGAAAAAACCGTGATGTCATCATCCAGCTCAGTTCAGTTCTCATATAATGGTGTCAATGCAGGCAGATCAATAATATTTTTAAATATATAAATGTCCCAAACTGAGCAAGCCAAAAGCCAAAGGCGACAAAGGCGACATTGGCAAGGAACCAAAACTCCATCAGGTGACAGATTAGAGAAAAAAATAAAACCTTGGGAGAAACCAGTTCTCCTCTGGCCAACGAACGAACAGTGTATATTTAGAAAATTTTAATCGTTTTTCTAAATATTATATACTATGCACTTAAGATTCAGCAGTGGGGGAAACAGTGGTACAAGAAGTAGCCATTTAGCAGGAGGTTTGATCCAAAGCCACTATCTTTGAAACACTTTGGATTAACTGCCTTTCTCAAAAACACATAGTTCATACTAGTTTACTTCTTGTCGGGATCAAACCAGCATCCTTCTAGATACCAGCCCTGAGCCTCAAACACTGTGCCAGACCATCATTGTTTTTGTGTTACCTAACTATGTTGCTTTTTTATGTTTGTTTCTCATGATAGGTCTTAATATTACAATGGACAGCTACTTCACCAGTATCGCTCTGGCAGAGAATCTTTTTGAGAAAAACTTGACCATGGTTGGGACCGTTCACCAGAAGAATCCACACGTGCCACCGATTATGAAGCCATCCAAGTTACGAGCGCTACATACCTCTGAGTTTGGTTTTTGTGGCAATGTGTCCATGGTGAGCTATGTACCAAAAAGAAAAAAGGCAGAGATTATTTTAAGTACGTTGCATACCAGCGAAGCACTGAATGAAACAGTTGCTAAAAACAAGCCAGAGGTCTTTCAGTATTACAATCGCACCAAAGGAGGAGTCAACAATGTTCTGCAAATGGCCAACAATTATGCCTGCAAGCGCCGTACGAAGAGATGGACCATGGTGCTGTGGTATAACATGTTGAATATTGCCATTGTAAACTCCTACTCCATTTTCAATGCTCAGAACCCTAGCTTCATGGGAGGTGGTCACAACACCCAGCGGATGTTCATAAAAGAGCTAGTGAAAGAGCTTGTAGCGCCTCAGATTCATAGGCGCAGAGAAGAAAGCCATGGATTATCCAAGAACATCCTTGAGGCCATGGGGAGGTGTGGGGTACCCACATCACTGTCAGCTGTCACTTCTGAAATCCAACAACAGAGCTGTCAGAACAGAAGAAGAAAGAGATGCTATTACTGTCGATCTGTAAGAGACAGAAAAGTGAGCAGCTACTGTTGTGAATGCAGTAAACCTGTCTGCAGAGACCACAGTCACATAGTAGTGATTTGCTACCAGTGCATGCGTTAGCAGTTTCAATATGTCTATCTGTATTGATAATGAGTGGATTTTTGACAAGTTATATTTCTAAAAGATTTTTGAAGTAATATTGTTTAAAAGATTCAATGTGTATCCTACTGTAAATATGGGTTCTTTAACTATTTGAGTTTTAAATGAATTAATCTTTAATTGATTATCTTTAATTGCACAATGTAAATTTGACATTCGTCTTTTTATATACAATGTTGAATTAATTTATATTTAACAGTTTTATGGATTAAACTCGATTGAACATTGAATTATTTACCTAACATCTATTAGGCTACTGTTTGACGAATGCTATGCATGCTATCTAATCACGGGGAATAAGAAATATATATTCTTATCTATATATAAATAGCTGTTCATTTTAGATCAGCTATGTGAATGAAGTGCTCTAAAGTGTGCAAAAGGACAAGTCGAGTATATTAACAAACGCCACAAGGTGGAGCAAAAATCAGTTAGCGATTGTAACCAAGAGATACCTCAGGTGAGTTAATCAAATGTTGAAATAATCAGCCTGTTGTGTGAGTCTTTTAGATTATTTTGGAAACCCTCTAGTCCAGCAAAAATACAACCTTTATGTTCTGGATTTCTTTCTTTCTTATTATATTAATTATATAATACTTCTGTGCTTCAATATGGTTGATTAAATTCGATACAACTGTTCATTGTTAAACTAATATTTGATTTATCTGTTTTTCTCCAGATGTTTTTAAGGCACATTTTCTCTTAGGTCTGTTTGTGGGTCATCATCACTTAAGAATCTCACCCCTGTTGTTAAATAAACAAAACCATTTGCTTACAGCAGCCTATTGGCTTCCTTAAGGTGTTTAGTTTCACATATACCACTAACCTGTTCCATGTGAGCTGGTGTCAAATTGATTGTTTTGTGAAGGGGGATTTTCTAAAGTGTTTTAGTGGTTTTAATTCCCTTAATATTAAGTATAGGAGTAAAACACTTATATATCATTAAACGGCCCTATTTAAATGCTTATGAAATAGTGCTTTGCCAAAACTGTAGGAATTGTATATATTTACAAATCCTCACGTTTAAAACAATTTTAGGCTATATAAAACCACGAACTAAGCAATTTATTGAAAGAAGTTGCATTTTTAAATACGTTCCGTGATCAATATGAATATTCTGTTCAAATTAGCAAGTAGCCAGTAATCAACAGGTTGTCGCTATATACAAGCCCATATGTTAAACACCGGGTGTTGATTGGCTGTTTAAGACAATGACGCGCGCAGACCTCATATGCATATTCAATGAGTTCCTTGCTGGTACAGTGCAAATAAAGCGAGATAACGGGCCGTGGACAGCGGACTAAAACTTTTTATTCTGACATGTCAGAGCGATGACTTTAGTACAAATATAAACCTGGGACACGGATCCCAGCGACGGAATAGGGTCTGAGCTGGAAGAAGAGAGAGAAGCCCTGATTTTTTTTGGGTGTGGAAAACCGGACGCCGCATTCTCTGTAGACTCTGAACAAGTTTGCCTTTTCCAAAAGCAACATTGGAAGAGTAAAAGTTATAGTAACAACATGAGCTTGTTGTCTGCTATAGACACCAGTACCTCAGTGTACCAGCCTGCACAGCTTCTTAACTGGGTTTACCTTTCTTTACAAGACACGCATCAGACGAGTGCTTTCGATGCCTTCCGACCCGAGCCCAACTCTTCCCATCCGGACCTGAACTACAGCAAAACTCCTGCCAATGACCTGAGCTCCTCTCTCAACTCCAACTATCTCAACAACTTCTTTCAGCTGCAGAGAAATGAGGTAACTTGTTTTATGCCCTCCTACATTTCATTTATTTTGGAAATAAGTTAATGGAAATAACGGTCGACTGAAATAGGATTTATGTAAAGCGCAGTTGATGCATGTCTAATATAGCGCGCGACTAGTGTTGGTACCAACTTGGGTTACAAATTCTGTAGCAATACATTGATGCTTTGGATGATTTTTTTTTATTTTTTATTTTTTTTACGTAATCTCGTTTTTGTCATGGGTAACTTGTAACAATTATATTGTAGGCTAATATAATTAGGCTAAAATAGATGTAATTATTTATTTAGTAATAGGCCTACTATAAGCGTCCTTGAATATTTGAAAGCACACTAAAACCGTGCCAGTTTGCAGCTTTGCACACTTAGTTTATTGTTTTGTAACTGCACGTGGACAGCCAAATGTGGCAGCCATCCATGAAAGTATATTTTGATCATAAGACAACTTGCATTTAATTTGTTGCTTAATTTGAACAAGTAGACTCAAAAAAATCTGAACTCTCCGTTTAATTAAAGGGATACTCCACTTTAAAATGAAAATTCTGTCATCATATAGCCTACTCACCCTCATGTTGTTTCAAACCTGTATGAATTTCTTTATTGATCTTTATACATCTATTCATTGATGACAGAATTTTCAAAGTGGAGTATCCCTTTAATGCTTACTGATCTCTATAGGCCTAAAAATGTGGGCTGCCATAATTGAGGTCATGAATATGAAAGATGTTGCTCGTTTGTGATGTTTCTATAGTTGCTGAAGACATGACACTCGATCTGTATTATATTTTATAACGTAAAGGAAGTTGTTAATATAATCAGTGATCCTCTCTGAATGACTAGATCTGATTGTATTATCAAAACAGATTATGAGAAAAACATTTTAAGGAAAATTATGAACTAGGAAGTGTTTACATTTATAATAATATTATTATTATAATAATTATTTTAAGATTCAACTGAGATGCTACGTCCCATCTTGTAGGCTATGTTTGGGATTTTTTTTATAGATATATAAAAAAAATAATAATATATATATATATATATATATATATATATAAGTCAGGAATATGGGTGTGGTTTTCAATTATCAGTAAAATTAGGTTATGCTTTTCAGAGTAAATATAACGGTTATGACAAGTCTGTTGAATCTTTTTGTTCTCTTCAGGTTATTTTTCTAAATAAGACAATTACTTCCAGAAGCTTCAAACATGTAAACGCATTTTCTTTTTAATGATGTAATGACAGTGTTGTGGCTGAGGGAAACAAGGGAAAGTGTTGATGTTTAGTGGAAAGTTTGAGGAAGGGCAAAACTTTCATTCGTAATCAGAGTTAATAAAAACAGTTCTTTCTCTTTCTCTCCCTTCCCCCTCTTTTTTTCCTCTCTTTTCTTTTTCTCACTTGTGGAAGGCATAGAATGCTTTCAAAATCCCCTTATTACACACATTTCAATTTTATCAGAGTTATTTTTTCCATGTGAGGCCGAAAATTAATCTGTCTATTAAAATATTTTAAACTAAGGAAGAAGGTTGGAACTAGATTTTTGCATTATTTTTATTTGCATAACTTTTCTGAGAAAGTGTTAACTAGTATTGTGTGTGTGTGAATGGCAGTAGTACAGGCTAGTAGTAACCCCCTGACTCTCTCCAGCTGTGTGAAGGGGTGAGGAAAGATGTCCTCCACTGGTGTAAATGTGTGTGAGTGAGGGCCATATCCTTCAGGAGAGACATAGCCAAATTCCTTTCTGACAGCTACAATCAGTATTGCGGTTTCATTATTGTATAAAAGTCGATAATAATTCTATGAATGCATTCAGACGTAACTGCTGACATCGTAATTATTGTATTTCCATGACGTTTAAAGGGGTTGTTGACATTTAAAATATGGCTGTGCAGTTTAGTTTACTGTTTACAGAGAACTCCATACATTTCATTTGCATTTTCAGAATTTCTTGTTGATGTTTACTGTCTGTTGGTCATAACTCAGACAAAATAACAGTGCAGCTGGATGCTTATTTGTCTTGACACAGCTTTTTATTGGTCAATTTATTTTGAACATAAACACGTCTAAATCTTTCCAATTTCTTGTAACTCCTAATCTTTTGCAAGACACGCTCAGAATAAAGTTTAAAATTTAGGAGGAATTGGCCTGCATGTTTCTCATGGATTTCTCACCAAAAATTGATATGCAGTGGATTTGACCGGCCACAATGGAAAATGATTGCCACATGTACAGCTATATAAAAAAAAAAAATCTAATAAGGCATATTTGTTGTATCCAGAGTTGCTCTACCTGATGAAAAGAGACTAGTCTGAGAGATATATGCAAAAACTGTTTATTGTCCTGGCTTGCTGAGAACTAGATGACAGTTATCTGGACCTGCCACGTAAAGTTTCAGGACTGTCCAACATGAGACTTCAACAATAACATAACCTTCCAAACCGTAACCAGAGGAAGACATCACTCAAGCAACATCTTCCCATCCAAGCATTTGTTTCAGTAGCGTGTGTTTGACTATCTCTCAGTGGTTATATAGCAATCTGATTTGCAAATCTTAGACTGATGTACTTATCACTGACTTTAGTGGATTATGCCGCCTCAATTTAGGAACTGATTCTGAATTAGGAATCTCATTAATTAGTTAATATGCCTAATAGAGTTCCACATCACTGAGGACATTGTTTTTGATTATATAATCATATTTTCATTTTAGCTTTAGCCTATAGGATGGATTTAATTGAGAGCAGCATATTATTAAAGGGTTAGTTCACCCAAAAATTACTCATCCTCATATCGTAAGGCCTTTGTTCATCTTCTGAACACAAATTAATATTTTTGTAATGAAATCAGAGAGCTTTCTGTCCCTCCATTGACGGTTTACGCAACTACCACTTTCAAGCTCCAGAAAGGTAGTAAAGACATCATTAAAGTAATCCATGTGACTCCAGTGGTTTAACCTCAGTTTTATTAAGAGACACGAGTGCTTTGAGCAAAAAAACATAATTTACATTATTCACAAAATATTATTTTAAACGTGCATTCACGACAGCACCACGACACATTCATGTTGTGTTGACATGAGAGCTGACGTTGTTGCGTGAATGCACATTGGAGATGAATGTTTTTTAAATAATAAGTTAATTATGTTAGTTTTTTTGCACAAACAAAGTACTCGAGTTACATGGATTACTTTAATGATGTCTTTACTACCTTTCTGGGGC
Source organism: Leuciscus leuciscus (assembly GCF_965113295.1). Lineage (NCBI taxonomy): Eukaryota > Metazoa > Chordata > Actinopteri > Cypriniformes > Leuciscidae > Leuciscus > Leuciscus leuciscus. The sequence continues at coordinate 17,164,128 of NC_138746.1, read as the reverse complement.
TTGAAAGTGGTAGTTGTGTTGCTGATAAGGGAAAGAAAGCTCTCAGATTTCATTAAAAAGATTTTCATTTGTGTTCCGAAGACTTACGGCTTTGGAACGTTATGAGGGTGAGTAATTAATGACCGAATTTAAATTTTTGGGTGAATTTACCCTTTAATTAAGTATATTGTTTCTTTCATTTTTTGCTTCTGTGTTCATATTGGGATAACTAATTTTTGGATTGTGGATGTCCTGTTATGTTCTGCAGGCCCTGAATAATGGTTTATACAAAAGCGTGTCCCCGTACGGCTCTCTTAACAACATAGTGGATGGGCTGAACTCTCTAACGGACCACTTCTCCGACCTCTCCCTGTCCTCTGAGCCACGCAAGCCCAGCAAGAGACCTCCACCAAACTACCTGTGCCATCTCTGCTTCAACAAGGGACACTATATCAAAGACTGCCCTCAGGTAAGCAGCCAGAGACACATGTTGCCTCATTGGCCTACTTGTCAAACAGGCATCTCTCTGTCTTTAGTCATGCGTATCTAGTTAATTCAGAGAGCTAGTGTGCTGAGCGTTGAGAGGTAACACAAGGCCACTGAGAAATGCTTTTTTCAAATATGGAAATCATCTGATTTTCTTTCTCGCATCCAACAGTGACATCAGTCGATAATAACAAAAAATGATAATCAGGGATATCACACATAAAATGTGTTCAGCAAGAAATGATGCGTGCAATCATTTTAGATACTTTTCTTAGCCCCTTTTTGCAGGTGATATTAGCCGTTGTTGTTCTTGGAAATGTAACTTAAAGCTTCATAAAGCAGTGGTTATGTATAGATTCAGGATAATATGTTTACAAGGCAACACATTTGTGTTCAAGTTAATGTGGTATGAATGGACTCAGTGAGACAAGAAATGCTGCAAAATTTAGAGATGCCGGAGTGAGAATGTCTTGTCTGGGGACAAGTTTATGATTTAAATGTGCTTAAATCCACAGTTTTACTAGGAAATCTATGGGAAATCATGAGAAACCACTCCCTGACCTTTAATTGTCTTGTTTCGACTATTGCAAGAGCATTCTCAGAGCGATGTTTACCCTCAGGACAAGGGGGGGGAAAAAAATCCATGCTCCTTTAAAAAACTATTTTAGTTTCACTTTTTAAACACGAACGAGTAGTTTTAAATGTCAAGCACTGTTTGAAGGCATATCAGAGAACTGGAGTTTTTTCCCTTGTCTTATCTTTCCTTTTCTTCATTCCAACACTGATTTCATGAATAAAAAATTGTTAAACTTGCAAACTTTCCAGAAACAAAGATAAAATGCAAGTGTTTGTAAAGGAGACAGTGTCATCTTTAATTTCAAGCCATTAGTGTTTTATAGTCTTTGGACACAGAGACAGGGTGAGGTTCTTGTTCAGGCCCTGAGCCCCAGACTCAAGTCAGAGCTGCATGGAATGGTAATGCAGACCAGATGTGGGATTAAAGTGGCAAACCTCCCTTTATGAAAGATGATGAGAGTTCCCTGCAGACTGCTAAAAGTCCTATCATGATAAAATATCTCCACTTCTTTGAGCTCGGCTCAGGTAATTTACAGACTTTTCCTCTGACGTTGTCAACATTGTGCACTGAAATACACTGATGTTTGTTTTTATAAGGGTGTTTGCTGTCCCTGACTGGTGATGGAAAATGTTGCTCATGTGCAATTAGGTTTATAACAGATTGAACCGTAGTTGTGTCAGTGTTATGATGTAATCATGGATTCATTTACGAAAACATAGCAGTCATGGTCATGTTATGTTGACTGTGATATAATTGTTATTGCCAATAAGTTAGCTATTTCAAACATCTAATGCTAAGGACCCCAAAATATGAGGATTCCGCTCCCTAAAATATACAAACTGTGCACATATAATGCACTTTATACATGAAATACAAATCTTTTCATGTATAACAGACTTATTTATACTGTGTGTAAAAAAAATAAGATGTTGATTACCAACATGATGTTTGCAAAATTAAATAATTGCCTTTATATTGTTACTGTACTGAAGCCGAAGCAAATTATTTAAATATTATCTTGACAATTTTGAGAATTATTATGTGGATATGTTTTCTACACACTATTAGAGTAATGCTAGATGTTTAAACCTGCAAATAGATATTTTCAATTCAATTCAATTTATATTGCGTGGTGTTCCAGAGCAGGGTTACACTTAACTTTGACAGCCCTAAAATACATAATAAAAAATATGACTTTTTTTTTTCCTCTCACATTTTCTACAACCCCGCTTTTAAAGTTGAAAAATCCCTGTTCTAAAGCAATGTACACTATGGTTAAGCTAAACAGCTTAGGAAAACAAATACTAAAAGAACAAATGTTAAGTTTTATTAGAACAAAACACAGCAGGCTATAAAACTAGCCTGAGACGGGTCTGTAAATCACCTTCAGAACTGTCGTGTTTTAAATTTCAGTTGCTTGTGTGAATGTCAGTGGAAACACTAGAAAAGTCCAGTCCCACGATAGTGTCCACACCTACTCAAGTCAACACTAATGCATTTTACCTCCCCCTGGAGTCTCACTTTCTGTGATTTACTTTCCATTTGTCATACGGCGCATCCACGTATTTACCCATCCAGATGCAATGATTCTCCCTCGATTCACGCCAGAAAGGACAGTTGAAAAATGATGAACATGGTGAATTTGATCTTTTCTCAAAGGAAATGAATTCCAGGGTAAGCTGGTCCCCACTAAGGGTTTGTCCTGTCCAGAGGACTACATACTCCCTGCCAACACAAACACTGAGGATTTGACTTCACAGGGCACAGCGGGACCTGTGATCTAAAGCCAGCGCTGAGAATCACATTCTCGTGCGTTCTCCCAGTGCACTGTCTAGGTCTCCATTTGTTTCCCAGCAGATGAGATATAGTGGGCCAAGCTCCCCAGTCAGAGCAGGGCCAGAGTATCAAAACACAGCCATCCCGGCCAGATAGGAATTAGGGAATGTCATGGCTCGGTTGGAGCAGAGCGTGGGGGCAGGAAGCGTGTTGGTTATGTCTTCTGGTGTGTGCGGTTCAGACTCACATGTGTCACCTAAGGGAAGTGGTTCTGGCCCTAGCAGAGCTCTACTGGGAGCACTAGTTAGAAAAGAACACCATTGAACAGGCGGCTGTTTGACCAACTCTGCTCTGCCCAGGGCCAGCTAGTGAGAGTTATGTAAACAAGTTCGACTAATTGGGAACGTTTTGCTCCGTCATTCGTTACCCAGAATTCATGTGACCTCAAAAAGCCGTGGCCCAACTCTTGTTTATGCTATGCCAGTCGAATATCTGATTGTTTCAGTCGATGAGGGTCAATCTACCCTGCTTACAGAGGTGCAGTGGGATTTCCTCATGGAAAATGTGTGCGCTGGAATGCGGCTTGCAAAACCGTAAGAGTCCCTGCATGTAAGCTCAGCTCGTGAGTCATGTCCTCTGTAATGCATCCCTATTGCCAATGCCCTTTTTTGTGTCACAGTCTCATAGTGACAGTGGATGTCATTCACAGTAAGTATTCTGACTCCCACCCTGAAACGATCAATGTGAGTCTTGTTAGGAAATCGCCGAAACATGGTACAGGGTGCAGAAAAGAATGCCTTTTGTTGTATGAGAAATTACTACAGGGTAACAATCATGTTTCTGTCTTCTACTTACATTTTCCCTGCTTGATGTGTTGTGTTAGTGTGCAACACACAAGATGCTGGATGTTTTGTTTTGTTTACTCAATCCATGCTAGAAAACATTTTATAATCATACAGAACCAACTATTATAGTTTTTTTCAATAAGTATATTCTAAATGTAATCACTTTTTTTTTTTTATCCAGTTTTACACAAAATTAACATCTTTAGTCGATGAAAATAACATTTTAGTTGCTGAAAAATGCTGAATTAAAGCATATTAAAACATTTGAAATATTGACTTAAACGTATCACACATTTAACAAAAAAAGCTTAACCTGAGCTGGTAAATAACAAAAAGTGCTCTAATATTAGTTGTAGTTGTTCATTGTCCCTTTTAAGTGCCTTGTTGTGTAAAGGTTTAGCCTGACTATGTCAGACTTCGTACTTCCGCTCAATTTCAGTTCGCTTCTGTACTCAGTCTGAGATAGCGACCTCCCAGTTTTCCTCCGGCCTCAAAACAGCCGGCCAATCAACGAACAGAGGGCGGGCTGAGAGCCGTGACGTAGACGCTGATTGTACCGTGGATGCGTAGATTTATGGGAAGCCAAACAAACCAAAAGTGGGACGAGACAGCGGGGGTTTACAGAGCTCGCGCCGCGCTGACATGTCATCTGCGCGGTTCAATGGTCCGAGCCGCGCGGCCGATTCGTCAGCGCAGCGCGGACGTGTTTCCTAGCGACACCCAATGGGCAGCGCGGCGCGAACAATCCTCACCAGCGCTGCGCTGACCAATTTAAACAGCGCAGCGCAAACCATACATGCAAATAAATGTACAAATAAAGAAACCCCTCCTTCCTTACAAAAAATTGGTTCTCTGCTGAAGTTTTGGAGTTTTTCCCTACAGAAGACAAAGAAGAAGAATGACAAGATGAAATGCATACATTTCTTATGTTTATTATTATCTTTAATAGTGTTAGTAAAGAGTAGTGTTGTGTGTCGATACTTTGAAGAACTGCACATATGTATAGAGGCTACGGAAAGAGCTGTATAAAGCAGAAACTTCCAAGACTTTCAATATCGTAGTCGTCTTGAGGAGCACGCCAACCTTCTGGTAATTATATATCGGACAGTTTACATGTTCAGGTAATGTATTTTATTACTGTAGTAAGTTTAAAAAATAATTTGTAGTAAGTTTAAAAAATAAGTTTATAAGAATAATTGGAAAAAGTGTCCCTCCCAATCAACCTGAATACACACACACACACACACACACACACACACACACACACACACACACACACACACACACACACACACACACACACTATATATATATATATTGTGTGTGTGTGTGTGTGTGTATTCAGGTTGATTGGGAGGGACACTTTTTCCAATTAATCTAAATAAAAAGCTTAAAGTCTACAAATGATGGCTGAATGCAAAACTTACCACAATAATAAAATAGATTACCTGAACATGTAAACTGTCCGATATAATTACCAGAAGGTTGGCGTGCTCCTCAAGACGACTACGATATTGAAAGTCATTGAAGTTACCAATTATAGGTTTGTAAACATCCGGGATGCGTGCGCATCGTGGTTGCAGAAAGACCCGTTTAACAGCTGATCATTACACGGATACGGTTAAGAATAATACTAATAGCTCGATTTAAAACATTTTATATATATATTTGAGTTTATATTTAATTTTCGGAATGTTCTCCGCGTATTTTTTTTAACACTTTTGGTCCCGACATGTGCACATTGCGCAGTAGAACCTGCGTGACGCGTGTGACGTAGGGTGATAATTCCCCAGTTCTTCAAAGTATCGACACACAACACTACTCTTTACTAACACTATTAAAGATAATAAACATAAGCAATGTATGCATTTCATCTTGTCATTCTTCTTCTTTGTCTTCTGTCGGGAAAAACTCCTAAACTTCAGCAGAGAACCAATTTTTTGTAAGGAAGGAGGGGTTTCTTTATTGTACATTTATTTGCATGTATGGTTTGCGCTGCGCTGTTTAAATTGGTCAGCGCAGCGCTGGTGAGGATTGTTCGCGCCGCGCTGCCCATTGGGTGTCGCTGGGAAACACGTCCGCGCTGCGCTGACGAATCGGCCGCGCGGCTCGGACCATTGAACCGCGCAGATGACATGTCAGCGCGGCGCGAGCTCTGTAAACCCCCGCTGTCTCGTCCCACTTTTGGTTTGTTTGGCTTCCCATATAGATTTACTTCACATAATCCGCAAAAGTCGTTCACAGCCATGTTCTCTCCGGTATTTCGCTGGATGGTTTTGTTTTCGCATCATACATGTGTTTACAGTGGAAGTTCGATGCGGCTGAGCCGGCGCATAACACACGTCATAACCAAACGTTATGTGATTGGTTTACGGCTAACCAATGATTTTAAACATCAGACAAGCGCCCTCCCGCGAGAAAGAAAATGCTTTTCAATTATGCCCTTCCAGACTCTGTCTACGAAGTAAAGCGAAGTAGCAGAGTTTGGTATTACCAGGCTAGTAAAGGGTGTAATCACAACGTGACTTATACATTCTGACTAGCGTGTAATCTAGCTGTCAGGGTTCTGTCACTTCGGTCTAGTTAATTTCTTGGTTTTGTGACAGAGCTCTGACACTCCCTGTTTTGTCTCGTCTCTGTGTGAGTGCGCGGTTCCGAGCGCGCTCGGGCCGTGCACTCACTTGTCTACGTGCCTTGTTATATGTGCGGGGCGTGGTGTTTGGATCCCGACACGTCTGTCTGGTTAGGTTTCGGTTCTGTGTCGGGATTCGGACATCAATGCTCCGCGTGTTTGTTTTCTTTTGTGAGCGCACGGAATGAGCTTTCGCTTGTTCTCGTGCGCTCTGTCTTGTATGGCAAGCCAAGGGGCTCAGAAATACGCCATAGATTAATCGCGTTTAAAGCCAAACGCCGTAAAATACGGCGTTTTAAACCGTATTGGACGCCGTAAAATACGCCGTTGTAATTACAAACGCCGTAAAAGACGCGCGAAATACGTCAATGACGCCGTATTTGACGGCGTTTTAGTGTGCATGGAAAGCGCCGCTTTTTACGCCGTTCATCTCGCCATATGACGCCGTAAAAAACGCCGTTTTGGTTGCACAGAGCGCGCGCTATTTTACGGCGTTTTGCTTATAGTATAATGAGACACGCCCGCTGATTTCCACAGCCAGTAAGTTTGAACTGTTCTCTCCCAATCAATGATGAACTGAGTCAGACCAGACGAATTCAGCACGGATCATTTGTGGTAATCCAATTCGAATTCTTATGCTCGTATATGAGGAGTTATTAAACAAGGAAAAGAATCCAGGTCGTATTGGCTTAACTCGGCACATTTCCATCTAAGTGCTGAATAACAACATATTGATATAACCCATAGAATGCCCTATGAATTTGTGTGTTTTAAATAGGCCTATTTGAAAAAAAAATAAGACGAATGTATTTTTTTCTAAAAAATGTGGCAGGTTTGTTGGTAGGTCTATAAGCTTCTCCTTCCAGAGTTAAATAGTGTTCCGATTTTTGTAGGCTAATTAAATTCGTGTTTTATTCATATTATATTCATTAATAAAAATAACATAGCCTAGTTATTTCTTTCCCACATTTGAGTCATTATTCTTAAAAGAAATGTAAATTATGCTTGCAACAATAGCTGTAGGTTAATTGGCCTGGATGAGTGTGATTGGCCTAATATTGTGTCCCAGACCGGCATTAAATAATTCGTGAATATTTGTAAAAATTCGTGGCTTGAAAGAGTTGTAAAATTGACAGTTCTGTCGATGTTTTGCCCAGGCAGGGTTAGTTAAGTAAAACTAAAACTATTAAAAACATTGAAATGCTAATCGAAATAAACCTGAAATAAAGGAAAATATAACTATTAGTTGAAAAACTTAAACTAAACGGAAATGAGAAATGTTTTTTATTTTTTTTATCAACAAACTGAATTCATTTCGGGTTTTTTTTGCTTCCACCTTCAACCGACGCGATCTTCCATTCATTACATTTACATTTACATTTATTCATTTAGCTGACGCTTTTATACAAAGCGACTTACAATTGCTATATATGTCAGAGGTCGCACGCCTCTGGAGCAACTAGGGGTTAAGTGTCTTGCTCAGGGACACATTGGTGTCTCACAGTGGATTCGAACCCGGGTCTCTCACACCAAAGGCATGTGTCTTATCCATTGCGCCACCACCACCACCCCCACCCCCACCCCACTCATTAACCGACAAGATTATGTTAAATTAAAATTAAATTAAATTAGAATGAACAAGTGACTGTGACCCATTAAAAATAGGCCTACCAAAAATATTTTTTTTGTTTTAGCCTGCATGTAAAATAGCAGCAACAGAATAGGGGGATTCATCATCGTATTCACCTGTAGTGCTTCTGTGAACGGAGAAAAAACAGGATAACATCCATAACTCTATACTCTATCCATAATTCTGATACAATGTCTGAACAATCCGGCGACTCAAAACGGGGGTTGGAGGTAACGAAAATAAATAAATAAATAAAATTTACACTGCCTACGTAGCTTCTCTGCAGGGGCGGCGCCAGAGAATTTTTAACGCATGTGCTGAGGGGGTGCTAGATCATTGACAGGGGGAGCTGCGCAAAACTTGGCCACTAAATATTTAATATTCAGTTATTTTAATGATCACAATTAAAGTTTTATTAAATTGAACAAGCGCAACATTCAGCACAATCAAATAAAGATGTAGGCTATTATTAATAATAATGTTATATCAACATATCTCGTTATTTCGACATAATATGTGAAATATCTCGAAATAACGAGATATTATGTCGATACTACTGCTGTGTCCACCATGGTCTCCACATTCTTGATCAGCGGAAACGATTTTTGCTTGTTTGGGATCTGACTGGCCAGCGTATTTTAAAAATTTAAGCAAACTTTGCTGTTTTTTTGACATTTTTTTCCCTGAAACGATCGAGGCAAACAGCAATCTCAACTAGCACAACAAGCGGGCAAGTCATGTGTCACCCATGTTCACATGTTCCGGCTCAAATTTTTAAATGTGAAAATCCTATTCTTTTTGCTTTATTGATTTGAATGATCTTTAATATTTTCTTTAATTTCAGTTTATTATTTAGCTTGGATTAATATTAATAATTAACATAAAATTAATAATTCCTTGGAAGCATACGAATTGGATTACCACAAATGATCCGTGCTGAATTCGTCTGGTCTGACTCAGTTCATCATTGATTGGGAGAGAACAGTTCAAACTTACTGGCTGTGGAAATCAGTGGGCGTGTCTCATTATACTATAAGCAAAACGCCGTAAATAGCGCGCGCTCTGTGCAACCAAAACGGCGTTTTTTACGGCGTCATATGGCGAGATGAACGGCGTAAAAAGCGGCGCTTTCCATGCACACTAAAACGCCGTCAAATACGGCGTCATTGACGTATTTCGCGCGTCTTTTACGGCGTTTGTAATTACAACGGCGTATTTTACGGCGTCCAATACGGTTTAAAACGCCGTATTTTACGGCGTTTGGCTTTAAACGCGATTCATCTATGGCGTATTTCTGAGCCTCTTGGCTTGCCATAGTCTTGTCACGTGAGCGCGCGCGGTTTCGAGTTCGCTCGAGCCGCGCGCTCTTCTGTCTGCATGTGTTTTTTCTTGTTTTGTGCTGTGTAGCACACAGCTTGTTTTTCACTGGCTGTGTGCTTTCATGTTGTCATGTTTTGTGTGAACACGTGGCTTATGAGTTTTCACTAGCTGCGTGTTCATGTCTCGTTTTGTGTTCTAGTCCTGTTTGTTGTGAGCACATGGCTTGTCATGTGTTTCCTTGTGCCATGTGCTCTCTAGTCGATTGTCTAACCCCGCCCACCTTGTTACCTGATTATTGATTCATTTTCCCCACCTGTCCTCCCTCGTTACCTGCTTTGTTTGCTCTCCCTATTTATTCTCCTTGTGTTTGCAGTCCTGTGCTGGTTCGTCGTCGTATCTATGCTGTGTGTTTCCCTGCTGTCTAGTCAAGCTGAGTCAAGTCTAGTCTGTCTTGTTTTTCCCCCTCGGGGTAGTTTTGTTTGTATTTGTTTTATTTTATGCTTAATAAAAGCCCATTTGATCTGCACGTGAGTCCTCGCTACTTCCACCTACCCTAACCCTGACACTAGCATGTCTAGTTCACGTTGACTTGTGCGTTTGTTGTAATGTTTTGATGTAATACATTTGATGTAATATAATATTTAGTTTATGTTGTGTATGTATTATTATACATCTCATTAGTATAGGGTGCGAACACTTTCCCGGTGTTCATTTACTGATCAGCTTTAGCTTATGCAGCCGTATCAGGGCAATCATTATTTACTATTACTGTAGATTATTTGAAACAATCAGATTCTTTCTAGATTTTTCGTGTTAAAAAATAGTGGGGCTCTTTCACACAGAACGCATTTTTGCTTTTAAAAACACAAGACACGGGCAGTGGAATGGGGAAAAAATGCAAGGTCTCGAGATGCGTTTTTAAAAAGTTGAACTAATTTTAACTTGAGCGTTGCCTTTTTAGAACAGTGTGTCATGCGCGAGACGCTGCAAAAGACGTAAGATTTAAGTTGTTCAGGATGTACAGTTTTCATCTTGTCTTTATTATCTTTTATAAAATAAAAAGCACAGTTTAAATTGTTAATGAAAATTTTTGTCAGTAATTTTGTTGACAATATTTACACTGCATAGTATATTTGTAAGAATTTCAGTGAGGAGCCAGATACAGTAGATTATACTCAGCTTGGGTCTGATGTCTTCATATCCTTTGATGGGAAAATTGTTGATTCTTTTATGTTAATCAAAAACACATGAATGCCATTGGTTTCATACAGCACTCTCATTATTCTTTTGACATAATACATCTCTTGTTCAAATCGTAATCATGGCACTGGAATGTGTGTGTATATATATAGCCTGTTTCGTCTTTCTCCAGTGTCCTGATGTTCTGTTTTTGAGCAGCTTTTTACTGTTTGAAGCCAGTTTCAGTGTAAAAAGTGATCAGTTACTTAAAAAAAGTGAGTTAAATTATTAAGTAAATAAACTTGCTGCGTAATTGAAAATGTTTTGTTATGTGAACTTGACAATTCCACATAACTTAATTTTTTCAGTTAGATATGAAGTTTATTTACTTCATAATTTTAAGGCAACGGGTTTCCTTGCTTTTTTAAGTTAAGTCAACTGATCGCTTTTTACATATTTAATTTTATTGTAATACTGGAGGTCAGTATAGTTAGTTACAGTATAGTTCTTTTTTTACTATATGGTTCCAATAATTGTTTTAAACGAATCAGGAAATTTGCTGTTTGTGATGCAACTTTCATTCACGGCTTTTTTGTTTTCAACATAACACATATGTTGTCCTTATTCTGCATGGTTTAGTTCCTCCAGGATGTTTCGGGTGTCACTTAAGTCCATTGATTAAAGGTGGCAGATTCAACACTTTAGAGGCTATTTTGAACAAATGGGGCCCCATTATCATCAGCATGAGTGAAATCTACCTTAGCACTTCACAGTTTGACAACTTTCATTACTACCAAAGCGAACACCTTTTTGAACTTGCATGTTTATTTCACAGAGCAGTTTGTCTGCCGTTGGTCAGAGCGATAAAGCTTTTATGATTTGTTGTTGCTGTTATCATTATGTAAGATAGTGAAATTGTAAACATTAGACTGGGGTTGTGTAATTTCGTTTGACAAGAAACCTTTGTTTGAGACAAACTTCCATTACAACTGCTCCCGCCTGTGAAAGGAAAACACTCTGATGTAAGAGGCAATCACTGAGCTCTTAGGAGACAGTCACCTTCTCCTCAGTCTCTTGCTGAGATAATTACATAAACATGCTTCTAATAGGGAGCCAAAATGACAATGCATTTCCTGCTTCTTGATAGAAACAAATAACCACGTACATAAGCAAGTTCATTTTCAATCAGAAACTATGTCAGGCCCAAGTAATGAGGTGTGAATATGTATAGTTGAAACGCTTTGTAATATATAGTGCGTACTTGATCATTTGACAGTTCTGTTGCCCTGAGAGTGCTAGAAAATCTTTAATGATTGTTTCAAAAGCCACATATATTCATTGACGTGGCATAAATCACAGGACTCTTGGTCAGATATATGGCCTCTGCTGACTCAAAGTGTGCATTTTGTTGTACACTATATATTAACTTTATCGGTTTTCAGGATAAATTTCAGGCAGTTGTTTAAATCAAGAGAGAATTATGATCTGAGTTAGAGTCAATTCCCTTCTGAACAAAAACATGCCGTCAAACATTGCTGGAAATGTTGTATTATGATGTGAAACTGCTTAAAAAATGTTTGTCTTTATAGTCATTCTTTTTAAGTCTTTTCAGTTTTGAAATCCAACTTAAACTGACTGTCAGTAATAAGTATTTAGATTTATTGAAACCATTAACTTTCGACTTGTAAGAGTTTTATTTGGAATTGAGTGCCTTTCATAAAAAAAAAAAAAATCTAAACTGCACTGTTGAAAAACAGTTTGTCCCAATAGCGTGTGAATTTTCTACATGTGTTATTTAGATTCTGTGTTTGCATCAGACAGGGATCATATATTTCTGCTGAAAAAAGAAAGTATAGTTGACATTAACTGAGTTTACTGGCATTTATTATAAATAAACCCAGCTCCAAAGTTGTTCTACAGAAATTTATGTTATTGTACACAAACTGCACTAAGTAAATGAATTTGAGTGTGATGTTGCTTCATAACTCTGTTTGCATCCATGTTTGTCCAGACCAGCTGCTCTGTGTTTCTCACAGCCTGTCAATCTGCTGTCCTGGGAAACAACCAGTCTGATGTTGCAATGCATAGTTAGCGCTCGCATGCATGGTCCAAAACATGTGTTTTTATGTACAACATAATTATTTACAATAGTAAAAAAGCCATTTTGAACTGCAATGATTCATCTGATTTGATACTGACTATTAATATAATTACTTTTAAAGTAGGTCAATTTAATTACTTTACTGTTCAAAAATGTAGGGTCAGAAAAAGTTTATTTTAAAGTAACACTATTTTTCAGCAAGGACGGCAAAGGCATTTCTAATGTTGCAAAATATTTCTCTTTCAAATAAATGCTATTCTTTTGGACTTTCTTTTTGTATCACGGCTTCCACAATTAAGCACCACAACTGTTTTCAACATTGACAATAAGAATAATAAAATAAAAAAATCTTGAGCATCAAATCAGCATATTAGAATGATTTTTGAAGGATCATGTGACACTGAAGGCTAGAGTAATGATGCTGAAAATACAGCTTTGCCATCACAAGAATTTTACAATTTAAATTAGATTTTAAAATATATGAACATGGAAAATAGTAATATTGCAATATTATTGTTTTTTTTATGTATTTTTGATGTAATAAATGCTGAGTATAATCTTTGCTGAGTATAAGAGACTTCTAAAAAATCTTACTGACCCCAAACTTTTGGACAGTAGGGTATATTTATAAATTATAGTAAGAAGTGCAATAGGCTGTGATTGGGTGTGGAACAGAGTGCCTCTTTTATATTTATATATATCTTAATAAAGCAACAGTTTCACTGCTGGTACGATTAGAGAAGTCCTTGTCAGGAATTGGAAACAGTCAGCTGATGAAGGCCAGCACCAGGGAGAGCACACTTAGCACACTTCCTCAAAACGGAAATCAAAGTTAAAAGAAAATGAAAAGCGGGTTTCCTGCCAGCTGCTTTGTGTTCTGTACACAGAGAATAGCACTCTTCCTCTGACTTTTGCTGATACGACATTAAAAGCGCCTCCCTCTTTCTGCCCTGTAGATGTCCCTTTGCATGAGACTTCTATGTCAACAATCAGAGGCGGATAATGATAACATCTCTTCGAGTGAGAGTTGTGATCTGTTGTCATATTTAGAAATGAGAAAGCCACAAATGTGACTGGTGTTCTGCTTCAGAGTTGTTCTGTTTTTGTTTTTTTTAAACAGGCTTTTGTTGGAGAGATTGATGAGGACAAATTAAAGGGCACAATGGCGACAGTCTTAAAAAGACCCTCAAAACAATCACAGCGATTCCTGCTTTGTGCAGATGGGGTGTATTGCTTGGATAAAGAGACTAAGACGTTCATCCTTGTTTTGAGTTTTGAGTGTAATTATTTAATAAATCCATAGTAATTATCTTTTCATTAACTTTAATTTGTCCAGAATCCTTCATAAATTTAAATCCTTCAATAATTTCTCAGTGAGAGGTTGTGGTCATGTCTGGTCTTGTGAGACCAAAAGTTAATGAAAGAAAACAAATATAAGCAGAGGATGTCAATGCTAATGTTATATAATCTACTGGTAAAAAAGGACATGATAAACTTTGATTTGTGGGCTTTTTGTTATGATTTGGAGATTTTCCACTGTTTGGTTCTCTGGGCTTTTTCTCTTTGAGACCAGCCTGATTTCTTAAAGGCATGGTTCACCCAAAAATGAATAAAAATGTACTCACCCTGATGTCATTGCAAACCTGTAAATCTTTTTTTATTTATTCTGTGGAACATAACATAATATAGTTTGCCTATACAATGGAAGTCAAAGGTAACCAAAACTGTTTTAACAGCATTCTTCAAAATATATTCTTGTGTGTTTTGCAGAAGAAAGAAAGTCATTTTGGGTGAGCTATCCCTTTAACTTGATGTGAGCATTTAGGGTTTCTCCAATGGTTAGTCACAGGAAGTCACCTTCTGAATTATTGTTCAAAGTCACTCTTGTGTGCCACCAGCTTTTAAACCATAGACAATGCCACCATAAACCTGCACAAGGTCATTGGTATTGTTACCAAGAGGTTGTTTGTTGTTACAAGACTATGAACGATCTACAAGTTCCTTTGATTACATTGTACCAACCTAATAACTTCAGCGAAATGGCCATTTGTTTGCCCTTATCTAACATGGAAACACATCCTGCCCAGCTTAGGAGAACAGATAATGTACAACCATGTGCTCATCTGGTATCATAAAGAGATAGCCCTGACTGATCCATCCCTCTCACCAGTGTCACTAGATTCCAGACTGAATGCCATCGCTCATATTTTGACCTCAGGATGTGAAAGGGTAGATGGCTCTCTCTCTCTCTTCTGTTTAAAATTAATATTACTGAGGCCTAACTGGCAGCGTTCATACTGAGAAGCAGGGCTCACGAGCACAGTAGATGGTGTCAGAGGAATAACACAGCAAGCTTTGTGTTCAGGTCTGAATCAGGACCGTCAGGAAGGGCCTAGTGCTGGGAATGGCCGATGTTAATTAAGGGTCCCATTGTTTGTTTTTAGGATCCCCAGACGAAGGGGTCAGGAAGTCAGCTCGTATTGTTCACCCAGTGGGATGCTGACTACAGCACAAGTGGGGACCACGGATCTTTTTTTCCTTTTTAATCACAGTACAGGCAATCTCCTGTTGGACAGATCTTCTACTAGCAGAAGAGTCTGTTTGTTATTATGGGGGATCAGGGAAAACAGCTGTGTTTGGGATGGGAATATTTAGGCACCTCACGGTCCAATCTGATTCCGATTCTTGATCTACTACTTTACTAACTCAGAATTATATATACACATTACAAGCAATAAACAAAACGTATCTGCTTTCATTGTCTTTATATAATTTAAGCCTGTAACATGGAAAGATATCATTCTTCACCCTGACAATTCATTGGACAGAACTGATTTGACTCTGAAGTGTTCATGCAAGGTACCCAAAAGCTGTTTTAAGTCTTTAGAGCCAAATAATCCTTACCTGAAACTGTTGTTTTTTTATTACAGTGCTTGCAAGACCACCACTGTATTAATATAACTCCTCCTTCTTCCTCTTCTTCTTCCTCTTTTTTCTTCTTCTTTTGCTTCTTCTTCACAACACATTTCTTGGAGGATTATAAATTGTATTTATTAATTTAGATTAAAGTTTAAAAAATCTCCTATTAGCTTACATTAGAATGGTCAGCATTGATGATCATAATGATGATGTTATGATGTCATTGTAATGGTTGATTTTTGAATTGGTCTTTTTTCTTGCATTTATTTGCATACTAAATTCTTGAGTGGACTTTTCTTCCTTCCATCTATTTATTCAGCTGTAGGTGCAAAGACACTGCAAAGATGGTGTCCTGTTATATGTTAATTCCTGTATAGAGTCAACAGACCACAGGATGCATGCTTAGTGTCATGACAACAGGAACATTTAATATAGCATTTAATTTACAATTTTTTTTAGTTTTTTGTTTTTGTTTTGGTGGGGAGGGGGGGGGGGGGGTGACGTCATAATATCATAATCATTGGTCATTCAAGTGGCTGACCGTTTCTTGACGCATTACAAACATCATCTTGGAGGCTATTGAAATTGATCTTTTATTTTCAGATATGTGATAGAACAGATATGTTTGAATGTTTATTTTTATTTTGTTTAAATGCAGGAAATGACTTCTTGATGTTGTAAGAATGAGTTAAACCCATTCTGTGGTGGACTGGTTCTTGAGCCCGGCACAAAAGAGGCTCTTGTAGCGAGCGGGAAGGCCTGTGTTGAGTCACTGTGGCGGCTGGAAGGGCTCAGGGAAGTAGTGGGGGTGTGAGAGGGAGAAAGACTGAGGGGGGGAAGGGCAGTATGGGAATGTTTTTACAGTCTGACCTGTGATCTTCCTTCTATTCTGCTCCAGTCCTTCTCTGAAACGCTTTATCTGTATGTATCCTGGTCTTCCAGTGGCCCCCTAAAAATGTTTGCATACTTCAGATATAAATGTATTTGCATTGTCTGAAAAAATATCACACCAAATGGAATATTTGTTCATGTGATAATGTAAACTATATCTATTCTGGGACCCCTCAAAAAAAAAAAGAAGTTTATTCAAGTGTGCTATTGTTATACTTCTTTTAAAAGTTCTATACTTTGTCTACTTTTCATGTACTTCTCAGAAATATACTTAAAGTTATACTTAAGTATACTTGACTTATACTGACACAAAAGTCTAAGTATATTTGGCCTATACTTGTACTCAATCTTTTGATTGAGATATAGTTAAAAGTATAATTATTCTAAGTGTACTTGGCTTGTAGTTGTGTTTACACTTTTAATTGGTAGCCTATTAAATACTTACTCACATAGTTTTACATACTGTCTTATAAAATTACATTGTTTGAAAATATTGATTTATAAAGAAAACAGATATGTTCCTAATTCTGAGTATGTGAATTTGTGTGTAGGTAGTGTAGGCCTACTTAGAAAATTACTTCAAATCCACTTAAAGTACAGTTAAAAGTATATTTATAGTAAAAACCTACTAAACTAGTAGTTTACTGAGAGTATACTTTTAAAGTGTACTTTCATAAACTAAAAAATGTGCTACAAGTATTTAACTAGTAAACTATACCTATACTGTAAGAGCACTTAGTATAGTTGCAGTACAATGAAAAACGTAGTTTTAAACTAATTGTGTACTAAGTTTATTACTGTTACACTTAAAGTATACATAAAAGTAGGTAACACCTTATTTTAGGGTCCAATTCTCACTATTAACTAGTTGCTTATTAGCATGCATATTACTAGGATATTGGCGTTTTATTAGTACTTGTTTATTAGTAAACACATATTAATGCCTTATTCTGCATGACCATATTCTACATCCCTTAATCCCACCCAATTAGGGTGACCACCATCAAACAAACCAAATGTGGGACGATTACTAAGTTGGTGTGGGACAATGTGGTACATGTTACCAACGTTAAAATATAACCTGAAACTGTTATATAATGTCTATCTAACTTAATAAAATCATTTGTATTCTGCCTTTCAGCTGATAAAAATACTTGGTTCTTTAGTCCCTTCCAGAAAACACCATTACATCACAATGTAACATAACATGTCTTTATTTTACATGTCATTTAAATTCAACATCACTGAGCCCAAAGGCAGCAGGCATCATGCAGATAACTATTTTTTAAACAGTTTTGACCAAGTCCAACTAAAATCCAACTAAATAAATAATGAACAAATAAAAAATAAAACAACATGAAATTTGTTAATTGACAGTCTTATATTAAGAATATATTAAACCAAAAGCTTAAAATTTAAATTTTAATTGACTGAATTATCCATTTGTTTTCTCACAGTGAACACATAGAACAAATCATCGCTCCACATTTTGATTGACAGCCGTCACAACCAGTGACCGTATTTACTCCTTTCTTTCTCCTCATTGGAGGACCGTATTTACTCCTTTCTTTCCTATCCTCATTGGATAGGATTTTTAAAAACGGCTGTTGTATTTGTAGCCTACTTCTCACGAATCGCTGTTAAATATTGGTGAAAAACTACGCTGCAAAAATAAAAAATAAAATGCTTTCTTAAAAAGGCAAAAGAACGCATGCACGTTTTCTTAATATGATAATTAAAAACCAATGAAATTGCGGGACATTTTCTCAATATGCGACGTGCGGGACAAGGGGTGAAAATACTGTGTGGTACAACGCAAAGCGGGACGGGTGGTCACCCTATACCCAATACCTAATCTGAACAACTACCTTACTAACTATTAATAAGCAGTAGTTAGGAGTTTATTGAGGTAAAAGTCATAGTTAATAGTGAGAATTCGACCCTAAACTAAAGTGTGACCCTTTTGTAAACTAAAAATTGGGCCAATTTAGTCCCAAGTAGTATTGAAATAGTACAATCACAAGTATACTACTAGTAGTACATTGATATTAGTATACTATAATAAAATATACTTGAACTTTACTTATGAAGTTTACTTAATAAAAAGAACTTGAAGTATACTTATTTTTTTGTAAGGACACCTGTGTTATCTTGACTTCACAGATCCACTAAAAGAGTCATTTGTTTGCATGTTGATGTTATATTTATTGCAGTGCAAGTAATACATGCCTAGGTGTCTAAAAGTGTCCAAATTCTGTACTTTTACTGTACATCCCACTGTACATCTTTCTAGAGATTGTATATATAGTTTTCATGCTCGTGTGTGTGTGTGTGTGTGTGTGTGTGTGAGAGAGAGAGAGAGAGAGAGAGAGAGAGAGAGAAATTGGCAAGGCTATCTGAGAGAAGACAGTGAAACAGGCTGAAATGTAAACAGATAGAGCTTATCTCTGTGGCAGGAGACATAACAGACAGCCCTCTCCTCTGGACACGGCCGAGAGGAGCTCAGCCGAGGGATGACATGCGTTTACATGGATATTTACTACACAATAAATCCCTCGCCGTTATCGTAGCCTAGTCAGATAAACAGATAGTATGATGATACAGCAACAAACCACACTGTAAAACGGCTCACATGTGCACAGCCACATCCAAACTGCTCGAAAACAAACATTCTTTTCAGCTAAAGAGAAAATGTGTCTCGTATGAAAAAACAGTGGTGCAATATGTCCTCTTTACTATGTCAACCATGTGCTCTGAAATAAGATGGAAACATTTAGATACATTACCTCGATCTTTTTACACACAAGCCAATCAACCTGCTCATGTCATTCATTGCCACGGTAACTTAATCCCATTTTGCAGCTGTACAAGTCTTTAGGGTTAGCCAGGCTGGCATTGAGATTCTTGGGAATGGGGTTTTTGTGCGATGCAGATACCAAGGATCTTTTGCATGTGAAAGTTTTGAGAAATATTGTATGGACATTTTTAAGACACGATCACTATCGGGAATACGTTGAGGGTCTTGTGTCATTGGCTGTGGAAACAGATTTAGTTTGTGTAAAACTGTTGCTATGACACCATCAGATACAGTCCACAATTCCCATCTCATGTGTCATCCGTTTTCAAGGACCACACGCTGTATTAAGTTGATGAGTTTACGTATGGCGAGAGACACAGAGAGAGGATTCCGAACCAGATCAGAACTGATTCACTGAAACGTCAGCATTATCTGCGAGAGATATTTTGCAAATGCCAGCGAGTGTTAATGTGAACCCATAGCATTTTTCCAGTGAAACCGAATACATAGAAAACATTTATCTACACATCGTGCCAAGAGAAAACCTCCTCCTGAGAAACCGAAGAACACAATGTGCTCATTCATAAATAAGACCCCCACCCATACACTTTTCAAGTACAACACCAATTTGAACCTGTTAGCCCCGATTCAGTTTTTATTAATAACACAGTTAAAATAATGTTTTGAAAGGTATTAAAGGGTAATCCAGGCAAAGCGATTTCAGATATGATTCATATTAGTTTGCTAAGATAAGTAAACATGCTCTGGTTTGTTTTAGGGGATGAGGGCTTACTGTACCTGTATTACAGCCATTCGGTTTCATCTTGAGAATGATGTTTTTGAAATGTATTCTGCTAGGACACTGTTTTCAGAACTGAATAAGACGGTGTAGCACATAGCAATCATTATCCTTATTGGGAAATCGTTATCAGATATTTCATTAGTTGTTTGGCAGGGTGACCAACACCATTTCCTCTGGCTGAACCGCCTTCGTTCTGTGTGGACAGTATTTCTTCACAATATCTTGTCAAAAAAAGTTTGGCGAGATGTCTTTTTTTAACTCCTTATCATCAAACAAAAGAGTCCTTGACAGCAAAAGCAGTTCCCATAACCTCTGGTTCATAAAATGTCAATTATAATTTGATTACACTCTTGACTGACAAGCCTCTATGATAAGGAAGCGCATCATTTAAAACATTTAATCATCATCAGCAGCACACAGCCAACAACGCATTTATTTTCCTGTAAAACTAGAAAGAAATGATCTGGAATGAAGCTCACGATCCTTGAGAAGAGACTAAACAGCTCTTACTGCGCAGGCCCTCTCAGAACAGTGTTTACATCTCTCTTGATCTCTTCTCGATTACCAATAGCAGGTCGGTTTGAAGCAGCAATATGTGAGAAATTATGCTGTTGTAGGTGCAGCCAACATTAATGTTTTCTAGATAAATTGGATTATTTACATCGTATCCAGTTCCAGGAAATAGCAGAAATATGGTTCTGACCCAAACTGTTTCTTATGTTCATTAATTTGATTATTAATCTTAGGTAAAACAATGCAAATATTTCTGCAGCAGAGGAATTATAGATGCAGAAAAGTTAAAAGAGCAAAATTGATTTTTGTAAATATTGATGATTCTTCTAAAATATTTATATAATGTGAAAACAGTTTTGAGCGTATTGCCAGATTATTTAATCTAAAAAAGATTTTAAAATATATATACTTTTATTCAGTATGGATGCACTAAGTTGTAAAATCTTTTACATTACAAAAAAATATATTTCAAATAAATTGTTCTTTTGAAGGATCATGTGACACTGAAGACTGGAGTAATAGCTGCTGAAAATTACATTTTAAAATATTAAAATAACAGTTCATACATGACAACGATATGCTTAAAATGGAGAAGCTTTTCCTTTGAGTTTTCTGAGTACAGACGACACCATTGTCGAAACGATCCCCATTCAGATGGATCCATGAAAACGACTAAAAACGCTGTTTTCTGCTGCCAGGCCATTAGATGTCGATGAAACACTATGGGCCCTATTTTAACGATCTGAAACGCAAGTGTCAAGCGCAAAGCGCAAGTAACTTTGTGGGCGGGTCTCGGGCGCTGTTGCTATTTTCCCGGCGGGATAAATGCCTCTTGCGCCCGGCGCAAATCTAAAAGGGGTTGGTCTGAAGTAGCTTCATTATTCATAGGTGTGGTTTGGGCGTAACGTCAAATAAACCAATCAGAGCGACATCTCACATTCCCTTTAAGAGCAGGCTCGCTTGTTCTAAAGTGGATTCCTATTATAAAGGCGGATTTGCCAGGCGCGCGCCAGGAGCGGTTCACAGCCGAGGAGACCGACATTCTCATCAGGGACATTGGGGATGGAGAAACCCACCCAAATTAACTTCGGTTAAACAGGCGTATGATAATTTGGGTAAATGTGTAAGCTAGATTTTATAATAAATTGTCTATCTATCTATCTATCTATCTATCTATCTATCTATCTATCTATCTATCTATCTATCTATCTATCTATCTATCTATCTATCTATCTATCTATCTATCTATCTATCTATCTATCGTAATAATGTATGATTTGCAAAAATGAAAACTGCTGCTTCTGTGTAGATGAGAGAATCAAAGTGCACGTTGTGCACACGCTACATTGATTATGGCCAAGCATGCGCCCTTAAAATAGCATATGAATAACATGCGCAACGCGCCACTGACTTTAAACAATTTTTTCCTGGTTAGTGGCGCAATTGTTTTCTAAACGTGCAAAATAGCATGAAGGAACGTTTGCGCCGGAACACGCCTCCTCTTTGCGCTGAACCGCCCCCGGGAGCGCAAGTGTATTTCCTCACTTACCGACGTGCGTCTGAGGAGGGAAAAGTCCGCTTTGCGCGGGTGCAAAATAGGAATGATACATGCGTCGGTGTACAAAGTCAATTGCGCTGGGTGCAAGATAGGGCACTATACATTTAACATGTAATACACATGTGCATGACGTCATCGTTTTTACAGATTCGCGTTTTTGTTGTTTACACGGAGACAGTTTTCAAAAACGTGCAATTTGAAACCCGTTTTCAGGCACCCCAAACACCGTTGTCGTGTAAATGAATGGTCAAAACAGCTAAAAAGTTTTACGTTTTAGTTGAAAGCGGTGTTGTGTAAACAGCCCCTAAATAGTAATATTTTTTCCACAATATTACTGTTTTAACTGTATTTTTGATCAAATGAATGCAGCCGTGGTCAGCATAAGAGACTTTTTTCAGAAACATTTGAAAAATGTTAACAACTACCTTTTGAATGCTGGACCATACATTCCTAGCTAGTTTGTCTATTGCTATATTATAAGGAGGATGTACCAGTGTAGAGGTTGACAATAAAGGTCCCAGAATGTTAAATCATATCTGATTTAACACATAAACCTAGTTTGAGAGCAACAGAGGGTAGTGGCCTCACTGACACTCCTAATTAGAGGAGGAATGCCAAAACTGCCTGTCTAACAGGCACAGCGAACATCTTGCCTGATAGTAGAGCAGACACAGAGAGAAGGCCTTCATTAAAGCCCACATTTGTTCTGACTAAATTTAAATGGGAAATTCAGTGTTATTTCAAGATTAGGCTCCCTTGGGTTTTGGATTCAGGGTTTGATCTACAGAACAGGCCCACTTAAGAGTGTTTACCCACATGATGGCTAACGCTTGTGTTTGATAAGCCCTCTTGAAAAATATCAGTGGTTTGCCAGCTATTTGCCTGTCACCAGTTGTAATAGAGTGCTGAGATGATTGCCTAACACTGGTTTGTAGATATGTTTGTGCCTTCAGCTTTGCCATCAGACTATTTGAACTTGAAATAGTACTTTCTTATTTAATCCTCCTTTATAGCTTTTTAACATTTACTTAAGCTCGATCAGCATCAGTTAACAAGTTAGATGGCATAACTGCTCCTTTACTGATTCAATGATGATATTTCAGAAGTGGCTGTGTATTCGGATTACATTTAAAAAATATATTTTATACTGTATTAAATTGTAATTATTTCATTGTTGGTTCTATTTATTGTGATTTTGTAAGAAGCTGAACCTTGGCAAAGTCTGCCGAAATGTCAGAAATAATAAAAATACTTAGCTGTTATACTCTATCTTTACAAAGTTCTCTTCTTTAACTTGCACCTAAAAGGTGTGCGTTTGCTTTATTGCTCAATTATTTCATTATAGTCAGTGTTTTACCAGTGGAAGTTCTTTTTTTAGGGCTCTTAAAGAATGAAAAAAAGTATATTCTTTTTCAGGACTTGATTACTCATGAGCGAAGAAGTCAGATTTCAAATTGCCTATACTTATCTGCGTCAGCCAAGAATCTGCCATTAAGATGAATGGAAATTCATAATGGATAGCTTTTTCCAGGTATTATAGACCTCCTTGAGTTTGACACAGAATTGTCAATGCTACATTTCCACCTTGAATAAAGTGTCTGTCTGAGTAATGTTGTAGGAAAGCAAAGATTTCCAGAATTGTGTCCATTCGATTGTGCTTGTTGACCCAGTATTGTCGTAATTCATGTTGCTATGTTACATATCACTTCATGACATGCATGTGCAATTTTGGCTGGCCAGGTCTCTTGGAAATCCTCTTTGTTTTCGTTCTGAAACTGGGGCAGGGATGAACATAGCAAACACTGTGGTATGTTAATAGCTAGTTCATTTATTTGTGTGACTGAATGCAATTTTATTGCCTATAAATAAGAAATGATTTATTGAGTGTTATGTTTTTCAGCCTCCAGTGGAGGCTGCGATATTGAACTGTTTTTGCTATAAAATCCTTTGTTTTTAGTTTTTGGAGAAGTTTATAATATCATTACTTTTTGTTCATGACTGTAAAGCTATTTGGAAATGTTGCACACTTTCTGAGGATGTTGCCCCATGAAGTATTTTCAGAAACCCTGGATAGTCCATTAACTTAGGCGGGTGTCACGTTCAGAGGCTGACTGATCCTCATTGACCTCTGGATGTCTGGTAAAACACCTACTTAATGAATCATTGTAGCAAAGCAGCTTTGATGGCCACAGCAGTTTATTCTTAATGGTTATTTAAATCCTATTTATATATGTAAATGATAGTTCAAGACTATAAATTCTCACTTAATTGAGCTGCATTTAAAGCAATCCTGTCAATATTAAAATGCCAATTTGCTATGGTGCTTGGTAATGTTGTAGTACTCATTCATACCACATTCGTCCTCGGTCTTGCCTCTGTCTCAGACTAAGAGGACTCGGGATTTTATCTCATTGCCGCGGCATTGTCTGATTTATTTGTTAACATCATTAATGTGATTGAATGTAAAACTTTCTGCATCAAATGCAATCAATAACTTATTTCTAATTAGATTTTTTTTTGTCACTGTTGTGCCGGGCTATAAATGAATGGGATATTGTGTCAATTTTTTTACCAAAAGGAATACAAATGCCCCAAAAATTCAAGAAATTCAAGCAAAAAAGTACTTGTATGAGAGCAAGAGAGCTGTTTTTGTAAATATGAGCACGATTGCACATGTGATATTGATTTTATACAAACATTTAATAAATGAGAAGTTTATATTAAGTGACTTAGCCTACATTTTAGACATTTTTGCTATTTTGGAAACAAAAATAGTTCCAAACACATCCAGAGCAGATCGTTGTAGAGGTTACGAGCAACACGCAGCGGTTCAGTTTCGTTACTGACTGAATCAGCTGTTTGAACGAATCAGTTAAATGATTCTGTGACTCACTCATTAATACAGTGAGTTGTCTCCATCTACTGACGGTTTTACTTTCATATTAAAAAGTTTAATAATAATAATTAAGTTTAATTTATTTTTAAAACATTAATCTAAACAGTATTTATGCAGTTGTAATTGTACCAATCCACCAATTCGCCTTTTACCACCCAATATAACCAATTTAATGTTTAAAGAGATTGAACACTAGTCTCTTTCTCTTTTTTTTAAAATCACCAATGCAAAATATTTGAAATGCAGTGATTGTGTATGGCTACAGTAGCTTTTATATTTAGCACCGTAGAAGATAAGAATGCTTATCTCAGCAGTCATTGCTTGGAAGGAGCAGCTGCTAGTGGACAAATTCAGGGCCCAAGCAATGCCTGTCTTTGTGCAACTAACTCCTATTCATCTATATATAATGTTTGTACATAAGCATATATAATATTTGTGTCAAGCTAGATCTGTACATCTTTCACTGACCGAATGCCAGTGGTACTTAACTTACTGGAGTATATAAATACATCTGTATAAATGTACTGCGGCTCAATTTAGAATAAAGAGACTCTCTCACACTTAGTTTAGTGTTTAGAGGCCAAGTATGAGGGTTGCCTACCTCTGCATCCTCTGTTTCTTTCACACTAGTCAGTATATATGGGTTTGGTCAAGCTATATTAGTCTGGAATCTATGAAATGCCAACTCCCACTGCCAGCAATCTCAACATGTTCAAGCAAGTTAGCAGACTGTACTTTACACTCCTAATGCAGGGGTGTAAAGCTCATTTTAGGTCACGGGCCTGATTGGACTAAGTGTCAGTTTATGTGGGCGGATTTTTTTTATGTTCAACCTTGCTGAACCCATGTATGTGCTTGCACAATACATACTCACAATTCCAAGATTAATTAATCAGTGGTACAACACAATGTGGAATTTTTTTATTTCATAAACCAGAGGCCTTTAGATAAAATGTATTTTACATAAACAATTCATAGATAACGAATATGAATGAAACAACTATACTGACAATAAGAAAAGAAAACCACTTATTATCTTTGCTAGATATCTTAAGTTGTAATAATTCACCTGAAACTGAATGTTAACAGAATTGAAGGCCTAGAACTACAGTGGTGGACGAAGTACTCGAGTGAAAACACAGCGATACCCTAATAAAATATTACTCCAGTAAAAGTTCAAGTACTTATTTTAAATTTTACTTGAGTGAAAGTACAAAAGTTCTTGAATTTCGAATGTATTAATGTATTATTACCCAAGTATTAAAAGTAGACCATAAAATGATGAACCATGTTTTTATTTATTCTAGCCAGCACTAATCAGACAAGTCAGTAGTCAGCACTAATAAGAAAGATTAGTGCAGACATTTAATTGTATTGATCTACAAATAAGCAAACTTTTTATTTTACTACCAAAATCTATTATACATTATCAAACATTAAAATTCAATACACTAAAATATAAATTTAAGTTTTATATAATTTGAAACTGCTGCAGCGGAGAAGATGCATGGACATAAGGGGCCCTATCTTGCACCCAGCGCAAGTTACTTTGTACACCGACGCATGTATCATTCCTATTTTGCACCCGCGCAAAGCGGACTTTTCCCTCCACAGAAGCACGTCGGTAAGTTAGGAAATACACTTGCGCTCCCGGGGGCGGTTCAGCGCAAAGAGGAGGCGTGTTCCGGCGCAAACGTTCCTTCATGCTATTTTGCACGTTTAGAAAACAATTGCGCCACTAACCAGGAAAAAATTGTTTAAAGTCAGTGGCGCGTTGCGCATGATATTCATATGCTATTTTAAGGGTGCATGCTTGGCCATAATCAATGTAGCGTGCAGTAGCGGTTTTTGGCACGGGCGAACCGGGCAATCGCCCGGGGCGGCATTTTTGGGGGGGCGGCGCCACCGGCACGAGCAGAAAAATAAAAAAAATAAAAAAATCAAAATCAAAACAATCTGTGCCGCAAAGCGGTTTTCTATTATCTATCATTTCACTGTGTGGGGAATTGGCAAATTTGCGCCCCTGCTTGCTGAGAAGATGCCGTGCATTGAAGCTGTTTATTTGAGAAGGGGAAAGGGGAGGGGGCGCGGAGGCGCGGGCGCGGATGACAGTTCACCTCTGGGTCTCTCCCAAATGGAAAGGACAAGGGGGGAGACGGGGGGATCCATATAGTTATCTAAGTCAGTCACACCTCGACTTTCTTCCAAATAACGCACATTTCATTCATAATATTATAAATACAGGCCTCTATATTTCCTGCACATTTTTGTTTTTCTGAATTGTCTGAATGGCTAATAAAAATAGGTAATACAAAACGATTACTTGGTCACCACCACCAAGGTGAATTGGTTTAGTCTTGACTTCTGGTCGTGACTCGTCGACAGTTGGTATGGGGGGGATCAGGGGAAATCTGTTGATTGTCGATGTCGAGAGCCAAATAAGAGATGGACAAGAAAGGTCAAAGCCGTCAGGTGCCCAATTTAGAAACGAGCGAAAGATAAAGGTATGCAACTATGTTTTCTCTGTATGATTACGGTATCCATGTCATGAATGAAGGGGCAATATTAATTGGTGGGTATAACTCTTATTTGTTAGCCTTTTTGCTATGATTCTTGCTATGCTTAACAATAATTCGGTTTTAACTCAAACACGAAATCTAATTTCACCATAATATTGTGCTTTGCAACAAAACTGTTTCAAGTTCAGTTATTACACTGCAAAAAATGCTTTTCTTACTTAGTATTTTTGTCTTGTTTCCAGTCCAAATATCACACATTTCTTAAATAAAGATGCATAACGTTATTTTACTAAAGTAGTGAAATTACATAATATATTAAGTCTTGTTTTCTGGGGAAATAAATAAAAATTGAGTTTTTGCTTAAAACAAGCAAAACATGATCTGCCAATAGGGTAAGAAAAATTTACTTTTTCTTGGGGGGGGCGGGGGGCGGGGGGGCGAAGGGGGTCTCGCCCAGGGTGTAATTCAATGTAGGACCGCCACTGGTAGCGTGTGCACAACGCGCATACACTTTGATTCTCTCATCTACACAGAAGCAGCAGTTTTCATTTTTGCAAATCATACATTATTACGATAGATAGATAGATAGATAGATAGATAGATAGATAGATAGATAGATAGATTTTACAATTTATTATAAAAGCATACATCTAGCTTACACATTTACCCAAATTATCATACGCCTGTTTAACCGAAGTTAATTTGGGTGGGTTTCTCCATTTCAATGTAACTTCTCTCTTTTACGGCCGTGACGAGAGCGTTGCTCTCCTTGGCTGTGAACCGCTCCTGGTGCGCGCCTGGCAAATCCGCCGTTACAATAGCAATCCGCTATGGAAAAAGCGCCTCTGCTCGCGTTCACACTACAAGCGACTTTGTCGCTGCATGTCGCCGGTGGCTGGCGATGAGGTCGCTAGTGGGCGTTCCCACTACTGGTTGCCTTGTAATGTTTATGAATAACATCCAATGACAGCGAATCAGTTTTCTTGCCGCTAAAAACAAACATTCTGGAGAGAAAATATTAAATATTTAGACTCGTAAAGCATGTAAGTTAAATGAACGAGTTTAACTTCGGGGTCTCACAACTCCGAAAATATCAGATCAAAATTGAAAATAGGTGCTATCTGTATAAACAAACCACATATTTGAGCTTTAAACAACTACATTCTCGACTGAAAAACTCATATAACTACATTTCATGACACAATAACAGTAGTATTTTAGATTTTAAAAAATACTCCTCCATCTTTCTGTCGATGGGGCGAGGGGCTGAGCGGAGAAGGATGATGACGCGCGCTCCAGGCTCCACTCCTATTGGTTGTCGCTCGCGAAAGTCGCCCATCATTTGCATAAAGTTAAACATTTCTCAACTTTGTCTTGTCGCCAGACACGCCCCATCCAGTCACCAACGGTAGCGACCGCGCGTGTCGCCGGAAGTCGCCCGCTCCCCATTGAAATGAATGGTATCGTGTCGCTTTGTTGCGTGTAGTGTGAACGCAGCTTTAAAGGGAATGTGAGATGACGCTCTGATTGGTTTATTTCACGTTACGCCCAAACCACACCTATGAATAATGAAGCTACTTCAGACCAACCCATTTTAGATTTGCGCCTGGCGCAAGAGTCATTTATCCCGCCGGGAAAATAGCAACAGCGCCGAGACCCGCCCACAAAGTTACTTGCGCTTTGCGCTTGACACTTGCGTTTCAGATCGTTAAAATAGGGCCCTAATTCTGTTATTTTACCTAAAATTGTGGTGACACACAATGCGGGACATGTCCACATTAATGAGCTTAAACAGCTCACCCTTTTACAGCAGATTTACTTCCAAATTAACTTACAGTCGTGAACTAAATATGATTTCATTTACAATAATCAAAACTAAATTTCGCCATTAGTAACTTACTTTTCACGCCATCAGTTGCACGCACATTCAAGCTCTGACGATATCCCGGATCTTGCCTCATTTTGACCGGATCATTGAATCAGTGAGTTGTTGATTCAAGAACAGCTGCAATCGGATCAGTCAGATTTACAAATGAATCATTCAGTGTGATTTCTGATCCAATTCAGCAGGTTCATTGGAATCGGATAAATCTGACATTGTTATCGTGTCTCAGGTGCTGGTTTCTTCAGTTTGCATTAACGAGGAACAGTATGTTTTTATGGAATTTAGTGGTGTAAAAGTACGATATTTGCTTTGGAATGTACTAAAAGGGTCTGTTGCTGTAATACAAATGAACAAATTCATCCATCCCGCTGTAAAATGTGAAATATGATAAATCTCTCATACAAATATAATAAATGTTTGGGAATGTTTTCAGCATAATTTAATTTTTAAAATTAGATTACTCTTTTCCACGGGCTGTATATTCAGACCGTAGGCCATATGTTTGACACCCCTGCCCGAAAGGATTCTGTAAACCCATATATTTCAGAGCAAGTGTTAGATTGCTGTTCACTTTGGCCAAATGTCTGTTGTTTAGTGTAATCTATACCATATGTGTCTGTTCTACAAAATTGAGGTCAAGGGACACTGAGCACTACGATTGCATCACTGAACGTTTGGCCGAGGAATTGTCGTGTTTGTGTGAACAGTTTGAATCGAGCATGACTCATTTACAATGAACTGAACAATAGGAATCTTAATCAAAAGATTTGCAGCTAATTATCAGAGTAAACAGAGCAGTGAAGAGAATGTCCCTTCAGGAATGGCCAAGTTTGGTTTGTGTGCGTTTGGGTATCTATCAGCGAATCAATCTCTTCTGTATCCTGGCCAAACTAAACACAGATTAGTAGAAAGTTGAGTTTTCTTCCCCTCTTCTTCGATGTGGGGCAATTGAGCACGTTTTATCTGGTGGGACTGGTGTTCCTGTGCTATGCGGAGTGCAGTCCCATGGGAGCCGGGCAAGAGGCTCCAGCTCCGGGGCCTCCATTGTTTATACTGATGGATTCCAGATGCTGGCAGAGGGAGCAGCCAAACTCCAGGGGCCTACGCCAAAAAACCAGGAAGCAGTCCAGCGCTATCTGGAATACTTGGAAAACATTGCTTAGCTTCGTAATAACCTAGAAATAAGTGAAAGGTCCAAAACCTGCACTGAATTTTCAAACTGATTATTAGTGACCACTGGACATGTGTTGGTTTCACAATTCAAAATAGTTGCTTCAAGGAATATGTAAGGTCCAGGGGTATTTATCTCAGCGAATAGTGTTAGCGTCTAGTTGTTCTGCTAAATGTGTTTGAATTTCAGTATTGCTCTAGGTCTGATGTTGTGTTTTGGTGACATGATAATTCTTTACAGGTCCAATTTGTTAAAGTTGCGATGAAATGGAAGTAGCTACAGATTTTTTCTTCCTTATTATAATACATACATACGTGTAAAACCATTATTTAAAAAATGTAGGACAGGGACTTGGTTCTATGCATCGATTGAATGAAGGCAGATTTAAATGCAAGATTGGAGTTGATTGTAAGAAAGGGTTGGGCTTTAAGCGGACTGTCTGCTGTTTCACTGGAAGATCGATTATGATATTTTAATTAAAAATTCTGAGGTAATAATTAAAAAAAATTAAACATGCACAGATGAATCATTCACAGTAAGATCAATAACATGCAATCAAAAAAGATTTTCAATTTCATGGCTACTTTAATGTTACTACATTAGGTATCATGCACAAAAAATGCTACACAAGATTGATAAATTAGGTTAAAATATTGTTCATTGTTTGTCCATGACATCTAATGCATGAACTATTTGTAACAAATTGAACCTTATTGTAAAGTGTTACAGAGGTGTTAATGACTATTCTTGGTGGTTAGCAGCTTCCTTCCTTTTCACATTATGAACACAGATCCAGTGTCAGCTACTCTAGACTCTCCAACACTACTCATCAATAAAAAAAAACACATCAAGGCTGACCCCAGGTCAGCAACTAAAGCTATAAAGTGTCAACATCAACTTTTCTTGCTTTCTAATTTCTCCCCAAATTCAGTCACTCTACGTGATTGGATTGTTTTTCCTAACACTGAGGCATTGTGAGCTGACAGATTTATCATTTAACAGCACACCTGTTCCCACTTGTCAGTCTCTGCGATGCTGTTCTTGCATTTCGGGCGTAAAAAGAGACAGCTGCACCCGCAAGAAAAGGACTCAGAGAGCCCCAAGAAAACACTAGCTTCATTTAGCTGCCCTAGTGGGGATTAATAAATAACACCAGCGTGCACCTGACTGGAATGCTGCTCAATGCTGCTCAAGTCCGTCGTTTGCAGAGCACTCCGGAAATCGCGCACAGACGCAGCTGATGAGCTCGACACTATCATTCTTGTGTGTGGGTCTCTGGGAAAGGCCATCTGCAGGCTCTGTCTTGGCCTTGGCTGAATTTCCTCATCCAGGCCAGACAGAGCTCCACTTGATCCGTTCATACATTGTGATGCTAATGGCTTAGAGCTCTGTAACACGCGTTGGTACGTTCATGTCTGTTTACATGTACTTAGCGCTGGGATGACACTTATTTATGTGCATCGGCATTTAAGTCACATTTAAAAATCTACATAAAATCTTTTAATAAAAGGATGCTAGGCCTAAAGCTAACTTTACTTTAACCATTTAAAAAAAAATGTATCCATATGATGTTGTGGATATTTTTTTTGTGAATGTATGAAGTCAGGTCAAGTTCACACAGGTGGCCTCGTAGAATAACCACAGGTGTACAATAACCACAGTTCACATTAACTAATTATAGACATGGTCCACTAATGTTTGACAACCACAAAGTTTCAAATTACTTGTCTTAATTTTATATAATATTGGCCAGTTTCACAGACAAGGCTTACACCTAGTCCCAGACTAAAATGCATGTTTGAGCTGTTTTAACTGAAAGCAACTTGCACTGACTTAAAATATGTCAGTGCCGTTGTTTTGTCTCAAGATGCGCACCAGTAATGTTATTTTTCACTCAGGAATGTAAGTAAAAGCTAGGCTACTTAAATGTTCTAAATAAACTAAGGCCTAATCCTGGCTTAATCTAAGCCTTGTCTGTCCAACCAGGCCTTATATATATATATATATATATATATATATATAAAAATTTATATTTATATTTCTAAGTGTTTAGTTCAATGAGTCCCTGTTTACTTAAATCAGACAGATTTTTGGATGATATTTGCAAGAAGGAAGCAGAATTGTGATGTTTGTGTGTTCGTGGAAGGCCAGCTATACAAGACTTTGCGGTTTTCATGAATAGCCAAAAACATTATGCACAAGCTTTCTGTCCCGCATTTGTGAAGACTAAAAAATGTGTTTGGATTTTTGTAGTCTCCTGTTGATTTTCTGCCCCAAGAGTTGACATGCATTTCCTTGCAAAACCAAACTTCAGCAGCCTGGGCCAAAGAAGTGGTTTTTTTCGATTACCTCCAAGAATTCTCTTAAACTGCAGTCACCCTTCCAAAAATTCCTCCATTTTGCACACAGAAAAATAACATATAAACAAGTTTAAAATGTGGTAAAAAGTTTGCTTAAATTTTAAGCACTGTAGATCATCCGTTCTTTCTTGAATATATGACAAGACTTTTGTTTCAAAGAAAATTTTAGTACTTCAATTTTTGTATTATTATTCTAACATGCACTAACCCTAAAGGCACTATTTTGCCAATGATTTTATATAGACAATTCTTCAGAGAATGTTTAGGCGACTTTTATAATTGTAATACTTGAATTTTTAAAAGACAGTTGAATTACAACATTTATAGAGATATGTAAACGTTCCGTAGCAAGGTTATTTGTTTGATTTATTCTGTTATTAATTTGTTTATTGATTGATTTGCGCTGTAGCAGACACTAAACTGTGCTATTATTGTTGGAGCAATCAGACCCAGTTGACAAAAAAAGAACATTTTGCTAACATTCCCATTAAAATATTATTTCTGAATGTTCTCTGAATGTTCAAAACGTCCAGTTTTAAAAATGTTTTAAAGAAATTTTTTCTTGATTATGGTAAGGGAACAATCCATTTTGCAAACATTATGGGAAGGAACGTTACTTTTAAATGCATTAATGGAAGAACGTTTGTTCTTAACTTTGAAAGAACCTTGCCATAATGTTAGCCAAAGTTCTGAGAACATTTCCTGTTAGATGGGGAGGAGCAGCTTTATGTCTATTCACTTGCTTAAAATCTGCATTTAAATGCATTTGATTGATTTTCAAATGTAGCCTACTGTTCTTATTTTGAACTCGCCCTGAACAGATTCATCATAACATTTCCCGCTCCTTTAAGTCTGATCTCACTCTAAGCACTGAATCGCTATATCTCACTTTTCTCCTCTGGCACCCTTTTGTTAATCTATAGTCTTAATTGAAAACAGAGGGCTGATCTGAAAGGGACTTTGCAAGTTTTTTCATGTTATACCAGTGTGGAACTCATCTGCTTCTGATTTCCATCCCCCTTCAGTCCTGTAGGGCCTGATTGGAGGAACGTCTCCAGCTGTGAGCGATGACTGCCGTGCTGTGGTATTTGTCCTGTTGCGGGGAGGTTGGCTCTGCTGCTAGGACAGCCAGAGTAAGCCCCCCCCCCCCCTAACCCCCCCTTTCAGTCTCCATTGGGAACACAGCTGGAGGGATGGTGAGAGGAGACGCTCGATCTGATCTCCCTCTTCCCTGAACGTTTACAGTTTACTTCGATCTCTTCAGTGTTCCAAATGTTCTGCTTAGGCCTCAGATGGTGACCCCACAGTTATTTAAGGTCACTAGGATTAACATTGTAAGGGTTTTGGGGTTTTACTCTATGTTGACAGGCAGCGTTGCGTGTATATTGCGAGTGAGTGTTTTTGTCCACTTTTGCTCTAAAAAATTACTTTATAACTCCCTCGAACAGCTGGATAGTGAGGGCTCTTCCTTCAAAACCCCTTTAAGGCTAATGCATAATGCCTCTGAAGTAAACATTGACTTACGGCAGGATGGGAGAGAAATATCAAACATCAGCTATTCATTCTGTGTTGCTCTTATCGATTCCCTTTCCTGTGTTTAAGCTCTGTTTTCATTGGACAAATAGCCAGATTGATTTACACAAACCTGCTGTGTCCATTAAGCTCGGGTTGGGTTAAAATGGTCAAATTACTTCTAGAGCAATGCACTGGGTAGAACTGTGTAAACACAAATCTGCAACACACAGGCTTTGGTCAGGATTTGTTTAGACTGTGCTGTTACTGTCAGCAGCATTAGTTTGTCATTTCCTTGGTGGTGGCTGTAAGTGGAGCGTACTCTCCATTGCCTTGTTTCCTCAGAGATTGTTGCATTTGGAAAATAACAAGTGTTTTTTTTTTTTGCGCAATTGCTTATTTTATGAGAGCAATATTCTCAGAGCTAAAACAATAGGATAATAAATTTTGGCTTCTTGGGTTTGTGGATTTCAGATCCGGTGGTTAGAGCAAAACTGATGTGTTTCAAATAAGCAACAAATAGTTTATTTTCTCTGATTTATTTAAAGAAAAAAAAGTTCTGCTTTTTTAATTTTTCTTTCAATCATATTTAACAATACATCATTTATTTGTTTGTTCTTATTTTATTCCCTTTGCATGAGCTCCAGAATGTCTAAATGTCAAATTCGCCAGGTTTCCTTCACAATGCCAGTGTACCTCTAAAATCTTTTTGGTCTAACATCTATTAAAAACACAGCCAAAATAGGTCAGACTGCTGTAAACAGAATATCATGTGTGTTTTCTGGCACTTGTCCAGGACCTCTGCAGTGCTGGATATATAGAGCCTTTTTCACAGAGTTGTGAATTCTTCAAGACTGCTGATCAAATCTGTCTCATAGAGATGCTGTAACTTGCAAATGCCTGTCCGGTCGTTTCCAGTTGTGACTCGAGGCGAACCATCCACTGTTTGCTTGATTGGTGATATAATTTTGGTTTAGCGTGGCCCAGGCTTATATTCTAGCCCTGTACACGCTATATATATATTTTTTAAATGTATATTTAAAAAATACATATAATAATTAATATTATTTGCATGGACAAGAGGCATAGGTCCCTTTTGATGTACAGAGACATGATATGAAGCTTTACTCCACTATTCATGAACTAATACTGTTCTCAAAAACAGGTCATCTGGCACACACCTGAGTTTCAGGCCATGGGGCAACCCTTGACACAAAGATCATACTCCATGCTGAGTTAATTACTAAATGTTTGACGGAAACCAGTGGTTCTGACATCAGATATCACTGATTGTTTTGCCTGTTCTCCGATTTAGGACCTCACCCATATACCAGACCACCAGCCTTACGATAGCATAGGGATTGGCACCATCATAGGGGTGGCCTTGCGTCAGACTTTCTGTGAAGTTTGAAAGTATGGCCAAAACAACAGCCACAACCGTCATGGTTTCCAGCTGTTGTCGACAGTTCTGTTGACAGTGGTTGACTCATGGTGTTTAAGGTTGGGGAGGAGAGCCTTTTGCATGCAGTGTGTCAGTTGGCCAGTTGGCTCTGTGTGGATGGGAGCAGATGCTAATGAATGATATCACCTCTTTTTTTTACTCATATGGGACCTGGAACTTAATATCCAAATCCTATCACCAGAAAAGCAGCTTTAGGTCCGCCTATCCCTTTCACAGTGTGGAATAAACACTCCGGTAGCCATTGATTTGTTATGCGAGATTACAGATGGTTGGATGCATGGATGCACATCCTAAATCCTGTTTAGTGTCACAGCAATTTAGCAAAAAATCTCAGGCACTCATATGTGCTCATAATGCACTGACTATACCATAGCCACTTTTCTGTTCTCTTTTGGGAGAGTTGATTAAAAAAGGAAGCAGAGAATATGTAACAATGACCAGAAAGTATATTGAGACCACACCGCAATTATCTGTTGAGGTTTGAATTCACTTACATAATTAAAATCATTAGAATTCCCCATATACAGAGTTCTCAAATTTGTGTAGTGGTTTGGAGTCTAAACTCTCCAGCAGAAGTCTGCCATACCACACATAGCATGTACTTCAGTTTAGGAAGATGTAAAAAACTGGTGTCATATTTCAAGTCAGCAGCTCTCTGGAAGTATCAACGTTTTGTTTGGATGCTTTTTTTCTGTGTTTTTGCAGTACAGCATTGGATGAGTTGTGACAGGGTTTGACCGACTTGAGTTTAAGCATTTTAAGTGTGCTTGGTTTGGACAAACTTTGACCAAAAAGATGTTTGTGATGCTCAAGGGAAAAACTTTTCTTTTTCTTTTACAGTTGTAGAGGCCTAGATATTGATGCCAGCATTGACTCACTTGTTGAAACTACTCCCATAATAAAGTCCTTATGAGAATATTTTCTCCTGTATAAGAATGAAAAACAGCCCCTCCTATAGATTTTTTGTAATTTCTCTTGCTTACCATAATTGTTACAGGATTTCTCGTTTTATTATTTTAAAAATGCTGCATGTTAAGACTTGAGGGTATTAGGGAACGCAGTGGAAGTGAACATGCAGTTCTGCACAATATTTTGAGCTAATATTGGTAATGTTTGCCATACAGTTTAGAATATTTTGTTTGTTAAACACATTATGCAAGCATTCATGTTCATCTTTTGAATGTACTTTTGAATGACTTATTTTATATTTGATAATTAAGTAGCATGATTATTGTTGTCTCACCATTAATATCCAATTTCTCATACTTCACATTATAATGTTGTGATGCCCAAATTCGCTGTTATTTCTAATTTCAACAACATTGTACAGAATTTTTTTGAGCAATTATTGGCCATAACATGAAAATAATTATTAGTTAACTGGTATCAACCAGAATTTAATCAAAATATCAGAGCTGCTTATTTCCATACAACAAAAATGCACGATGATCACCAGCTACCATTTCTGTTTTAAGAAGAACAGAAGAATATTATCTAGTCCTCCAATAACATCATAGATCATGCGCAGTGCTTTACTTATTTGCATACATTTTGGTCACACAAATTTATAAACATTTTCCACAATCCACAAAGCTTCAAATTGTTCACAAGCTACACTAAAATCGAGCTACACTCGTTAATCAAACTTTGTCTCTGAAATGTCCTCTCAGGCAAGACCCAAAGGAGAAGGACTGACTCCATACCAAGGCAAGAAGAGGTGCTTTGGTGAATACAAGTGCCCTAAATGCAAGAGGAAGTGGATGAGTGGGAACTCCTGGGCCAACATGGGACAGGAATGCATCAAATGCCATATCAATGTTTATCCTCATAAACAGGTACAGTATCAGTCTTTTAACAGCTCATAAGTGATACTATATTACTAAAATACTACATGCAAGTTTTTCTAATCTGCCAGTCCACTGTGTGAGCGCAATCTTCTAAGAAGTTCTTATGGATGGGGCCCAGCAGGTACCCTTGAAACCTGAGACACAAACCCAAGGCATCTGTCTAACCCAAATACCCCCTGAATTCAACTTATCTAAGGAGCTGCATTTAGATTGATTTGTTGAAGTTGAATAATGTTTTTGACCTGAATAATGTCAATTAATTTGGATATTTCCACATGAAGTATATCTTTAGGTAATTATTTAGCAACATACATAATAAGGCAAGAATAGAAAGCATCATTCGGCAGCCTCACTGGTGTTAACCTTACTTTTAAAGAGTCACTACACAGTTCTAGGCAAGTAAGCATGCAAATGGATATGTTTTAGCAGCTCTCGGTAGGGAAGCATTCATTGAAATTACCTTCCCTACAAGTAGTTTTGCATCCAAATGCATTTGCGGTCGTTGTGCCGAAGGAACCAGCTGCTGAGATGGCCAGCTCTTCCACAGGACAGAGTATTATGGCTAATTCCCTTCTGACAAGCAAATTCTTTAGCTTTTCAATCTCACCCACTTAACATGTTTCCTGCAGTAAGCGTGTGAGAAGTGCAGCTCGCTGCAATATATATCAAAATGCCTTTAAGGGTTTGCAGCTGGCCCTCTTTCCCAGTAACCCAAGCAAACATATGAAAAATCAGTTTTTATTGTTCTCTCACAATGGAAATCATTCTTCCATGCCGTGCTGTATGGAAATCGCTCAATACTTCAGATCGTACGCCGTAAAGCATTTTATATATCCAGTCATTCCCGATGGATGATTAAGTGAAAGTATCTTAGTAGTGCCAATGCCACACTGCTGTATAAAAAAGCCAGACCTGTGCCAGAATGTGCTCAAGAAGCAGGCGTCCGGAGATCCCTGCTTTTATCATTCTCATACTTAACGACATGCACAGGGAACACGGCTGACATCTTTACAGTATGAGAGCAGACATGGAACAGAGGTATTATATAAAGTCCTCCAAAGCTTCCTGCGCTTTTTCGGTTTTGGCAGGAATTCCTTCTGCTTATTAGGAGCATCAGGCCACTGTTGCCAAATTATTAATTCACAGAGGTATTAGACATTTCCTCTCATTATCATTCACTAAAGCCTTTGGCTCTCGAGCAAACACTCCCTCGGGTCACAGC
This sequence comes from Leuciscus leuciscus, assembly GCF_965113295.1. NCBI lineage: Eukaryota > Metazoa > Chordata > Actinopteri > Cypriniformes > Leuciscidae > Leuciscus > Leuciscus leuciscus. The sequence continues at coordinate 17,125,249 of NC_138746.1, read as the reverse complement.
GCTGTCTCCTCCCAATGGCCCGTCGCAACCTGGTTTTCCGTAATTCACGGAGCGCAACTGAGACGAACAGGAAAGAATAACAGAATTGTAAAACGATCTTCCAAAAGCAATGGGTGGGAAAACAAATAATTGCAGAAGTATTATTTGTGATCAACAGCCAAAAAGATTTGGCTCCCACACGTTCTCAGTGTCTTTTGCGTTGTGTCCAAGACAAAGATTCACTATAGAGTCTTCTCTCCCTGGTTGTCGTCCTGAGCGATGGAATCCTGTAGGCATCTAAAATTACTTGGAATCTTTTTGTATAATAATCTACGCAAAATAATTGAGGGAAAAAAATTTAATGAAGTATTAATAACAAAACATGTACTGCTGGCAAACATTAAAAACACAACAAGGACGAATTGGCTCTTGATAACGGTCCTAAACAAATTTCTGACACACCCCTGTGGTTGGTCCATTGTGGTTTTAGACTTGGACCTTCAAGATCCTGATACTTCGTCTCCAAAACCATATCTCCAAAGAGTCTAGCCAAATGCTAAAAGAAATCTCCAGTTTCAACCTGACTGATGTTGTGGACAGAAATACACATGCGCTCAAAGTGTGATTCAAATGTTCTGCTCCTCTCAGCGTCCTTTAGAGAAACCCGATGGCCTGGATGTTTCCGACCAGAGTAAGGAGCACCCGCAGCATCTGTGCGAGAAGTGCAAAGTCCTGGGCTACTACTGCCGCCGTGTGCAATAAGGAGGATCCCGATATCGTCTCCCCCCTTTCCCAACACTTCTCCTACCAAGCGCTCCAGAAAAAGTGAAAAGTGCCAAAATATTAATGTAAATATCTCTAACGCTAGTAACGGCTTTGTGTATCAGCAGCATGCGACGCATTTATTGTGTATAATGGACAATTGAATATGTTTGGAACAGTATTTCTATCCGTACGGGATGCAGTGGATTACCTCACCATTGCGTCCCCTGATTGTGTGTTTACAGACTCCCTTCATTCTCCCTACCAAGTGAACTTTGAGGATGTGCCGAGCACTAAAGGTTTTGTGTTAGTCGAAGGGCCCAGAGTGCCTTTGCAGAGTTTTTGGGTCAATAGCACATCATGTTAACTGTGAATTAACAGAGGGATAATGGATTTTCCATCCCTAGCTTTTGTGTCACATATTTATTTATGTTTGTATATCGTATCGTAGTGCAATTGAATTAACTAAACTGGGATAATTTCATCTGTGTTTATATCTGGACAGGTATTGTTTAACCCCACCTCTTGCCATTAGAAACTACTGTAGAATAGAACTAATGCTTCGGTTTAGCGCATCAGGTAGTTTATATCTTTCACGTACATTTATGAATTGCCAAATGCGAGATATTTTTATCAGGTTGGCTAAAAGCAGCCCTGGTGGCACCCAGAACATTTGAATCGAGTTTTTGGCAACTATGCAAAACCATTGCAGCTTATGCAGTCATCAGAACCTTTACATTGTCGCAAAATCGAACGAATTGTGTGGATGATCGAAACAAAGCCACGACTTGCTGATCATCACGGTCCTTTGAAATGTGATCATGTATGTTGTCAATTGTTGCCAGAGAACTGCTTCAAACGTCTTATAAAGTGTTTTGGTACAGGGGTCAAAATGTGAGCTTTTCAGTCCATGTGCAAGCATTCAAAAACATAACGCCTGTTCTTTCGCTGAGATATTTGCCTCAGGATAAAGAGTGTGTTTGGATGACACATCTCAGATGAAATAGATGTGTCTTATATGAACACTGCTCATTCATTTTTAAATTCCAAATTATTCATTCTTTCACTCTTAAAAATAAAGGTTCCAAAAGGGGGTTTGCATAGCAATGCCATAGAAGAACCTTTCATTGAACAGTTCTAAAAAGAACCTTTTTTTTCTTACCGTGAAGAACATTTGATTAATCTTAAAAAACGTTTGTGCAGTAAGAAAGGTTCCATGGATATTAAAGGTTCTTCATGGAACCATCGAAACAAAAAGAACCTTTATTTTTGAGAATGTTGAATTTGACCCTTGCACTAAAATGTTTCATTAAAAAAAACAATTCCGCTGTTTACACAATCATTCTGATCATATTTCAGAATGAAAACCTTAATTTTAAATGTCTTTTTTGCGTAACCCCATATGTTTATGTTTATACATTAGCTGCAAACATAACTGATGAATTACACCCTGTTTAAACTGTGATTTTTGGGAAGCATTTTCTATCTGAGTGGACATATATAGTAGTTGTAAAGGGAAAAGAAGGACAAAGTAAGTAATGCTGAAGAGTTTTTTTGAGATGTAATGAGACAAAATTTTGGGTACATTTGATTGGTCAGAAGACGTTTTGGACGTATTACTGAGAGAATTATGATAGGAGCTTGTTAATATTTGTATGGAAGTAAGTGTGTACAAGATCTCATCTATGTGCCGTTACCTCTTATTATGGCTCACACAATGTACTAATCAATCATATTTGAGTGTGACCCAGGATTATTGAACAATAAATGTAGCTTTACGTGTTCCGGTGGGAAGTTGCAGATGGATATTGTGAGAATTGACGTTGCGTTGTTAATCCTAGATGTACATATGAAGTTAAACGCATTTACATGGTAAATACAATGTGTATAATTGTTTACTTATCTTTGGAGTCCACATATTTTGTGTTGAATATTAGTTCATGTTTCATTTATTAGAATAAACTCAGATCGATATGAATCTTCTCTGAAGGGAACGTCTAGTGCCTTAACACAGTTTGGTTTTGAAAAAAATCTGGATTTATGCCAGAGGATGTCATCAATGATGCGGAGGAATTAAAGAGCCGATTAGATGTCTGAAAATATAAACCAGCTAATTCTAGGAGCATTATACATTTAAGGAGTAAAAACTGTCAGGCAGTCAATCATTAGATCACTGTTAGATAAAAAGCAAGGCTGTTTGTGTAAGTCGCTACTTTCTTCTTTGTACGTCATCATTGTTTCTGAGACCCTTTATTTCTTGGTTACTGTGTTTTTGCCGGTGTTGCTAATGGCTTCACTGTGCGTACATTCTTACACGCCAAGGTTTACTTCAGGCCTCATTTAGGCTGGAATGAGTTACTCTGCTTTTTGATAAACACCGTAATGAAAATAACCAGTGAAATAAACTATTAATGTGGATTCATCATAATCATTGCTGATCACCCATAGCTGGTAGTCTACACATAATGATTTCCTTGCAGTTTTGGGATCAATTCAATTTATTGTCAGTTCTGTATGCCTGAACAGATGACTGAATGCACCACTAGATAAAGGCCTAATTATGAAATTTGCTTTACTATTGCAAAATAGTTGCATTGCACTATATACATGACTAAAAAGATAAAAGCCCTGAGTTTTGCAGATTTGTGTAAATGAGCTTCCCCTGTTGATTTCTGTTATATTGAATGAAAGACAGAGCTTGTGGTATTGATGGTGTCCACGCGTTTAAAACTATACAAAGTGCTTTTTTGCGCATGTGTTTTTGTCTTGAAATACATATACTTGACTTTTATAGCTCACTTTCAGTATAAACGTGTTATTTTCTATTAAAGGTATGTGTATTTTGGAAACAATATAGATAATGAAGATTTTGGAGCAATTTGATAGATCTTTTTTGTTCGTTTTCCCTTACAAAGATACTAGTATGTGTTTTATGTATATATTCGATTGCCATCATTATCAAGTTACCTGTTTCAAAATGTTATGATGCAATATTAAAACTTTGTATGTGAAAAAGGGCAAATTGCTGAGATGCAAAAGATCTGGGAGTTTTTTTTTTTTTTTTTTTATGTTTTACAATAATCTTTGGTTATATCCTACAGAAATATTTATGGAAGGATTTTGTTCTTTTTTTAACAATTCAATTATTTTTTGTATAAAATATGCAACAGAAGCTACTCTATGAAGAAAATATTGATGACTACATAGAATATTATTCAAAGGTTGGTACATAATTATTATGCCCTTACAAGCCATTTTATTTGTTTTGTTATTCTAGATGTTATTGGTATATAGTAACCTTACCTGTTACGAGCATTCATGTGCTTCAACGTTGTTTCGAATTGTTGTGTCTGCTATATAGCATGAATGGTTTGATTTGCATTTATAGGAAACCTATAACACTCGCTTTAACATCACCACAAACAGCTGTTTTTAACATAACTGAGACTGACTCACACACTGTAAGTCGTAGAGCCTTTTTACTGAGGGGTTTTATAGATGCAAAACAGTGGCAAAAAGACGTGACTAACCGAGTCATTGTTCATAACACTGAATTGCACGTACAAACCTTTTACATGGTCGAAATGTGTTAGTGAATCAGGTCCATACTGTATGAAACTGAGCTCTAGTTAGCCGTCTCCAGTTACTGCCAAGTCCAGGAATGATGTCGAAATGCTTTTCTTCACATGGGAAAAAATAAAAAATAGTGTGGGGCTGAAGTTTGCATGTGCATGTTTTTAAATGATTCAAGAAATATAATTTGTGCAATGTATTCTTATTTAATATTAATACGTGTTTAATTCTTGCCAAGAAATCTTTTGTAGAATACACCTCTCTAATTGTTAGTCATTAATAAATGCCTCTATTCACTCCTAGGATTTCCAGTACCATTAATAGATTTACTGAATGTACTGATTTAACACTCATGTTTGTAATGTCTGTAATATATTTGTCATCATATTGGAGTGGACCGAGCTACAGAAAGCAATGATGATGGAATGTACTAGAATGTGAGACAAGATGAAATCTGTAGCTCAGTGTCCATGAAACGGCATTCCGATATGTGCCTTATTTGTTAGTTAGGAAAACTGAAGACTGTGCTTTTAGAAGTTTATTCAATTAAAACATTGACTAAATGAATCATGACTCTGTTTCATCTCTTGTAATAAATGCAAAAAGCAGTGATATATGTGTTCAGTTTTGCCCAAACATACATACAGCCCGTTTTTGTTTTTAACCTATTCTTTGGCCCGTCTCTGGGTGTTGGGAAATTGTGTCCATTTTGAATCAGGCAAAGGCAGTATGGACTGATTAATTATTTAGATATGGTCCTTGGGAATGGTGCTTGTGTAATGGAAAACCAAAGTCTGAAGCCGTGGGGGAACAGCTGTCATTCTGACATCACAATAATTTATCGAGGGGCGTTTCTTTAAGTTTAGCATTCGCCTGGTCTCCGCAACAGCACAGGTTTGAAGACACAGATGTGTATTTTTTTCACTCAACCTAATTACTTGTGATGATTGTAAACACATGAGCGCTGTATGAGAAGGTTAGGACTTGGCGATGGCGCTGGCTTTACTCTTGAAGCCAACTTTAAGTAATTGGTCAACACATTCCAAATCCCTTAAACTTCACTAGAGGGTGGAGACCCAAATTATATCAAGTTTGTTACAACAATGCAGACTAAAACAGAGCGGGAATGAGAATGTCTCTATAGCAACAGTGCAATCGGAGAAGTCAAACAAATCAGTTGCGAGTTCAGACCCCATATGGTTTCATTTAGGAGAGAGCACTGGTCTCCACAAAGGTTCATAATTTACTTTCATAAGACATTACTGTGATAAGCTACACCTACACACCGTCTAAAACTAACTGCTCATTTTCATTTCAGGGTATGTGGATGTCAGCTGGCTGCAGTTATAATGGAATACATCTGACAAACTCGTATTCCCAAGTGTCTCCACAACTATTGTATTAACATGATCAGAAGATTCTTGCTGAAAGTTTAACGTTGAAGGTGGAGATGTTTCGTAGCCAAACAGGATGTCATATCCTGCTTTAGGGGGACAGGAAATCTTGTCGCTGGATAGAGTCTAAAAAAAGGTTTGGGATCATTCTTGGGAAGATTTAAAAAGCATGCCACGCAACTAGATATACTGCTACAGTTGTAGTCGGCCCTCATCTGGAAAACAGCCTTGAGTCATTAAAAAAAAAAAAAAATGGGCACAGGATGCAAATATCCTGAAAGAAATTCCATATGTCAAAACCAGTTTCATGTGCATTTATTTACTTAAAATACCTCTTGGGGTTTCTCTGGCATAGCTTTTAGAAGATAAACAATCTCCATATAGCCTTTATAAAATGGCTTTAACAGTATAAATTTGCTCATGGCCCATGGTATTTGACCCATAAGCAAGATTTCTTGTCTAGGCGTAAGTAATAACCATACTTACTGAGTCTTTTGCTTACTTAGCAAGCATAAAACACCTTAATGAATCCACAGACTGACAAATTAAAATGGCAATAAGTAGGTAGGTAACATAAATGTAGAAAAAAAATATATAATTTCTTTTCAAAACACATGCATTAAGCAGTTTCAGTCATGAAAAAGTTTGATCATATTAAAATGAACAGATGTTTCCCGGGTTACTTGAGTTCTCCACAGTCTGTAATGACAATCTTTTTTACAGTTCCTCCATCATGTAAGCCATAGGACTCCATAAGAGAGACTGTGTCCATACCACCTTTGACCTGCCCGAACACAACATGCTTGCCATCGAGCCTAAAAGAGAACGTCAGGAACATCAATCCCCAAAAAAATGAAAACACTTGGGATGGGAAATAATTAAATCACCCGTCCACCAGCATACCATTCTGTTTTTGCAGTGCAGATGAAAAACTGGGATCCATTTGTGTTGGGCCCAGAGTTTGCCATAGACAGAACACCTACATGAGAAAGAGAGAGAATCAGACCACCTACTGCATGCTTTATATAAGCAAATTTGTCACTTTAAATAATTTAATGATATAGAGATTGAGGGAAAATCTAACAATCAACAGTTCCACAATAAAAACCAAGGAATAAGAAAAAAAGAGTTTGAAAAGCAGCAGGGGGTTCTGGATGAAAGACAACATCTGGGTTGGGTAAGTTACGGCTCTCTACTACAATTACATCCAGTCATGTATTACACAACCCAACACTATTTGCCCATATTAATCCATCAAGATGGTGTGCTGGTGTAGGATCCCCCTGGCACCAAAAATGCACTACAATATGCTGGCTTTGACCTGCTTAGAAAGTAGGTCATTTGTTTGAAGATTACAAAATCTGTTTCTGCAACTGAGGGATCCTTACCACCACCTCGTGGCTTTAAACAGATGTGCACATGCAGTTTTTTTCTTCATTCTGACAGGCTCATAATGAGGAAATTGTGCTGAATCAGATCCCAGAGGAACTAGATGCCATGTCTAGCTGAATAGACGTTGGATCTCCATAGAATTGGACTGTCCTCCATTCATAAAGTTTTCATTGCATTATTAAATATTCTGGGATCAGCTACCAATGTGACTATAGTAACCTCAGACATGTTACTGCAAACACATTTTACATTTGATTCTTTAGCATCAACACAGAAATGCAAAATTATTATTTGAATGAATAATGCAAAATTATTAGATGCATGGGTATGATTGCATGTGTAGTCTAAAACTGTAATATCAGCTTTAACCCTTTATATTTGTGACAGTACAGTAGTGACATCACCTGGTCCAGTGTGCTTCAGCTTGAAATTCTCATCGCTAAATTTCTTGCCATAAATAGACTTTCCACCAGTGCCATTATGATTTGTGAAATCTCCACCCTGTCAGCAAAACATCAACAATTAGATAGACTTATGATCAAAACATAGAACTCATAACCAATAAAAAACACATAGAGAGATATGACATTTTAAGATGATATATAAAAAAATCAGACAAAGCAATGCTAAATGATCAGTAGCACTAATAGTTACCTGACACATGAACTCAGGGATGATTCTGTGGAAATCTGAACCCTTGTATCCAAAGCCATACTCTCCTGTACAGAGGGCCCGGAAGTTTGCTGAAAGACAAGAACCATGAGAACTGATCTATTATATAACATTGTGGAATTTTGCTTTTGTTTAATCATCAACTATTGTACATTATATATTGTATATAGTTTACATTGTATATTTTCATTTGTATTTTTTGATGGGCCCTATACATTCTTTATGAATTAGTTAAAATCATTATTTTTATGAAACCCATGTTTGCTTACCAGCCGTTTTGGGTACAGCGTCAGCATATAGCTGCAAATACACATGAAAACCGGCATTTAGAATATTTAACAACAACAATTATTATTATTGATAATGTTTAATAATAAGATCATTGTAACACTTTATTTTACAGTGTCCCTCTTACACGTTACATGTTGTTTATCTATTTGTAAATTGTGCATAATTACATGCAACTAACCTCTAAAATACACCCTAACCCGTAGTTAATTCTACACTGTAACACGGACATCTTAAAATAAAGTGTGCACGATTATTTATAAAATGTGCCATATTAAGGACATAAACAACTGCTGATAAAAACAGATTCATTTCATTTTCCCTCACTCTTTTCATTGCACCATAAACTTTTATATTAATTTCGACTTCTCAGTCTCTGTTTCACGCATTTATGTTACATGACAAATAACTATCTTTATACGTACTATTCAGCTTCAATAAATCATGACTTGCCTCAATAATAATTCTTCCAATGGACTCGCCGTCAGCTGCAATGTCCATAAACACAATAGGGTTCTTCATCGGCCCTGAAACCAGTCGGTTTGCAGCGATTGCGACAGAGCAATATTTCAAACGGTTTTTCAGTTGTAACATTCTTGCTGTGGTGTTGTAAACCCATCAACGAATAGATGCAATAATCAGCGTTCAAGGTTTAGCCACAGTCATGTGACAGTAACATGTTCTTCTATGGTCAAAGCAAAGAGAGCCATATTATATTGTCAAGTTAAAATCAACAGCGACACCATGTGGTCTGACGAGTCGACAGAAGTATATCATTTTGATTCGATTAGCCTACTTTTTAAGCTCTTTGGGGTCATCAATATTCAGATGTAAACTGTTCACATTGTTATGTTACTTTTCTCCGCGCTAGTCTAATCACAGACGTTGTGATTACAAGAAAAGCCGTAGGCCTATATTTAATCATTATTGTTGGCACAGTGTTCTTTGTAGCTTATGTCTACCACTTATCTTTTTAGTTTACTTAGCGCTTAATGCATGATTCGACTTTAAGATTGCACTGCTCGTTAACGAATCATTGTTTTTGAATGAATCTTTTCAGTGAACGAATCATTCTCGCTTATTTCCAAGCTCTCTAAACTCTCCTGTTAAATGTTCACGTCGCCTTGCCTTAAGTGAATTTAATGAATTGAGCGGTTTAGTCCAATTTTTCTGAAGAGACACGATCGCTTTATAAGATGAACACATTGAATTTAGGCTTTTATTCACATATAAACATTCATCAACTCACACATCAGTTGTAGTAAAGAAGCTCAAGCATGCTTACTTGACATGTGAGAACCAATGAGGTTCATTTGTGTTATGCAGCTCTGCAAGAGGTTTGTTCTTGGCAAGCAGTTTGGTTGAGCTTCTACTGTATGTTCACTGATCAATATTTATATTTGAATAAAAGCCTAAATTAAATCTGTTCATCATATAAAGCGATTGAGTCTCTTCAGAAAATATGGACTAAACCGCTCAATTCATTATGGATTAGTTTTACAACCTCTTTATTAACTTTTTGAAGTGTCAATGTGTCAGTTGCGTAGCTGTCAGTGGAGGGACAGAAAGCTCTCAATTTCATCAAAAAGATCTTCATTAGTGTTCCGATGATGAACGACATCTTGGAACGACACGAGGGTGAGTAATGACAGAATTTTCATTTTAATCCATTACACATGTATAATTTTATTTGATCAATTATTATATAAACACTCCGTTTTAATAAATACATGAAGGTAATATTAAATAAGCTTTAGAATCAATAGATAAAGCTATAAAGGATCTCAGGATCAAAGCCTGAGTTAACAGAGAAAGTTGATGATCAGCGTCATGGTACCAACAAAGCCTGATTGGATTGGTTTGGTTTTGCAACTTGAAACTAATCCTGTAACCCTGAGTTTGTTCAACTACCATGATACGGGTATATATTTTTTTATTTTATTATTATTATAATTATTATAAAGAATTGATTTAGTGAATGATTCAAAGAATAACTCCCCTGAAGCTATATCTACTGGGATAACTGAGTGTAATCTGCATAACTGTCTCTGAACAGAACTTTTCTGGTGAGCCTGCTTTAAAAGACTGGAGTCACTGAAGAAGCCTTTTAATCCATAGGAAACATTTGCCTCCCTGTGGTTACAAACTCTGCTTGCTTTGTTCTTTGTGGTTGTTTTCTTGCAGTAACTGTAAAGCCTGTGGTTTTCACAGCTATAAATGCACACCAAATGAAACCTCAGAAACACTGCAAGGTTGTTTCATCTGAATACATATTTATTAGATAAATATTAGGATGTCACAGCATCTAACTACATACAGTTTTGCAAGACTAAAAATCACAATTAGTTTTTTGTTGTTTTTTTCCTCTGACCAGTTTAGAATATGAAATGATTGTACAACAGAATGTACAAGCAAAGACAACTGCAACATTTGGTGCCAATCACTTTAGATTGTACCTCATTTTTGTTTTGAATTTTCCTGATCATGATATCAAAATTTTTACAAACTCTGGATTTTGGTTACAATCTTTTGGAACCGCTCCTGGACCCATGTTCCCTGTTGTCCAAATGATTTCCCCAGGACTTTCTTCATTATCTTCTCTAGCACCTTATTAAGTACACAAGAAATGGAGCAATACACATAAGCTAAATATTACACAAATGTAAAACAAATGTGTCTCTTTTTATCCCCTCCCCAAATTCCTCAGTCATGTGGGATGAATATTTTACAAAAAGTGAACAAATGCTTAGAGGTTCCACAGACGCTAACAAACACAGATTCATTTTACCCAATTTAGATTCTGATGGGAGGATGCAAGCTTTACAAATTCTAAATACACAATGCACATTCCCCTGGGGAAAATGAATACATTTCTGTTAACGTGTCTCTATTTATCATTTACATATGTACATGCATCCCTAATGTGCCCCTTCCCCCTTTTTTTTCCTTCGACTCTCGAACCCTCACCTGTGGCCAAGTAGTGAACACAGTCTAATTCGTTCAACCCCTTCTGTTCGTGCCTCAGCGCCCATTGTCTCTTCAACGACTGTACATCGATAGCATGTGACAGCTCAGAGCCGACAACTTTAGGAGTCTTAAAGTTCAGTTTATGCCTATTTGTGTCTACAAAGTGGGAACGAATATGTGGCAGTGCATCTTTGAAAAAGGATATACAAGTGAACTACAGACAAACGCTATAGAACTTGAACCCACTTTTCCTGTTGGAGTTCTAAGTATTTCAATTGTCAATGACAAACAGCTTTTTTTTTCTTCTTTTTTTTTTCTTTTTTACATAATTCTACACCAAGAAGAACAGAAACAAAACAAAAAAAACCTAAAAACTAATATTGCAATTCATAAAAAAATAACTTAAAATGGAAACATGTTTCAAATGGTGATGTTTCAACAACAAAACACATCCCAAACAGTATTCAGATGCCAGCCTTCTTCAACAGTCTTTGAGTAACATCGGTATCATGGAAATGTCATTATTACAAATATCATAAATACTGACAATTATTTGAGTGGGCTGTTTTAATTTAAAAACAAACAAACAAAAAATTCATTTAAAAAAAATCCATCTTGTATACATGGACATTGTTAGCCTTCACTGAGCTGCTGTTACAAAAGTTTTACTGAAATGTACAGTTGCTGTAATAATTGTATGCACTGGCTAATGCATTTATGGGTATTGAGATAATGTATAGCTTAATTATATAATTGAATTTAAAAAGTAAAATCTATAAATATAGAACATATTCTAAAAACACTTTCTTCATTGTTTGTTGTATAACTATGATTTTACATGTAAACAAAATGATAAAAGTGGGACAAATTACACATTAGATCAAATTCTATGGGTAACAATTTGAAAATGGGCTTGTCAAAAATAGGTTTGGGCCACCTTTTCAAATCAGGGTGCATAACTTTGGTATTCCATGGACATCTTGTGATAAATGTACATATTTTTTGTACAATTGTAACAACAGAAACAAATTATATGAACAATATATTGTGCATTATAAAATAAAACTTTAACATGACAGTTCATGAATAAAAGGCTAAATAAAAACAGAACAGAAAAAAAAAAAAATCACTAAAATAAGGGGCGATTGGCAACAGTGAATGTTTCAACATTGTATGAGGTTTGTCAGAAAAGGTGTACAAACATCAAGGGCCTACGACGACCAAGCCTCATGCATGAAGAGAACTCACAGAGAAGGACAGATGACACAAGACTGACTACCCTTTGAAATGTGAATTGCTTTCTTCTTGCACTGTGACCGCTAGAGTGGAAAATCCACAGGACATTGCGGGAGGAGGAACAGTCTGTCGGAAGATGCACAATGATATGGTACAGTGCTGAAATGTTTGCTATTCTGTCTCGAGCAGGAAAAGAATGCATGCCGTTGATGCCCTCAAGCATTTGTTTAGAACATGATGCATATGTCTGAAGGTGCTGGACATATGAATCACATTACAAAATGAGGTGCAAAGCTGCGCGGTGTACCAGAACAGGACACATTCTCGTGTCCTGTGGCGTGAGAGTTTGGGAGTGTTTTGGAGGACTTTTGCAAAACTCCCATCGTTAGTCTCTGGGATGGGAGGGTTAGATCATTCTGGTGATTGCGAGATAAGCTTTCTTCCCTTTTGTTGTCTCCTTTACAGGCTTCCAGGTGCAGTTTGACGCATTCTCTTGTGCTTTTTCAAGGGAGATGGACAAAAAAAACAAAAAAACAGTGTGGACATCCAGCTCATGAGGATTTGGGAAGCCGTGGTGGTATAGCTTGGAAGAACAAACCTTCAAGAGATTGCGGACACACAGAGGCCGGTACAGGAAGAAATATATATATATATATTTTTCTATTCAGATCTTCTTTTCACAAAAGGAAAAAAATCTGAATTAAAAATGCTACAATACTTTCCTAGTGAGCACACACATAGTTCTGTGTGACGTATTCATATGAACTGATTATAGCTGCACATGTATTTCCATTAGTATTGAAAGATATCACTTTAGTGCCAACCAACATGGCTGCCTTATATGTGTGGAAAAGGTTGCTTGTAAAAGAGTGAGATATTTACACGAGGAAGAGGCAAAAGGATGGCTGTTTCCTGTTTGTAAAGTACAGAGTCAGTCTTCAGGTGCCTCTCGATTCCTGACAGCCAAACAAATTAGGCCCTCTCCAAAAGGCCGACTGAAAGAAGTCAGTTGTTCTCAAAGAGGGAAAGCAGATCGTCATTGCTGCTGCTTGGGAGGTCCGGAGGGTCTAGGTATGACAGCAGCTCGTCTGGGTTTGCCAGTTCTGGCAGGAGCTGCGAAGGGAGACAGACAGACACATTTACTTTACAATCTTGCAACAATCTCAAAGAACCTTAATGGAAATATACTGGGTTCAATACAAGTTAAGCTCGATCGACAGCATTGGTGGTATAAAAAACAACAACAACTCCTCATCCCTTGAAAAAAGTTAAAACCAAGGTCAAAGTGAGGCATTTAGAATGGAAGTGAACAGGTGAGGATTTACAAGCAGAAATAAGCTGACAATTTGCAGATCATTTTAAGACAAATTATATCTGTTAAAAGTTGTGTATTATTTAAACTGTAAAGCTGTTTAAACTGTTTATGGCATTAAGTTGTCAAAACAAAAAAAGTTGGAAATTAGATATATAACTGCACAGAAAAAGGTAATTTTTTTTTTAACATTAATCTATTGGTGTTTCACTGTAACCCAGATTTTTGAAAGAAAAGGAAAGACAAGTGGAAATTTATTTTTGTGGTTATCAACATTATGCCTCAAAATGCTGTAGTTTGAGCTTAAAGGCAGGGTAGGTGATTTGTTCCAGAAACATTTTTTGTTATGCTGGTTGAAAGTCTCTTCACATTCTGATAGCAATCGCTAAGTGGTCTAAATGTGTATATTGTCTGTGGAAGGCATAGGACCATCAAATGTTTGTCCAATCATTGCATTCAGTCCGTGCACCCTGCTCGCGCAGACATCACACGTCGTCAGCGTGTTTAATGCTATGCAGAGTTAGACAGACGTCAGTCACCGAGCACCACAACCGAAACAGCAGCCACCTTTTAAAGTTTAACTAGAACCAAAATAAAGTGCTTATGCTGCGTTCACGCCATAACTACTGTCATTTGGAAGAGATGGAAACCTGTGACGTTACACTCGAAGCAGTTCGTCACTCGAATTTATGCGTTTCAATGACAGCACTGTCAACGCCGAAATTAATCTGCTGCAGTCAGGTGATACAGGCCAGTGCTCTTTAAGTTGTTTATGTTTATTATTATTATTATTGTAACATTATGTGCTTTGAGACACGAGGTAGTTTAACGCCATCTCTCGTGACGCTTTTGTTTGCTCTCTGCTGTACGTGTTTATTTGTTTTGGAGGAGGCGTGGCTTTGGAGATGCTCTGAAGGGAGGGTGGGATCTTATGCTTTCAAAGCTAGCTCGCTATTGCTAGCCTCTCCGAAAATTGCCTACGCTATCTTTAACTTATAATCTGAATCTGAATATTCCTTCAATCAGATCTTATTGGAAACGCTCAGAGCTTTGGATCATTAGAAAAGCGTGATGATAACATGATTGTGCGAGTAATGTTAGCAGCAGAAATGAAAGAAGCGTAAAATAAACTAAACCATTGGTGTGTATACTCACATCCAGAGAAGGCTCGGGCATGTCTGCAGGTCCCTGGCCACCTGGCTGCCCATCAGAGGCAGGGTTGAAGGTCATGTCGGCATGTGGGTGACTGTTTTGGCCTGGCTGCTGTGGGGGCGGGGGCTGGCGTGGGGGCTGGGAGGATGGGGGGCCGCTGTGATGCAATGGCTGAGCTGATTGGCTGTTGGGGTGGGGGGACGCATGCATGCCTGGCTGCATGGAAGCATGGGATTGATCAGCGCTCACAGGATGGGGCATCTGCAGAGGGAGGAAAGAGGAGCGATGAGACTGAGGGAGCTTGAGTGGCGGCCATAGACAGATCGAGAGCAAGACAAGTGCCATGCAGATGATTCCAGAGCACATACACCTTCAATTAAACTCAGATGATTTGCAAAATGACATGGTAAAAGTTAAACTATTTAAAGACATTTTATCACTCATAAGTTTTGGGGAGAAATAGCGTAGACACTAGATGAAACTTTCTAGTATGCATGTGCTGTTTGCGGTTCACACACTATCAAATGATGGTGCAGACTTTGAAATACTGTGTTTGACTGTGCAAAACCAAATTATATATATAGTTTAATACTAAGAGGAAATGGTTAATTTAGGTATTTTGGGGGGCTTTTTTTTCTTCGAGTTTGAAATCAACACAAAAAACAGAGACCTGCAGATTTATTAATCACAAGAACATTGCTCACAGTGTAACAAGACTGTTGTGATTAATCCCAAAATTAGTGTCATGCACAGTTTTGTATGTTTTAAGCTAAAGAAGGTTTGCACTATTTATGTTACGAATGTGGGACTTGCCTCATGTTAAAGGGACAGTTCACTCCAAAATAAAAATTCTGTCATCATTTACTCACCCTCAAGTTGTTCCAAACCTGTATACATTTTTTTTGTTCTGCTGAACACAAAAGAAGATATTTTGAAGAACATGGGTAACCAAACAGTTGTGGGGCAACATTGACTTTCATAGCATGGAGAAAAAAAATATATATTATGGAAGTCAATGGTGCCCCACATCTATTTGGTTACAAACATTCTTCAAAATAAATAGATGCCCATTCCTGATCCTTCTACTCCTTTTAATTAAGGCATAAGCCACTTATTTTTTAAATTGTCATTTTTACTCTAGTATTGTTGGATGTGTGACTAATATCAAACTTTAAAAGAGACTGTGCGGGAGTCTTTAACTTTTGTCCCCAGGTTTAAATACCATGTCTCAAACATCAGTGCTTGTTGCTTGAAGTAATTTACCGAGTCGGGCATGCCGTGGGCGAGAGGCTTGTCAGGGGCCATGAGGCTGCTGGGCACGTCTGGTGGATGTGAGAGCTGGGGTCCATGCATGAAGTCATTCATGGGAGCTCCGCCACCAGAGTTACTGTGGGAGAAGTCAAAGTTTCCATGGCCCTGGTAACTATTGCCTGATGCACAAAACAGAGAAACAGCAATAAGGAGCGATGACCTCAGAAGCACAAAGAGTTAGAGAGATTTAGACAGCTTGGACGGCAAATCAGCCTGTTAAAAGTTCGCAGGCGTAAGTTCTTCTGACTGTTACGACTGAAGGAAAAAAATGAAGCGTACCTAAACAATGAAGCTTGTAAAACACTAAGGACTAGTTTATGAGATGGACAGAGAGGAAAGAGCAGAGAGTCTGATCGGATACTAACCTCTACCTTGCCCCCCATATTCGCCATTGTTTCCTCCATGCTGAGGGTGTAGGGGGGTGTAGGGTGAAGGGCCGGGACCCAGCTGGGCGATCATATCCATCACATTAGGCATGATCATTTGACTGGGACTCATGGTTTTAAAACGCTTGGCCAGAGGCCCATCTGGGTCCTCCTTTATATGAATGTCTGACTTAATGGCCACCGGCCTCCAACTACACGTAGGGTCGATGGTGACCTCTTCAAACTCCGAACTGCAAGAATGGAACAACATTCATGACTGTAAATAACAGGATGTTTATCATTTAACAATCATATCTGAAGTGCATTTAATAGGACTTCTCTGAAAAATTGTGGGACCCAATGTGTGACTAATAAACTTACTTTTGAATCGCATTGAGAATTCCCCACATGTACTGATCCACTTCTAGCCCTTCCAATAATGCTGTTTTACTGGGGACAGACAGAAACATATAAAAAATGCAGCCAAGAAGAACAGCGTATCACATTTATTTGGCTGCCTAAAACAATTATTGTAGTGATTTGCCACGTACTTGCATACAGGACATCTCCACGTTCCTCTCTCACAGTTCAGCTGCAGATAGGACTCTAAGTCAAAGCACTGCAACAGAAAATTACCTCAAATGTAAATTCAATCAATGCAAAAAAACAGTTATACATACATAAAGCTAGGATTTTATCCAGGGCCTGAATCGTAGTGGCAGGGGATTGTGGTTATTTCATTTGATTTCACACAATGTCCACTAGTTTTGGATTGATAATGTGGGAAATCCCAACACACATTTATTTACACAAATATGGAAGGAAGAATTTGTAAAAATTATTGTCAGTATTTTGATCAGTTTGTAGTAAAAATGCCTAAACATCCTTAAAACAAGAAAAATGTACATGAGAAGGAAAACAATATAAGTACTTAAGTATAAAAATATTCCTTTTAATAATTGTATTTTACCTACGCAATTGTAATACTTGCAATTATAAATTTCATTCAATATGAGGGAACTACAGGGGGTTTTTGAGTTAATGACAATCTATTAAATCAATTCATAAAAAACAAAAACATATATATTGTAAATGAAAACAAATCAAAATATTACTAAAGAAATAAATATTTTATTTGTTTAACTGCATGTCATGTGACCATTAACTGACATCAGAGAACCGTGTGAATGTGTTAAATTATTGAACTTAAAAAACATTAACTTAAAGTGCCCCTATTATGCTATTTTAAAGGTTTCTAATTCTCAGTCTAGGTCTCATACAATAGGTCTGCATGCATCCAAGGTCAAAATACATTTTAATATCATTAATTTCAGTATCAATTCCAGTGTGAGACTTCATAGTTTTTATGTGCATGCAAAGTGGATTTGCAGAAAACAGCTCTCGACATTCTCGACATGACAACCAAACTCTTCCAGGCCTCGGCTACAACAACAGCGTTTGAGGACGGGTCAAAGTAGACGTCGTTCGCGGGCAACCAATGAAGACCATAGGCTGGCGTTATGCAAATTTGTTACATTAGCCCTATTCGGATGGGACGTTTTCATGGTGGATGTTGGAGAAATTTGTGTTTCACAGGTGTACTTTATGATTTTAATCCTGTCCGAATCTGCCGTGTCTGTGTTTTTCTCACACAACCTTAGTAAAACCTTAGTACTGTTTTTCAGCAAACTCAGCAGTCCTCTGACAAATCTAATTTAATTTCAATATGGATGGTATTCGACAAAAAATTAAATAAAATAAAAGTGTTGCCAGATCTTGCTATAAAAACAGCGAATACGAACAAGCAAGCAATAAACTTAAATACATCCAAATGCTTTATGCTGAAAATAATACCAAAATATCACGACCTGCACCTGCTCACTTTAATAACTCCGTAAACTTGATCACTTTATGAGCCAAACTTAAACTCGAAGCCCAAAAACGCTTAAGATGTAATGGCAACACTGCAAGAGCACGCTCTGTGAAGCAGCCTTTCCAATCATAAGCAAAACACTATTTTGTCTGAATAGCGGATACCAAACACGCGAGATGCCAGAACGTTGCTATGTTGTCCATCATTGCAGTTTTGGGAGTGAGTCATGTTCTGTACACACACGGAACGATAATTTAGGGGACTTACTCTTGCATTTAAATGTGGTTGTCACTCCTGAAACTTTACAGTGTGTGCGTGGCTAAAAAGTAAAACTTTAATGTCAAAGGGGTTTGGCTGACAGACATTTTTTGGAGTCTAATATCATTTGAATACAGGAAATGTATCTTTCAATTTCTCGATGTTGTTTTATTGAAAAAACAAGACAAAAAAAAGAAGACTTAGGACATGATTAAGAACATGAAGAGAAACACTACCTGCACATGTTTACAGTCATGTCCCCTAGCAGGGAGCTGGATCCGTCGGAATGTGATTGGACACTTGAGGGACACTTTGATGGCTGTCTGCTCTACTCCATCCTCTCCATTTAGTGTGGCATTCCCAGAGGACGCTGCTACACTACTGAAGTTTCTTTTAACTGCAGGAAAACAGACAAGAGACATTGCAAAGATTAGGGATTGATGAAGATGATAATACAGAGTGACAGACTTCAGCGGATTCCAAAGAATGAAGCATCTACTTACTTTTGGTAATGCAGTGTTCGGCAGGAAGGAGCCTCTTCTTCAGGAGACCCTGCAGGACCGATCTCACCGACGGCCTGTGGACCAGCTGCAGCACGAACAAGTGCGACTGCAACAAGACGCACGAACATGTAACAACCCGATAGCAAGCATCTTCACCTCACAATATCCCTCACATGATACACTATCTGAACCGTTCAGCTTACAGACAGGGAAGCATAACACTGATACCAGCAAATGTAGTGGGAACGCAGAGAACAGAAGCTGCTTCAAATCAGTGTTATCTGATTTCATATCACATGCTGTATAACAGCTCTCCGACATGGCCGTTAAATGAGACTATAGATTACTGAATGGCAGCGGAGGAATACTCACACAACAGCAGGCTGTGACCGTAATCTGTATGGTGTTTCTTCCTGGTTGACACACATGCTTTAGGTGCAGGGGTTTGTGGGATGTCTTATTGTCGCCCCTCTCAATAGTGAGGGGGGTGGCATTGACGCTGACTTGGACGGATGCGGGCCAATTGGTGTTCATTTGTCGGTCCTCGTGATGATAGCACTTAAACTGCAGCTCCAGATCCGATCTGAAGGACATGCAGAGAAGGTTCTACTGTTAATGGAATAGTTCTCCCAAAATGTCCTCATGACGTTCCAATGCTATTATATTCCATTTAATGAAAGTGAATGGCGACCAGAAGCTGTCAAACTCCAAAACATGACAAAACAACACCCAAAAAAGAACTTCACCAGTCGACCATGACTCAAATGCTATATTATATCTATATATATATAAAATCATAGTTTAATATAATAGTTTCCACAAAAATATGAAACAGCACAAGAGCTTGCAACATTGATAAGAAATGTTTCTCGAGCATCACATCAGCATATTTGAATTATTTCTGAAGGAGCAGAAGTAATGACTGCTGAAAATTCAGCTTTGCATCACATGAATAAAAACATTTCAAAATATGTTTAATGAATTATTTTAAGTTTTTACTGTATTTGTGATCAAATAAATGCAGCCTTGGTAAGCATGAGACTTTTCAAAAACATAAAAAAAAAATATTTCCAACCCCAAACTTTTAATCAGCATTGGATGTTCTGAAGTTATACGATAGCTTTGAGTAAAAGACCAACATTTAAGTCTGTATTGTATCGAAAAGATCTGATAAACTACTTTTGTGTTCCATGCAGAAAGAAAAATCATATGGGTTTGGAACAACATGAGGGTGTAATGAGGGAGACATATAAGAGCCTGCACAGTTTATGGCAGTAACATGCACACATCACGTACCTCCACATGAGCGTCTGGTGGACGGAGGGGCGCAGGTGGAAGACGTGGTTACTGACGGCTAGGTTGTGCTCTAATCTGAAGGGCTCCAGGACCACTCCGTCCCTCACGGGGAACGTTAGGCGAAGTTCCTCGTTGGGGTTGGCTATGGGAACAAATATTGAGATTAGATGGATTCATAGTCTTCCCATGTAGACTAGAGTATCAATGCTTTCAAGTTTGGCTTTCTCTTCACCTAGTTTCACCCTTTCCCACCAAAGCATATTTATTATGAATGAGCTCTGAGTGGATGTGAAAAATACATGAATCTCAGACAAATGTGCAATGGGACTTTTTCTCTACTCAGCTGCAGGTGGCGGATCAAAGGGTTCTCAGGGGTTTATTCTGATAGACTGTGACCGAGCATGTAATACAGAAAGAGTGGAGATCAATGCAATATAACGGTTGTATGTGTGGTTTCTTTGCGAGACTCACTAGGAGGCGGAGGAAGAGACGTCAAGCTTGGCTTCATGTCTGGAGGAAACGGGGGCTTGACATCCTGATTAGGCGACAAGTATGGAGGGATACTACTTCCTGGAGTCATGGGTGGCGTGGGGTTCCCAGGAACCGGTGAGTGTGGATAGTTCACCACCTGCCGAGGAGGCTTTAGCCAAAGAGACATATGATTACTGAATACAATCGCTAAATATAGAGCACATCTGTACATATTATATAGTACAAATGGAAGATGATTACACATATTTGTGTATTTAAACACACACAATAGTTTCACCACCTACCCCATTTCCTTGATTATACCCATAACCACCTGCAGAGAAATTGGTGTTCTGACCATTGAACGGTTCTTGCTGAAATAGGAAAGAGCATAGAGTATTAAAAGCAAGATAACTGCTATTAATATAATATTTCTTTTCTCTTAACTAGCAAAAATAAATATGAACAGTGAGGCAAACAACAGTACTAAAACTGTTTTCCATGACTGTTTCAATGAATATTTTCAGCTAAAAAAACAGACAAAATCTAATCAAAGATATTAACATTTAATCCTAGATAACATAGATAACAAGTATATCTTCGATAAAAACTCAAGTTAGGATGAAATAAAAAATTCACCCTTATCTATTTTGTAAAGGCATGTTATAGATATTATTGTGAAAATGTGTCCAAAAAAAACTAAATTTGACCTCGTAATTTTTAACCAAAACGACAGACTCCTCTCTGAAGACATATGCTGGACTTCTTCAATCATTTACTCCAGTTAAACTCCGCCCTTTCTTATAATCGAATGCAAACTCAACTGAATCACTTTTGAGTGCAATGCCCACATCTGAAAATCGAATCAACAACTGGACGCACAGAACCAATTTCCCACACTACATTCTTTCTTTTTCAATAATCCATTACACTCAGATGTACATCACAAAATGGAAGAAAGGTCTGTCGCTACTTTCTTTCACCACAAATTTGAATTGAATGTGGCTTTTTCAAAAAAAATCAGCTGAATTAAACAATTTCCTCAAGAAAATTGTGTCTACTAAGACTGTAAAATCCAAACAATATGAATTCACCTTATAGTATTGACCCATGGCTA